>NC_079291.1:47412169-47715200 GCF_023638135.1 Falco biarmicus | reverse complement strand
CAGCCGGGTCAGCACCCCGGAGGCCGCCGGGACCTGCCGTGCCGGGGCTCCCAGACCGCAGCGGGAAGCTCGCAGCCCCGTCCCCTCCCTCGCCGGCCGCCGACAGGCGAGTCGAGCCGCTCTCCCTCCCCAGCCTCCCTCTGGAGGCAGGGCCCTAGCCACCACCTGCCAGGGCCCGGCGGGCACCTCGGCTCCCGGCCCATGACGGAGCGAGGCACCCCACACGCCCCTTCCCAGGCTGCGGAGACGTCCCGGGGCCGCCCGACAGAGCCGTGCCAGGCCGCCGGCCTGCGCCGCCCTCCCTGGGCGCAGCGCGCTCCCGGCCGGCGGCGGGGACGCGCCTCCACTCCCTCCTGCGCGCTCCCGGCGGCAGGGGCTGAGCCGAGCGGCACAGCGCCCCCCTACCCTACCCTGCCCTGCCCTGCCCTACCCTGCCCTGCCCTCCGCGCTGCCGGGGCCGGCCGCTGCCCTCTGCGCTCCCCCGCTCCCGGCCCGCGGGGGGTCGGGCTGCGCGCACACGTGTCCCCCGCCCCCTCCCGCACTCACCCGCCGCCCTGTACGTGCTGCCCCCGTCACAGTGGGTGGGGGGGATTGGGCCGGGCGGAGCCGCACGTCGGCCTCACGTCAGCGCTGATGCAGCCGCGCCGCCGCGGGGGCGCTGAGGAAATGGCGTCTGCGGTGACTCCCAGCCCCAGCGGCCGCGGAAAGGGGAGGAGCCGGGGCTCGGGCGGCGCCGCCGGTTGGCTACGGGGCGCCCAACGGCTGACGCGTTGGCCAACCGCCGCCGCGGGGCCACCGGCGGGCACCTCTCATTGGCCGGGGGGCGGGACGAGCCGGCTGGTGTGGGGGAGGGGCGGCCACACCGCTGCCGGCGGGGGGCGGTGGTGGCCCGGGTAGCTCCTGGCGGAGGTCGTACGGAGCCGCGCGCAGCCGGGGGGGGCCGGGCTGCCTCGGCCGGGCTGCGGGGGGTGGTCCCGCTCTTCGGTGCCCCAGGGGCGCGGGTAGCGGCGCCGTGCCGTGCCGGCTGGGCCTCCTCGATAAGGGTGGCTGGGTGGGCCGCGCCGGCGCCGGGGGAGAGGCCTGCCCGCGGGGCCCAGCTGAGGCAGGGCTGGCGCCATCCCGGGGAAGGGGGCGCCGCGTAGGCCGCAGGCGGCCCCCGTGGCGGTGCCGCACAGTGAGGGACAGGAAGCCTCGCAGGCAGCCAGGCGGTGGGACAGCCAGCAGCAGCAAGGCCCCACCGCGGAGCTACTGCCCGCAGCTGGTGTAAATCCTTGTATTTACTGAAAGCACATCCCTCGTATCAGTTATTCCTAATACGGCGTCTCTTCCTCTTTGAAGTGTGACATCGTATTTCGTATGTATTCGGCTAAATAAATCAGAAATTGCCCAGAGATAAGGAACAGGAGCTAGGTGCGTGTTTCCCCGCTCACCACCACAAGAATACATTCAAATGTCATGAGTCACGTTTGGTTGGTCCTGTATGTGTGACCATTTCTTGTTCCAGGAAGTATAAGGCACATATTCTCAGTTTTAGTAACATTAAAATGCCATAAATGCTTGGGCCCTAAACTCTGTTACTAGTGGTGTTTTACCATCATGCGCCTTACTGCTGTTCAGTATTTTAGTAGTACAGTATATTTTAAATTACATGTCTATACATCACTTACATCCTGAACTTATGTAATGTTTTTACCCATTCTTACATTGTTAGTGTTTTTTGTCTGTGAGAAGCTATTCAGTAGTGTGCTAAATAAGAATGAGAACTTGAGGTTAATTTCATGTGACTCATTGTGATTGAAGAATTGGAGGATGTGTGTGTCAGGATTGGTGATATGTCCGTACAGGTCAAATATTCAGTCTTATTCATGGAATGAAGAGAACCTGGGTATTGATTTCCTGTGTTTAAAAAAAGCCAAATAACTCTTATCTCTGGCTTCATAAAAGATGGGTTATATTTATTTGCAAAGGTTTTTGCCTTTAACTATTTAAGTTTGTTAATTTGTCTCACCAAAGTTATTTAACACAGCTATCAAAATCACAATCTAGCTCAAAGAATGCAAAATTTTTATCTTCCTTATTGCTTATGCAAGTTGTCAGTTTTCATCCTACATTTTCTTTGTTGAAATATTGAACAACACCCCCTTCCTGTTTTGACTTCTGCTTCCCTCCTTTTGTTTGTTGCATATATTTTACATGTCTTCAGGGTTTTCAATAGGAGGTTCTCCTCCCATGATTAATAACCTCCTGGTTTGACAGCTAACCCATTAGGTGCAATAATGTTATGCCCATTCATCAGAAGATGTGCTTTACTAGAAAACCTCTGGTCAATTAGAAAATATTTGATAGAATAATAAGATAACCAAACAAGCAGACAAGTGTAAAACTACTGAGAATAACTCTACTAAAGCCTTTGGAAGAAATTCCGTCTTTGCTTAGTATACTCAAAAAGCCAAAAGTAGCTGTTGAGATACTAGTAGCGCCTCAAAAATATTATTGAAGGTAGAAGTTGGATTACAAACAGGAGGAAATTTCAAATGAGTGTGTTAAAGGAAACCACTGGAATGAGTTAGTTATAAACAAGCTGAGAATTTCCATGGAACTCTTACAGCATGGATTTGGAAAAGCAGGTATTTTCTATTAGTTTTCAAATGTGTCATAAGCAGCTTTGAAATGTTTAACTCAGAATTGATTACTGTTTATACCTCTTCTCTCTGATAATTTAATAAAGTGTATCAGAGGAGTGAGTGAACTGCCAAAGGGAGTTAATCCTTGGCAATATAAAGATGTCTAGCCACCTTCAGCTCTTGATATGGCTTAATGAAGTTGGGCTGGAAGAGGAGGGCAATGAAAAGGAAGTGTGGCATTCCTACTCTAGCAGGGTTGGGGTAGTATATTTTTTAACTGAGGACAAAATGACCTTTGCTACAAAAGTGTGTCATTTTAAAATGGTTCTAATCAAATTGGTATCAATCCCTGATATGAACCAATTTAATTTCAAATACTAAGACCAAAAGCAATACATAAGAAGACTGCACAGGTCAGGATTCTATATGATTGTCATAATTTATGTAAGATGATTCTGAACATAAATTTGAGATCCAGGCACCTTGCTGCCATCAGAATGACTACCTGGGTCATTTTTTCTCTGTAAGCAGGAATGTCCAACCTGGTACTGCGTCCTACAGATTCAAGGAAGTATCAACCATTCAGTAGCAGTTACTTTTTAAATAGTTTTTTTGGCTTTGGTGGGCAAAGTGGGAAGTTCTGTAAGGAGAAGTTCAAAGTGTAACTGAAAAAGCACTGTCAATTTCAGCACCCTGCAGCTGCCCTTGGCAGTTCCCACCCGCTCAGTGACATTGGTATAGCTGCTTGGGCAACCCCGAGCCCTGTCTGGGGAAGTAATTAAGAGTTAGAAACACTGTGTCAGGAAAGAAAGTTTCTTTTAACCTGGATGAATTCTTAGGTCTGGTCTGCTGTACTACCAGCTGTGCTACCTCTGCTGGGGAGGGGTAATACATGAGCAGGGAGCTGGAGCAACTTCAGCTGGCACTGACACCAAAAGAGACATGATGGTTTTTTGTAGAGAACAGAAATACTTCACCAATGCATATCACATCAATATGAATGTCATCTATGTAATCTTCAGACAACTGATTTTATATATTGGGTCTTCACAGCTGTCTTTTGAGTAGGTTTTTTTAAGGAATAGGGTTAAAAGAACTTGGTGCATTTCAGTTATAATCTTATGAAATACATATGTAGTTTTCTTGTTAAAAAGTTCACAGATTGTCATGGCATAAGACAGAAAAAGGGATACGCTATTTATATTGTTTGTACATTTCAGACATTTGAAGATGATATAGTTTAGGCTGACAAAAATAGACTGGCATTCTATTTGAAATAATACTGATATTTAATATTTTTGCTTTGATTATGCATTATAGACATGATCCCAGTATTGACATCTTGACTGCTGTTTAAATACTTGTTCTGTGATTTTTTTTCATCTTAGAGCCATTTGGTGTGTTACGTCTCTTTTCAGCCCATTCCACACCTACACATCCTACACATTTAGGAATGGTGAAATAGAACTTCTAGGTTAAAGAAAAACCTTTATTCAAATTCTGTCTGAAATGCCCTAACTGTTATTTATAAAAAGAAAATGATAACTTATAGGTAATTTATTATGCCAGCACTGAATGCTTAGCTGAAAGATGTCCAGTAGATGTAGTCTCACATAATACTTAATGAAGCTCACTGCTAGGCTTTTCTAACAGCATTCTGTTTTTCTTCACTTATGCAATCTGATATTTGATGTCTACATCTTTGTCTCCTTAAAGACTGCAAGTTTATAATTGTTGTCATAGCTCATAAAGTAATTCCTTATTGGGTATATGAACCTAGAAAAGACTGAACTACCATAAAATATTTAGAACACAGATCTCTTTGCAGCCACTCAAGTTTTAGCTGATCATTAAATAACCCTACCTCTATTCCTTCATTGCCTCTAAAGGCATAGAAGGGCAAGTGTAGAACTTGTAGAGTGGTCACAGGAAAGTGCAGTCAACACATAGCCACTGTTTTCACAACTTATTTTGTAAGTGTGATGAAAGTCAGAAGTAACCAATATCCTCATACTGCAACAGAATACTTATCTGTCTGAAACACAACAGATTAGGCAAGAACTACGCTTGTAGTAGTAATGAGTAAAAAGTTTATATTTATATATATATTTATATATATATATTTATATATATATTTATATTTATAAAATATAAATGAGTAAAAAGTATAAAATATAAAATACTGTAATAAATACATAAGACTAATCATTTACCTATTATTTTTTTAAAAACCACTAGCAACACAAGAAAAATATCCATTTCCATTGGCTTACAAATAGAGAAAGAAATGACACACCCTTAAAAAGGCAAAGATTGAACAATATTGTAAAAGGTAAAAGCTTTGTAAATTGTATTTTTTTCTCAAATGCATATAGGCTTTATAAAAATGTTACATGTCAGTAGGTTTGTAAGTATTTAGTTACGTTTCCTCTCCTAAACTACATTAAGATGGAAGTAAGACTGAGTGACCATATAAGTAGTATAAGAGCAAATTACTGATCCTTTTATTGTTATTTTTCACTACTGCCCACCTGAAAATCGATACTGCCTAAATTAGTGCTGTGCTAAGGTACCACCTTGACTTTTATGGGTTGTAGAAGCCAGAAGTGCAGCAAGGAGCAGCCTTGAGGATTTCTCGGTGTGGCTTAGTGAGAAGCTTGGCCTAACAGCTGTGGGGCTTTGCAGCACCTCAGCCAGCTGTGCACTACCTTATGTCATGTAAATAACAGGACTTCTTTATGTGGAAGGAGGTCACTATTGTTGAAGGGAGTATCAAGTACTAATCTAGTTCAATTTTTTTAAAATATCATTACTTTGATTTTCTTGGGTTTGTAATTTGTGGATAACTGGCTAGCTGAAAAGGGTCACATAGACATAGTCCAGCTGGCTGGACAAAAATGCACATCGCTCTCAGCTTATCTGAAGTAAAGCAAAATACACTGTCTTTGGCTGTCCTTGTTACACAATAACAGGAAGATTTTGGTGGGAAAAGAATGTTGCAGGTGGGAACAGAAAACTACAGAAGAGAAACTAGGGGTGGGCTTGGTATTTAGGCAACTAACCAATAATGAGCTTAACTTTTGTAATATGTATGAGCTAATTATAAGAAGGCATAAAAGGTGACTGTAAGAGACAATAAACGAAGTCTGCTGATCACTCATATTGAGTGACTGTGTCTTCCCTCCGTTGCAACAGTAACTATTTGATTTTGGATAATAGCTTGCAGTAATGCTACAATACTTTATATCCCAAAGCACAGATGTACAGTCTGAAATACAAAATTTTGATGTGGTTTATTTGTGGGTTTTGGTTTTTGGGGTTTTGGGTGGGGTTTTTTTTAACTTTTTTTAGGATTTGTAATCAGAAATCTAATTTTATACATACTAAACAGGAATCACAAGTGATACATTACTATCTGGTATGTCCTGTAGTTTGAAAGGAGGGGTACTTACGGATGCATCAAACCGTGCCAAAGCAAACCAGAGTACATTAGCAGCTAAACTGTGGTCACATTATTAATTACTGCTTAACCAACACCACAAACAACTCACATGATTTGAGAGTGTGTAGTTAGATATTTGGTGTGGTGTTTCTAAGAAAAGCTTTATGAGAGGGAAAACTGACACAATTCACAATGTGTTTCCTCATCTACCATTCCTAGGTGAGGACTCCATCACTGTCTTCTCCCTGCACACTGGAGCCAGAATGAAGAAAAGAATGGGGAAACCCATAGTCTGGCATATAACTTGACATTCTATGAATTGCTGTGTACTCATTTGTTGCTTAACCATTTCATGAGAGAAATTATCATAGTGGAAAAATAATATTCTGACTAGGTAACAGTGTAAGGTGGCTGAAATGGTTGAAGGATTGACTGGTGAGTTCAAGATATATGCATGACGGTACTTCTGCTGCAGCAGAAAAGAGGAATGGTGACTGAGATCTATTACATAAAATTTTCTCATTTCCTCTACTGAATAATGAACTTACCCTGTATAATAGTTTCTTCATAACATGAACATAATGTGTACTTCACAGTATTCTTAACCATGTACAATTTATTACTGTTTGTAGAGATCTTTGAACTTCTTTGGTGAAAAGTATAAGGTTTGTATAAAACATTATTTTGTACTTATGAATATTAATGATGTCACTTTTCAAACAACTGCTTAAGTTCTATTTAAAATTAAAATACATAAAACTTCACTATTAAAAGTCTTCTGAATAGGCTGTGTTAGAAGAAGTACACAGAAAATGGAGTTTGCCAGTATGAAAAGCTTCCTGAAAGGTTTAAAAAAATCTCAGGTAGCTTAATGTGAATATACTGTACCACGGGAATGCGCATACCAAAAACTGTTTACACATGATGGTGCTTTGCAAAAGATTTATCCTGTAGCAAGGTAAGCCAATGCAATAATGTGGCAGGCAGTAATAAGACATCGTGAAACTACCTCACACAATGTGAATGCCATCAGCCATTCAGATAATGCATAAAAGACAAATACATATGCATATATCATATTCATTCAAAAATATGTGATGAAAATATGAAAAAAATACTGAGAAGAATTTGCATTTGGTTAGCAGTCTGTCTGTAGACTAGATTTTCTAGTACTTGTAAGTTGTTTTCGACGGGAAAGCAGAATTATTTTCTTAGTGGTAGATGGTTGTAGATGGCAGTGGAGAGCAAGAATGAAGAATAAAAAATGAAAAGCAAAACCAACTGAATAAATTGAGTTCACTAGATGCAAAGTAAATGTGTTTGGGAGCTTTAAAAAGAAGGAAGGGATACAAGTGAAAAATAATTAAATGGAATGATGTTCAGTATAACAGGAGATTATCAGGCTATTCACAGTGTGGTTTATGTGACAGAGCTTTTTTATTTCTTTCATGTCAAGAGCTCTTAGTTCTTCAACTACCAGTAGTACACATAAATGGCTAAAGCAACATATTTTTCCAGAAGAGGAAATCTCTTTCATCAAATGCTAGCTGAACTAATCTACTTCCTTGATTATGCTATTTTGCCAGCTGGCTTATTTATGTACTGTTTTTTCTCATTGTATTTATCTACCACTTTTGCACATTGCAGGAGGTTTCAGTCTCCATTGAGTATGAAAAATGTGTTTTATTGAACTAGTTGAGAGAAAAATATATATATTTCTAACATCATTTCTCAAAGAGAACCTGAGGAAACTGTCAGTGGAATGATGTCTAGTTTAATTTGGAACATGATGTTTTAGAAATGGGCTGCCATGGATGGACTGAGGCACTTCACTCGTGTAAGAGAAAAGTAGAAATATGCTTATTGGTATAAAACAGTGATTTAACAAAGTTTGATAGTAACCAGACCACGCAGCATAAAAGTCTACACAGATGATTTCTACATATATGATTTTTGCTCCGTTCTGTGCATTTTGTCCTTTTATTTTCTGGAAACAACAGCTCTGCAAATTCAACATTGTCTCAAAGCTACGTTGTATTGTCCAGGAATAATCATCACTAAGGGCTGTGCAGTCTCCGAGTTCAAATGCTTTTCTTCCATCTATGTGTATGTATACATACCCCACACACAGATGTCAGAGAGCAGTTTGCTGGGATTAACAGTTTTAGTATAGTGTTAGAACCACTCAAGATTTACACGACAGTTGTCTCCAAAACACTCTACCTAGCAAAGAAGCAGGCTTCTTCCTCGCACAGTATCTGTTGAGCAATTCCTTTTCATTGTGTTAGAAGCATCTCCTTGTGAGGATTGTTTTTATATGATTCTCAATAACATTCTATTATGGTGCACATGATCTATGTATCTTTCATTAAAAGTGGTCACACTGCTAAAAAAGGGGGTTGAATCACTTTCTGAAGGCAATTACACAATTTTTTGAGTTAAAGGGGAAGGAGAGGGATCTACAGTAATATTGACCTGGTGAAGCGTTTTGTTTGGCTCTCTGCTGATACTGTAAACAAATGTATTTCTCAATAATGAAGCTATAGAGGTAAAATAGCTTATTCTGGAACTTGTGGGCTTCCCTTCCATTGCGTACAGTGCCCCCACGTGGCTTCTTCATTTTCTTAATGCAGCGGACAGAGATGACATACACTGTTTTAACAGTTCTGTGTACTCAACGCTGTTACCATACTTTTGAAACACGTAGTATCTTTGAGGTTTTATGCACATAAGCTAAAGCATGAAAACTACAAACAATAGCTTATTTACTATATTAAGCTTCAGGAGTAGTTTTGTATTCGTATTAAAACACTGAAAGCAAAATCCCAATAATTAATTCAAACCCAGGCAGGTAATGACCCAGCCAGGACTACTCTATTTTCAACAAGTCAGAAAAAAAGTCACATAAGAGCTTCATTAGAAACTCTTTTATTCTTTTTCAACTTTTCTTAGATTAGCAATATGATAAATAGGAACAGTGAAACCTCTTAAATACCAGATTACTTTTTTGATAGTAAATTTATTGTATCTAATTCCACCCAGCCCATAACAAGTAAGTACCTAAGCTGTCTGCATTTAGTACACTGACTGAGCAGGAAGGATATACAACCTTGCAATGGAACAAACGAAAGCTCCAAAAGCTTTTACTATGTTGATACCTCACATATAAAGCTATATCATATCTGAAAAGTCCTCCAAGCAGGATAATTTAGATTCAGAGTTATTCCATTACAAAAGTTTTACAACTCATTGATCTTTAAATACAAGTTCTAAATATGCAGTTTTACTTGTCAATACTGTTACAGAACAATTTTTTTTTTAGAATAGGAAAGGAAAATTATCTAGGGTTGCTCATATGTAAAGAATATTTAACTCTTATCTGCAATGACATGAAAATAAGTTTGTGGCCCTTTTTAATAATGAAGGATAAAAATTACATTTGTGATTTTTTTCCCAAGCAATCTCAGGTCATGGGGAAGGACATAATAAATCTGGGAGTTGAACTAAGCAGTTGATGGCTAACTAATAAATGATTGGGAGAGCTCAACTCCTGTTTATTTTCCTATTTCATGAATAAAAAAGACGTAGATTTTGTTAGTCGTGGTGTAGGCTGTGCAAATTTAAACTCTTAAACTGCTATTTTTTATGTATTCACCACTGCCATCTAGGGGACATGATTGCACTGAGCTTCCATTTCTTACCAAGAATTAAAGAAGTTTAAGTAGATAAAAGAATCACACATTTAAAATTCTTCATAAACTTGAAGAAATGAAAGCTACAAGAATAATACTTTATCACTGTGTATTTTTGTCATCACAAAATGCATGTTCAATATATATTCATATTTTGTATGTCACTACATGAAACAGCCACAATAAAAGTCTAGATTAAAAAGAGCTGTAATGAAATAAAGATTAATTCCTGGTTTTATTTATCTTGGTTTTAGAAAAAAAATATAATTTTAGAAGCTTTTTTATATTATTATCTGCACCATTAATACAGAGTAACTAATTCAGTGAAAATTAAATATGAATATAGTATAAATAATCCGGCATAAACCTTGTGCACAGAGTGTGGTTGCAAAGGAAGGAAGGACAGGCAACTTGCTCAGAATTTTGCAAATGTTCTCTTTTTCTACATGAAAAAGGCTAAAGGATCCGTTACTGTAAAAATGGGATTTGAAAGCAGAGGCAAAAAGAGCAGATAGTATCATGGAAGGCATCTGCAAATGAAATGGTGGTGGTGGGGAATGTAGAGCATTTACTGTCAGTTCAGACTGTAGTCTGTAAAACAGCTTTTAAATAAAGCAGTACATCATACAGTGGCATAATTCGTATAGTGTTTGTATTATCATAGGCCTGTGGGATTCCTAATTTTGGACCAGAATAATACAGTGTCAGATGTAGCATAAACATAAAAAAAAAAAGCTCCTGCCAAAAGAATTTATTATGTAAGAGAAAACAATTTAATACAAATAGACAGAGAAACAGAAGTATCAGATAAGAGAAAATGGATGAATATAAACAACAGGGGCATTTCAGGACATATTGCAGTACTAGTTAGAATGACAAACAGACTTGATAGCAGATGTAATCACAGAAATGTTAAATTTGTATACATGGTGGCTAAGTTTTAAGGTGGCATATGCATGTACTACAAATTAACCTGTGTAGCTCACTGCTGTAATCAACAATTGGTAAAGAATTTATGGGAATTTACTGAGAAGTTGACAAGTCCATAGGATCATCCTATGAAAACTTCCAGAGTTTCTGTCTGTATCACCCATCTGTGACTCCACTAGCTAAACTGCTAAAAGGTAACACTGAGCTGAGGTTAAGCAGGATTTAAGGTAGGTCTGGACATTTGCTGTCATCAGGAAATGTGGTAAGACATGGCTACGGTTGCTGAACACTCCATTAGTTGATTAAGCTTTGTCAAATGGCAACTTTCTTAGCTGGTAAGGCTTAAATCACCTGATCCACATCTGGGTTTCATCAAGTAGGAGCAGCTCCACTGTGGAGTTAACACTGAATTCAACTCACTGATGCATAAATGATGTATCCACTAATGTAAAGTATTGGTGCATACACACAAGTTTTAGTCTTGCTCTGAGTGGATACATTAGAATTTTTTCTCAATGGACTGCAGGAGAACCTCTCTGTTCTTTTGGATATGCAGGCAGCACTGTGGGAGTGACGGCGTGACCTGAGCGCAGCACATGCAGTAAAGCTTATCTCAGACTCCTGCAATAGCCCACTCTAGGAGGTGGTAATTCTCTGGCCAGTCTTGACAAAATAACTTGATGAAAAGGGTATCCAGACTTTACAAAGTTTTGGGACTTAGAAATTGTTATTTCCTAAATACATTTAAATCCGAGAACAATTTTAAAATACCTTACATAAAAAGTAATAATGAATGTTCATATTCCTCTTCCTAATTATATTTCCATCATCGTGGTGCCTCAACTGCAGTCTTCCAGGACAGCATTTGCAGAAGAGGTAAGGATTTAATACCTAACATAAAGTCTGTGGGAACAGCGAATATTTATCATCTCAGAAAATCAGCAAGATTCTTCCATGCTAAACACCCAAAATTATTAGATTTGAAAATACTTTCCTTCCCGTATCCATGTTTCCAGTTCACAACAGTTAACTCATGTAATACTTCCTAATATAACAGAAATTTAGAAAATAATACGCTGTGTAAAATTTGGGTAGTGTACAGATAAGGATGCTTTTCATTAACTGCTGTATAACTTGAGGTATTTAATATGATCTTGTGCAATTAATACATTCACAGAGCACAACTAAACAGCATTATTTAATTGTGCCAGCATATATCTTAACTTCTGAGAGTTTACTTTTACAAGCTGGTTGCTAATGCTACCACTGAAAAAAGAGCCTTTGGTCTTACAAAACAGGGCAAGTGCCAGAGATACAATGTAACACTCGCATAAAACAACAAGCAATCAAAAGCCAAAACTTACAACCCCTCTCCCTCCAGCAAACAAGAGAGTTAAACCAGCAAAATAGAACAAGAAAGGTTTTCACATTGAAAATAGAGAAAGTTTAAATGGTGATTTAAATTTCTAGCCAGAGTTAATATAACTAATTAAAAACCAGAGAAAATTATTAAGGCTTAATAAAAAAGTTGTAAGCACTGGAAATGAAATGGGCAAGGGCTTGATTTGAAAACAGGAGAAGCAACTATTCTGGTACGAGTTTTGAGTAATTCAAACAATTGAGAGCTTTCCAAAATAAACATGTTTTCCAGAAAACTACATCTCTGTGGATACTTCTACTGTGTACTCTAAATTAATCCTTTTTTTTAGCTTTAATAAAATATAAACATTGATGCAGAGACATTTCTGGAGAACCTCCTTATTATGCATAGGTTTTATGTAACATCTTTCACATTAACATGGTTTTAATTTTTCAGCGAAATGCTGTAGAAGCATGTGTATTTGCCCTGGTTAATTTGTCTATGTCACTTAGGTATTTCCAGAAAACCTGCCCCAAATACTTTTAAAATTTGAAATTCAAATTTTCAAAGATGAAACATAAGATTCTATTCTACTTTGATAGGAATAAAGCTGGATCAGCTATATTTTGCAGCAGGTATTAGAGAGTCCTAAAGTCTGGACAGTATCAAGAAATACATTAACAGCAACAATCTATAGGCATATTCAAGGTTGATACTATACATGTTTTAAAACAATGTTTTAAAGTTAAAGTGCAGTTTATCTGAACCAGTCTTGCTAGGTTTCCTTTATATGGAGCCTTGGATGCTATTTATCCCATCATAATGTAGAAACCTAAAATCATAGAATCATAGAACCATTTAGGTTGGAAAAGACCTTTGAGATCATCAAGTCCAGCACTGCCAAGTCCAACATTAAACCATTTTCCTAAACACCGCATCTATGCATTTTTAAACACCTCCAAAGGATGGTGCTCCCACCGCCTCCCTGGACAACCTGTTCCAATGCTTCACCACCCTTTTGGTGGTGAAATTTTAACTAATATCCAATCTAAACCTCCCCTGGCACAACTTCAGCCATTTTCTCTTGTCCTGTCACTTGTTATCTGAGAGAAGAGACCGACCCCACCTGCCTACAGCCTCCTGTCAGGGAGTTGTAGGGAGCAATAAGGTCCCCCCTGAGCCTCCTCTTCTCCAGACCAAACCACCCCAGTTCCCTCAGCTGGTCCTCATCAGACTTGTGCCCCAGACCCTTCACCAGCCCCGCTGCCCGTCTCTGGACACGCTCCAGCCCCTCTGCGTCCCTCCTGCAGTGAGGGGCCCAGAACTGAACACAGTATCAAGGTGCGGCCTCAGCAGTGCCCAGTGCAGGGGGACGATCGCTGCCCTTGTCCTGCTGGCCACGCTGTTTCAGATACAGGCCAGGATGCTGTTGGCCTTCTTGGCCACCTGGGCACACTGATGGCTCATGTTCAGCCAGCTGTCAGCCAGCATGAGGTAAATGACTTGCCTACATCTCTCAGTATAAAAAGAGATTTAAAATGACTAGCTCAGCTCTAGAAATCTACTTTGCATGTGCAGAATTAGCCTATTTTAAAATCTCCTTGGTGCATTTTTTTTTAAAATTATATGTCACCATAATAATACTCACTATTTGAAGGCAAATGTACTGAACAATTTCTGCAATAAATGGCTGGTAAGGAGATTTCCAGAAAACATTCTGGGTGCTTATCACGTTATAAGCATTTTTGTATTTTGATGCACTTTGGCTATATCTGCATTCAATAATGTGATAGAACACATCTGTAGAAAAGAACTGTTGTGCTGAGGACTTGCTAACCACAGTACATAATTTTTGGAAATTTTACTTCAGAGCATAATGTGAGCATTAACAGTTGATCAGCTGGACTACCTGCTGATGTAATTGCCTGATTATTACATAATTTTGGCCGATTTTTTTTTTCAGCTGCCCATGTGAAGACCACTGCCAAACTGAGAGCCTAAAATATTCCTGTCTTTTAAAACTTAAGGTCAAATAGATGTGATACTTTTTGAATATTAATAGAACTAAGATATTTTTAAATACCAAAATAATGTAAACCTGATACCTACATACAGTCTTACAAAGATACAGAAATATGCACTGTGACAATCTCTTACTCAATGTAGACTACAGAGTTATCACTCTTTATCATATGTCTTTAGAACTTGATTTTCCAGTGGCTCTTTATTAAAGAGTATTTAAGCTTGCTTCTGCAGAACCGAGGAACTGGGCTTGACTTTTAACAAAAACATAACCTAAGCAGTATTTTTCCACAACCAAGGAAAAAATTGTATTTAAGAATTTGAAGCCAGTGGTTTTATACATGCATATATAGAAACAGATCTCTGGCTATCATCCAGGCCTGAAGAATTTTTTTCTGGAAGTTACAAGAACTATAAAAGAATTTTGAGTCTCTTTTAAGAACACAACCTCACTGTACCAGCTGTATATTTCCAGTGTTCTATTTTCAGTTGGAAAGGAAAAAAATGAGTACTTAAACAGCATGTAAAAGAGGATAGAAGTATGAAAACTCCCTTGCGTAATAAGAGTAGCTGTGTGGCATTTCCATAATTAAGCAAACAAACAAACAAACAAACAAACATGTGGACTGAAATCAAACACAGATTTCCCACTGGAAGGAACCATACTCCAAGTAAAAGAAAAAAGAAATTAGACTTATAAATATGTTATGTTTTGAGTGATGCAGCAATTATATTAATAATTGCTACACTGAATTTGGTATTTTTTCTGGTTAATTTTCATATTGGCCTATGCTTCACATACCTGAACTTCCTAAGAGAAAACCAAATCCAAACAGCTATATAGTGAGCTATTTTTAAGATTTTCTCAATAGATACCTTTTAAAAAGGAAAAAAAAAAAAGCCCATACTTAAAAGTATATGACTTTTGTATGATATAGTGCTACACATGCACATAAGAGAAAAATAATAAGATTATACAATAGCCTAAGGAGATATTACATTTTTTTTTGTAATCTAGTAAACGTCTTTTTAATGATCTCTGAAGAGCAATCTTTACTTATGGAAGGGATACAGTTACTAAAAAGAAAATACTTAAGTCGTTCAGATATTTAAGAATGAATGGATTCAGGAGAATTCGAAGATGAGCAGCAGATTTCCAGGGGGAAGAGGCAAGAAACTGCTCCTAGAAAATTCAAGTGTGACTTTCTGTGGCATTGCATGTTAAACTAACCCACAGTTCGTTTGGAGAAGGGGAGAAATAGACTTCAGCAATCAGATGTCTTTCTCCTGCTCTTAGAAATTAGAATAGGTATCCCTCTGGCAAATAGCTTGCAGAGCCATGGTAAACTGATAAAAGTTACACTTTTGCACCTAACTTTTTACAGTTTTACGTGTTTTCTCATTGTACTTCGGAAGCATTCTACCTTGTCTGTCAGTGCCCCAGCCTTTCTCTCATGAAAACTAGAGACAGCTTTAAAGCACACTGTCCTTTCGTCTCTAGGATAAGGCTCAGGAAACAGGCTTCCATTTTCCTGCAAAATGTAAGGAAACAGATTTAATTACCCCAGGTAAGAAGTGAGAAGGAGTTGTGGTCGCTCTCTGAAGAGCAGATTGCCGTTTAGCCCTGATTCTGTGCAAGTTCCAAGGGTGTCTGCATGACCAGAGAGGCCATCACTGGCACGGAAAATACGTGCGCTCAGGGCACATGAAGATGTTAAACTACTTTGTCTCCACAGTGATTTCACTTGGTTATTTCGAGTTTAAAACTTTCTGTTGCTGCTCTCCGCCGAGAAGACGGCAGAGCATAGGGCGGGCACCCTTCCGCGGCAGCTGGAGCAGGGGGCGGCCAGGGCCGGGGGGGCTCTGCCCGGCGCCGCCGCTGCAGGGGCCCTTCTCCTCGAGCAGGTGCTGGAGGGGGTTTATTCGTGGTCGTTGGTCCCTGCTGGCAGGCGGGGGCTGGGGCAAGGCCAGGCGGCCGCCCGCTCCCCCTGCGGCGGAACAGGCACATCTCCATCTTCTGAGGAGACGGAAATCTCCTCAGGCGGCCCCTGGGGACCGCGACACGCCGCGCCCGGGGGAGGGCCCACGCACGAAGCTTAGTCTCCCCGGCACCCGTGGAGCCGCGCAGGGCGTGGGGAGGGCGGCCCAGGCGGCCGTAACCCGCCGGCTCGCCGACCGCCCGCCGCGACTCCATTTCGTGCCCCGCCGCGGCCCGGCCCTGCCGCCTCCAGCGGGCCGGCACCGCGCACGCGCGGCAGGGGAAGCGTCACCAATGGAGGAGCAACGCGTGCGCGGGGGCCCGGCGGGACATGCGCCGTGCGGCCGCAGGCTGCCCCGCTGCTGGGAAATGCGGCCGCCCGTGCTTGCCGTACAGTGGGTTGTACCAAGCCTCTCTCCTCAGGCGGGGGGGTGGGGTCGGAAAGTGACGGTGCACCGGGACCCGTCGGCCCTCGCCCAGCCTGTAGCCGGCGGGGCGAGCCTGGGGGCGGCGGCGCGCGGCGCGCAGCGCGGCGGGTGAGGGAGCGGCGCCGCGGCAGCGAGGAGAGCGCGGGGCCGCCCGCGGCCCGTCCCCGGCAGTGGCGGCGCCGGCGGAGGGGCGGGGCGCGAGGGGAGAGCGGCTTGGGTAATGGCAGCGCTGTGAGGACGGAGCGGGGCAGGGACCGCGGCCGCAGGGCAGGGAGCGAGGCAGGCCGGCCGGCGGGCGGGCGTCGCTGACTCGGGCCCCTTGCCGCCAGGTAACCCCCCCCGCTCCGCCCCGCCCGGCGCGGCCCGGCTCGGCCGGCAGCGCCGGGGCGCTGAGGGGAGGGAGCCCCGAGCGAGGGGGAGGCGGCGGTCCCCCCCTCTCCGCGCGCTGCGGGCGGCCGGGCCGGGTGCGTGTGAGGGCGCTGAGGCCCCGCCACCCGCCGCCCCGCGGGGTCCTGCCCGCCGGGGTCAGCGCCCCGCCCCGAGCTCCCTTCCCCGGGTGTTTGTGCGGCAGCGCCCTGCCCCCTGCGGGGGGCGCGGGCCGGGTCCTGCCCCGGGTCCTGCCCTTGCCCGGCGGGAAGGGCGCGATGCGGCGGCTCCGGCGGGGCTGCTCCGCGCTCCTCGCTGCCGCCGCAGCCGGTTTCGCTTTTCTTTCGGTGGAGGGGCAGGTCCCTTGCCCGCGGCCTGCCGGCGGAGCGGGGGGTGCCGGGGGCACGGGGGGGCAGCAGGCCGCGCTGCATACGTGTTTGCCGGGCTGCCCTAGCCCTCGGCGGCTCACCCGCCGCTCGCACGTAATATAATATCGCTTTTTTTTAAATGATTAAACAGTTGAGAAATTCGGGGGATGTTTCGATGCTGGCAAAACCCTACATTTATTTGTGGGAGGAACTATATTCACTGTGACAGCGGTATGGTTTAAAGAACAAGGTGATGGAAGCAACATCCTTTCGTTATCCTCACGTGTAAATATGTTTCGACAATATCCGCTTACCTTAGGGCTGGTCACACAGGTATGGTTTCCTACCCCCGAATGCTATAAACCCTAGGGTAGATACTCTTCTCTACGATGATTTTTACTATGGAGGTTGCTTGCATCGGTACAAGTAATTTAATTCTCTAAGCTGGTAAGCTTGCGCGCTGCAGACAGCAAAGCGTAGCACACACCTACACCCACCCCCAAACCCCAGTGTCTTACAGAAAAAGTTATACTGCCTTTCTGAACACGTCTAGAAAACATGCTTCAATTTGTATTGTTGTGAAAGCTGTAAGATAATGCCAAATAAGTCAGCTTTGTGTTAAACTATTTAACTCCAGAGTACCTTTATGAGTATGTGGATACATAGTGCTTTACATATTATTAGGGGTTTTGGTGATACTAAACGCAGTGTTATAGATTCTGTGTGATGTATGGTGGGGAGGACTTTATATTGACCCTTCCTTCCTCCCCTCCGTTTTGCTTATCTGTGATGGAATAGAGTTACAAAGTGTGTTTCAGAGAGAGCAACCTGTAACATAACATTCAACCAAGTATACCATTGTTACCACAAGAAATTCTTAGGATTCTTAAAATTTTGGGGGACCATGATATTTTTTTGGGGAGGGATCAGCTGAAAATAGTCCTGTGTTTTCCAGAAGAATAATAACATCAGAGCTTTTAGAAGACTAGCACTTTTTATTTTTTCTTTTTCCCCTCCTGGAAGTGAGCTCTCCTGTTGTTTATTTCTACTGAGGTTTATGTTTCTATGAAACAAAAATGGGTTTGTGTTTTTCAGTGTACCTTCCTTGATGCGTATCTGTTTGTGTTGTCAGTTCTCACTGATCTGTGTAGTAAGCTGTAACTGACATAAATGGACTGTTGATTTGTTTTTGTTTTCCAAAAGTAGTAACTATGTTGCAAATGTAACAGCTTAAATGTTTCTACTGAACTGAAAATGTTTACACACCACTTTCTGAGCTTTGGTGGTTCTTAAAAAAGATTCCTGTTCATAAAACATAGGATAATACCACTTCCTCGATATTAGTTGCTACTCAGTTTCTGTATGAAATCAAATGTTGATTAAGTTTTAAACGGAAACTGTTGTGTTGCAGGTAGAGGAAAACAACCCTCTGTGGTTCCCAAATTCACGACAGTTAAGGAGCTTGGTTGGTTAGTCAGGGTGGCATTTATATGCATTCTGTTTTGTTTTGTGGTTTTTTTTTTTTTTTAAATTTTTTCTCTCCTTAAACTGAGAAGCTATATATCCTGCAGTTTGAGAGAACTGATCTGCCTGCAAAAAATTAAAAGCCAGTAGCAGTTAAGGTAGTAAGCTGGTTGCTAAATAGTTTTTTTTAACATGCCATTTGATTCTTTCTCTTATAGAGGTGTGTTTTGTGTTGAAAGTCTGTCGCTAGCTTTCTTTTTACCCTTCTGACCTTGAAAATTTGGGAAGACAAGTTGAGTCACTTTTCCATCTATTTAAAATGGAGATAGAAGTATTCTTTCCACTTTTTGCTTTAGTTTTACAATGTTGTGTTTCTGAGCAGGAACTAGAATTCTTTGTGTATGGAATGTCACATATCAGGTCCTTTCTAGATTAGGTGCATAGGACAGAGAGATAGAAACAAAGAAGAGGCCTTCACCGTTGTGTCTCTAGGGACCCCTTTTTTTCCTCTAAGTTACATTTTTTCCTCTATTTATTTCAGTAATTTAATGCTTTTCTTTCAATAAATCTCTTCCAGTGGTTTTTTATATGAAACTACTTTTCTATATGAAACTACACACTGCTTCCATATTTTCAAGCCATGTCTTACTTGAAAGAATTCACTGTTTGTCCTGCTGCACAGTGCAATAAGCTGCACGAGCTCTATATAATACTCTGTGTTTAGATGTGTTTTCTTTTATTATCCTGATCAAAGCTTTAGGGTTTTGTGGCTTTTTAAATATAACACCAAAAACGTCTCATGAAAGCTTGAGGTGAACATAGACTACAAACTGACAGTAGTGAATATCAAATACTCTGTTAATACATTCAGTATGTTCCTGCCCAAAATTCTCTCAGATACAGCTGAAACAGTCTTCGCATGAAAGTGAACAAACAACATTTTACAGGAAACTTGTTTTCTTCATTTGGAAATGTTAAATTGGTAGCTTGGTAAGGTGATGGACTTTGAGGCATGATTTCCTTAGGTTAATTGACGTTGTGTTATAGGGTATTCATGCAACATGAGTGTTCCATAATGTTAAACCTAGGGGCTTGTGAGCTTGATTTTGGAGGGTGGGGAAGCAGGGGTGGGTGTTCTTTTTGTTGCTGTATCATGGTGGTGCAACAGTGTACAAAACTTAAATTGAAAAATTCAAAGGAAATGTATCTTTTTTAAAATAATTGTGCAGTTGTTTGACATGTTTAATTCTTCTACAGATTAACACTAAAGCCCCACAATGTCCTTGAAACCACGAGTAGTTGACTTTGATGAAACATGGAACAAACTTCTAACAACAATTAAAGCTGTTGTTATGTTGGATTATGTTGAAAGAGCAACGTGGAATGATCGCTTCTCGTATCCTTTAAGTGAAAATCTGACTTAATGTGTTTGTATGACGTGTTTGGCATGGAGTAGGCCTGTTGTACCTGTCATTGTAAGGTTGTATCAGTTGTTAAGCCTGTGGGTCAGTGGATAAGTTGAAAGAGATGGGAAATTCTGCATATTTGGGAAGTATTCTATGTGGAAATTGCCATGGTAATAAATAGTAAACTGTTCTGAGTTTTACTCACTTTTAGTAGCTTTAATGCTTAGCTTATACTATAGCTTTTCACAGAAGTATATGCATCGGCTACCGTATTGGACATGTCTGTAGCAACGGTTTGTAAAAAAGCCTTGTTACTTTCGTTCCACTCTTATTGCCTCTCTACTCTCTGACAGTTAAGCTATTTTAAAAAATAATTACTCTTTCTAGTTGTGGTCATATGATCTTGCTGTTCAACTCACAGCTGTACATATATTGTTGTGGTGAAAAGTTTGCATTTTACATGTAAAATGGACTTGTAAGTTTTTTACAAGATTTAAGTTTCAGTCAACTTCTTTTAAAATAAGTGTGACTATTCTAACCAGTTATGTTGTGCCCTGTGTCTGTGCATTCATAAGGCATTACAGTGTGGTGGATAATTGAGAGACTTTTAGGAGGCTTTGCAGCTGTTCTGCAGCAATTTGACTGAGTTTGGTTTAATTGTAGGGGAGAATGATTTAGACTTACTGTTTTGTTAATTCTTCTGGGTGAAAAAAAAGCTCCTGAGAAGATTCTTATACATAGATTTTTACAACATAAGCTTATTCTGGGTGCAAGAGCTAGGCTAAAGAAAAGAGACTCAGAACTGCTTTCCCATGTGCCTGTTTTGAGTGTGTGCATGCATATAAATACATTAAAAAATCAGTTTCCCAAAGTCTTTGTGGAACCTTATTCTATGGTGTGATAATCTTTAAGGAGCTCTTTAATTTTAAAACTTTGTGGTTAATTTCTAAGGGGCACGACTCTTCACCTGGTCCGGGACTCAAGTTCAAATGGCTTCACAAAATTTACAGACGTTTTGAATTAATGAGTTGTGTACTTACTACCACAGCATAATTTGTCAGCATTTCTTTCTAAGCAGTTTTTGAGAATTGTGTATTTCAGTCTTCAACAAGCTGTTAACTTCTGTAGCTTAAAGCTCTAAACATTTAAACAAGGGCACCTAAAATCTAAAATAATAATTGAATGAGATGTTTCACTCAGAACTTCTTACATGGAGGCCTTTTACACTAGTCTGCTGTTGATCCTCTTTTGGGATTTACTCCAGTTGATTGAACATCAGAAGGGGAACACTTATGAATAGGAGACTTGGGAAGCAGTCTTGGAAGAATTATTTGGCATGTAATTCTTAGGACCTTACTTGCCATCATCTTGGAATTATGTTCCTTAGAAAGTGGCACTATTAGTGCTGATTTGGCACAGGCAGGAGCCTTTTTGTCTTATTCTCTATGGCTGAAAGGCCTGAGAAGCTTGTGTGACTTGTAACTTCCAACTTAAATGTTGATTGTTTAGTACTTATGCTACTCTTAACCAAATTCTAGGTTTTAACGCAAACTGCTCACTGAGAATTGATTGACTTGGTTAAACTTGTCATTTTATACAGCTGGTGTGTTCCAGGTTTTAAATAAATAAAGAAAACTAAGGTTTTGATGATATGTTTTAGGAAGATGTGGCATTTGAAAAATACATCATCTTGATCTTTGTTAGCTTTAAATTCACTGTTAAATTCAATTTGAGTAATCTGTTTCTAAACATCTATAGGGATGTTATAACAAAATGTCCCATTAACTCTTCTTCTTGCTGTTTAATAAGCACAATAAAAAGGTGACCAATGATTTGAACTGTGTGTTAATGAAATTAATACAGGTTATTTCATTGGTTATAGTACCACTTGATCTTTGTAGTCTCCTTATAGTTAAAACAGTGATGTGGAAACAAAGGATAAAATATAGCAAAGGATCATGATTTCAGTCTGCAGCAGTGTATTCTAAGAAGTGTTTGCTTTCTCTTGTGCTGCTTGAGACAGCTGAGATCAAATAGTGTATGGAGACTAATAGTATTTTAGGGGTGAGAGGCTTTTACTGTGTGGATTGCATTTCTAGAACTAATTTTTGCCTCACTGCTTCCCCAGAACTTGTTTGTCTTGAATATAGTGTTTTCTCTGTAATGCTGGCAATTCTGTTGTTAAACATAGCTTACCTTTAAATATAGCTTGTATCTCAAACTTGAAACGCTAGAATGGCAATGGGCTGGGAAGCACAACTGTGTAAGCGTTAAAAATCTTCTGGAAAAGATCACCTGAAAGACCATATGTCACTTTATTTAAACTGTGAGTCATCTTGAGCCACCTTTGACCTTCAGATTTCCTTTAAGGTTCTCTGCAGAAAGAAATGTTTCTGGAGTTGTTTCATTGTCTGGTAAATGAGTGACAGTTGTCTCTCTGAGATACTATTTACAATAATTTGGTTATTATAAATGCTTTGTATAACTTTCAAGGCTTTGCTTCTAAGTGTTCAGTAGGGTAGGGAGTACTCTTTAAGTTAAAAGGCTGATCAAGCTTGGTTAGAGTTACAGTTCATCTGTACTTGGATAACTACCTTTAAGCAGCAGAACCTTTTTGAATAGGTAGAAATTCAGGATCTTCTGCTTGTTGTCATGGTTTTTCCACCAACCAAATAAACAGGATGAACAGTACCCAGGGAGGAAGGTAGCCATACAGCAAACAGAATTATTTTAAAAGTATGCAACGTGGCCACCTGCTTTTTTCAATCTTTTATGCATATTTGTTCTCCTTCCTCTAATCCCCCATTTTACAAGGGTCCTAAACCAACAACTTATGAACTATATCTTTAATATAAGAACCAGCCCAAAGAGAAGGAAGAGTAAATAAAGTTCATATCATCATGATTCTTTCTGACTGTGAGTCCTCAAGTGCTCTATGAATTTTGATTCTGTTACAGAGGAAGACCAACAACCACAGAGTTTTTCTGAAAGCTGTGCTTTGGTCTTCTAGAGAAGATCCATTCAAAACTTTCTGTTAATATATGGTCTTAACTAGATGCTTTTTTTTACCCCGGGGACAGTATTAGTGAGCTTTTATGGCCTTGGATACAGTATTTTCTTGTAACTGGTGATTTATTTTTTTCCCCTTAGTTTGGAATTGCTTTGGTTTCCCCTTGCTGGGTAATACCCCTCAAATAGCAGCTACTGGAGTACTTAAATTGTGCAAGGCTTTTGATGTTCTTGACACAGAGTGAAGGCCCCTAAAGAACAGTTTGGCTTCAGCTTTCTTTGACCTTTCTCACCCTGCAAAACTATGTGCTGAACTGGAAGGACAGATGGCTTTCACCATTAAAATGAATTATTGAACAGTAAAGGCTGCTTCCTGATCTTCTGAGGGACAGCATCACAGAAAAAATGTGCATTAAGTTTATGGAGTAAAATACCAGTGATGACTAATGATTCATCTCCTCTCAAAGGTTTTTTGTTAAAAGATTCACGTTTTGAATGGTACACCTAAATTTGGATTCTGAAATGAAAGATACAGTTGAGTGAATAAACTAGTACAAACTAAGCAAGAATGTAAGCTTTCTGTAGCAAAGCTACACTTTAATGTGTTCTTGAGACTCATGGTAGCTTTTTTTTTTTTTTGTAGAAATCCAGAGAAACTTAGTATCCAACAAATAGGATTTGGTGTTGATTTTTATCATTTGGTTGTTACAGGAAAATGTGTGAGGTTGATATGGAGGTCCTTCTGTGATTAAGCCATTAGTTTAATTTCAGCAGGTACACAAGAGTGTTATGTCAAGGAAGAATACTGGATTCTGCTTTCTTAATCTGCAAGAAAATTTGACTGCTCTCTGGAATAAAGAAAGGCATGTTTGGAAGATAGGCATTTTCGTGAAGGAGTACACATAATATTTTTGATCTTCAATACGTTTATTACAACTAAAACTTGTTTACAACAGTCAAGTCATCTAGACTTCTAACTGAAGCCTAGACACAGAGGCTAGATAAATTCAGAGATACTTGTTTGCTGCTTTCATCAGGTAAGCTGCCGTTATTTTATTGTGCTGTGGTGGTGAAGACTGCCTGTTTCCTCTAACTTCAAAGCAAGTGGTTCTGGTAGCGGAGATCCATAATAGTTTTTGCGATGCAGGTAGTGTAGTTGTGGATCTAAAAAGAAAAAAACCAATGTCCTCTTTGCTTGTGAGTAGCTTACAAAGATTTCTAATTCTGGAAGTTACTTTCTCAGAAATACCTTATTTACGTAGTGAGGAGGCTTGTGATTTGAATAGTACTGAGGATGTGTTTGACTGTGGACCATCCTTAGGCTGACAATTTGTTGGGGAGGGGGAATGTGGCAAAAAAATCCAACCAAACTCAGTTGTTCTTTACAACCTGTTTAAGAAAATATTTCATTCTTCACTAATAATTTAATAGTTTTGATATTTCATTGCTCATAACTCTGGAAGTTGGTGTAATGTAATGCTAGCTACTGTTATAAAGCAGTGAATATTGCCTGTTTTGTTTGTTGGGATTTCCATTTAATGCTTCTTGCCATTACAAGGAGAATTCTGATAAAGATGATCGCAATGGATGAAATAACTGTAACTGAGATTAGGCTTTCAGATTCCAGTGGCCAAATAAAGGCTTTTTTCCATTTAGTTGTCCCATATCAGTACCTTTCTTTTTTTGAGTTGTAGTTATGTGTAAAAAAAGAATCATGCTTTTGGGAAGAACTGTGGGATGAGAGCTTGGCCACTGTTCCATAGACTAGGCAGGTGACTTGTCAACTGTCCTTATGTCTTCTACCTCCTTTTACACAGGCATGTGCTTTTTTTAAGGTAGACTACAGGAAAGCAGATCTTGTGTCTTCCCTTAATTAAAGAGCTTACCTTAAAGAGTAATCTATGCTAAATCATAATTTGTAGCTTGGCTGGTTTTATAAAGTACCTAATCTTAGTGGATAAGCATAATGGGTTTTAGATAACTTCTGCAGAACTAGTTTGTCCTGCAGTTTTTCACCTGAAGCTGGACTTAATCATTTCTTGACTTTTCTGAAAGCCAAGTTGTTAATCATAGGTTTTTTTTCCTGATGAAGTATCAAGTGACTTTTTTAAAGCTCTGCAAGGTACTTCAGAGGCAGAACCACCTTAAGAGGTTTAATTGTTTGCTGCTGTCCATTTAAATGAGCAAGTGTTACTGTTTTGTGTAGCTGTGATCTAAATAGGATTACTGAAATAGTAATGATGGTTAAAAAGAAGACAGTTTTTTGTGCCCACATTACCATTGTGATTACTTAATTTCCAGTGTCCCACAAAATTGTTTCACCTGTGGAGTGGGGACCAATACTCAGGGACAGTAAATTGTTTTGGACTTGGGAGAGGAAAACTTGAAGTTGGTTTCGCTTCATTTTTGCTATGCTCCATACTTGGCTATCACGTTTCAACCTAATTAGTGCTTCTTTCCATTATCCAAAAACAATCTTAGTTTCACATTGGCTGCAGGTACAGAGGAAGAATTTTGGATGAAAGCTGCTTTTTCACTTTGAGATAATTGTGTATTATTTGTGCATGGCAAGTAAGTGGTAAAAGCCACGCCAATATGGGGCTGCCATAAGTTCCAGGATCTTAGCTGTAACGTTCTTTCACCTTCCACTACTTAAAATTTATTATTGATGCTAAAAGCTTAGATTCTTCATAAATCAGGACTTACACTAATTTAAGAAAATGACTTCTTTTGTGCTTAACTGAAAAAAAATATGAAAAACATCTAAAATGCATGTGTGGGAGAGAAAAGAAGGTTCTGTAAATCTTAAATGCTGTTTGTAAGTTTTCACACTTTAAGCAGATACAAACCTTGACTCTGAGCTCAGAGACATTTATGCTTTGTGTGTGGCCTATCCTGAACCTCTTGGAGAGAGACTTTATACTGAGACTAAAATTTTTTTGGAAAATCATGTGCGTCATTTGCACAAGGTAACCTATACAGTTACTGATGTACATGTAGGTATTGTATGTCTTTTTCGACTTCAGGGAGGGGGGCTGTTTGTTTTGTATGGATGAAGGTGTGCAGATTTTATGAGACTAAATCACAGGTGAGAGTTCCAGGGGCAGAATATATATCTTTGTCTGTATCTATCTATCTATGTAACACATCACACAACACAGTGTAGACAGATATATAGATATCTGCCTGTATGCAACACAAAAGAAAGAATGTTTTTTTTAAAACCAACAGTTACAGTTTATATAAAATACTCATTGGCTTGAAAAGCAAGTTCTTTTCTACTGAATGCTTAAACAAGTTCCAGAATGTCTTCATTTTCCAAATGCGCTATAGTTACTGTTACAATGTTAAAGTATATACTCTAATGTATTGGAAACTGATTGTATATACTCTGCTAAAGAAAACTTGCAAAATATGTGGGAAATAGAATAACAAAAATGCTTGGCAGGGGAGGAATTAATGATGAATTACTTATTTTGCCAAATAACAATACTTGTATACCTATGTAACTGTGAATTAACTTCTGTATCATCAGCTAAGACAGCTAATTTTAACAGAATCATGATTCATCATGTTGAATATGTAGGATGGATGAACAGTGTCTCCTTGTATTTTAGTATAAAGAGTAGATTTAAATAAGATGCCTGCCTTTGATGTCTGTATAGGGAATGAAGAGTTGCAAATTCTGCACAGTACTGCTTAAATGGCTTGATGCTATTTTTTGAGCTTAGATTACCCATGTATTTGTTAAGATAGGCTGGGTGTCTTAATGGGTAGTTCCACTGGTAGCAGAGAGGATACCTCTGAAACTTTGGTAGACTATGTCAGTTCACTAAACTAGCAGACAACTTGGATAGAAAAGTTCTTCCTCGTTTATCTAGTGAGCTGCATGAGCTCACTTTGGATAATCAGGCAGGTGCCAGCACAGTAGAAGCTGTGGGAAGTAGTGGAAAGCATACATCTGTGTGGTTTTTAATTGGCTATCCACCATTTGTCTTTGAAATAATGTTGGAAAGCTTTCACAAAAATCATACCGTAGAGGGAATCACTCTAGATTTTGTTTTGTCTACTGGCTTTCCTCTTTTACATTATTTTTGCATAAGCTTCTTTGCTACTTGAGCCAGAGTTTAAAATTACATACTCTATAGAGAGTTATAGTTGAATTCCTAGGATCTCATCTTCCTTCACAAATCAGACTAATTAGTTTAAATTGTAGAACTTATTCCTTTGAAGTATGAAAATGTTTTGAGAAGTTCAGACATCAGCAACAAAAAGATTACTATTTGCTTAAATTCCAAAAGGTTTGGGCCTAGATTTACAAATCTGTTTTAAGTTTGCACATGTCTGCATTTCGTGAAACTTTTTTTATTCCAGGATTCTTGGTAAGTATAAGGGCTTTTCTAATGGGTAAGGCATACTGATCTTAAGCGGCTAGAGTTAGGCAGCTCCTCCAGTGTGCATGTGGCTGCACGAGTTTAAAATTGATCCATGTCAATGAGGGAATAGTTGTGTGAGTTATCCCACCAGTGTGATGTAAGAATATGAACCATGCTTATTCAAGCAAGTACTTCTGTGAAAACAAATAGAAAATAATATATTATAGAGGTTGTTCTTTTTAAAGTGCAAGATAAAGCAACTTTGTGTTGCAGCTGGCTTACCAAAACTTTGTAGTATAAAGATTTGTTAGTTTCCTGGTCATCGCAACAAAGCTATTTTTAGACCAGTTAAAGCTTAGGTGTGGTCTTAATTTTGAGTATGCAGTTGTTATTCCAAAATTATAATCCTGTTATGATTTTCTATGTATGTATGCTATTTTCTTACTAATTTTAGTGGGTTGTGTGTGTTATCCTTCACAGAGAGTTCTGGAAGCTGAAGAACAAGTGCTGGTTATGTATCACAGATACTGGGAAGAGTATAGCAAAGGGGCAGACTATATGGACTGTTTATACAGGTAAGCTTTGCAAATGAGTTATTAAACTTCTGAAATGATTACAGTGATCTGCAGCTTAAGTTGAAGAATGTTGTTTAATGAGAGCAATAGCTGAATATGCCCCAGTCAGTTTTGGAGAGAATATACTTACAGTAGCAGAACATGAGAAAAAAGGAATGTCAACAGGTTTTTCTGTGCCCTGCTGCTTGCTGCTGAAGTAGTTATCTAAGATGATTCTACTATTCTTTCATTACTAATATATTCTACTTCTGTTGTTTCTGATGTTTCAGTGCCAAATATGTTGTTGCTAATCAACCCAGTGGTGAAGTAGCTGATAATATCCTAGGTGGTGTTCTACAAGGCGTTGTGATGAAGGGTCCAGTTGAACCAACATGATTTGTTTCAAAGCTTAGCTCTGTACCTTGGCAAAAACACAGCTCTCCCTTCTAGAACTGTCTCCCTTTCAGACAAGGTTATGTGCTCTTTGGGTCCTCTCTTTTCAGTTCAATTTTGTTTTATGTGAAGTTTGAACTGCAAGGATTGGAGAGGGAGTAAAAATGTCTCCTGGTTTCTTTTCTGAGAACTTCAGAAACTAATAGACTGCATACAGGCAATCAATGTTACAGTTTTTTCATTAGATTACAGCCAAGTCTATAAATAAAAACACAACCTGTGTTATTTTTGTACTTCTACTTTTTCCTGAATTACGAATGTCTTTTGTTGCTACTAGGGGTAGCTTAAACATAAAAAACCTCACCTGTTCCTGAGTTGCTAGAATTATAACTATATTGAGGTGGCTTTTGATTTACTAGGATTTGGATTTTAATTTCACTCTGACTGCAGGTTGAACATTCTAGTATGCATTATGCATGTGATTTGCAGCAGGTAAATATAACTTAGGAGGCACGGTTAATATTGTACTTATGATGTGAGGATTTGCAAAGGATTTCAAGACCTTTACTATTATGTTAGGAGATACATGTGTGATCTTGTCAAATCTGTTAAATTATCACTAGCAGACTGGGAACACATGATGGAGTCCATTCTGGGCTTGCAAACTTTGGTTTGTAATGTGTCATTGACTTAATTCAAGCTCATATGGGGAGGTGCTAAATCCTATTTAATGTGTATGAATCTCACTGATTTTGTTTTGTGTAACAGTTTTTCCAAGTGCTTCAGTGCTTCTGGTCATAAACCAACGAATTAAAATACTTCTCCAGCAGTGTGAACCTGATTTTTTTTGTTTGGCTTATTTTTAAATAAGCTAGAGCATTTTTTTTTTTCAGACAGTTTTTATGCACACGAACCAACCTGTACATATATATAAGCTCAACAGAGTGGTATTCATGTATCTGTGAAACCAAGTTCTTAAACTCTGAAGTTATTCATTTCCTGCCAGCTCTGCACATTCTAACTTTTCTTCTTGCTTTGCATATGGTGTTTTGGTCCAGAAGATGTACTTGTTGGGTGTTCTGTTGGAAATAATTTTACCTCAAAGTTAGATGTTCTTTCTTTGTGTTGAAGTTGTGAGTTTTGTCATATACTGTCTTTTAAAAGTCTCTAAAGGGTATGACTTTGAAAGTGATTTTTTTCTTCAATAATAAAACATACACCCACCAGGTGTGTTTTGCTAGGAAAACAAATTTGGATTCAGTTTGAAAACTAAAATCCCATATATTCTTCACTAAGATAAAACTGATGGAATAAGAAATACCTGATATTAACACCTGATATTCTTCAGTTGTTGGATTTTTTTGTTAACTTCTGATGACAAACATAATAGGTAAAAGCATTGCTGGACATGGGGTCTTAACAGTGTCTTGGTGCTGTAACTGTCTTCATGGGTAATTGTATTTGTAAAAAAATCTGGTTTGTGTACCTTTATTTAAAATAACTGGAGGATTTTCTTATCCAGCAAATTGAAATTAAGCGATTTTTTTTTTTTTAAATGCTGAAGTTCTAAAATCTACTCATAAAAAAAAATCCTAAAAACTAAACACACATAATGCAGCTTTTGCTGTTTTGTCTTTTTTAAAAACACTTAGTACTAGCATATTCATGTAATTTTTAGTTCTTTAGGCTAATTTTGGTTTGCTTTGTACTTTTATGTGACACATTTTCCTTTGTTTTAGGATTAAACTTCAACCGGTTTTGTCATGATAGGAGTAACGTGTATTCTAATTCTAAGCATGATATGGCAGTAACTTGTAACACAATCTAAACTTGTATTAATTCCAGTCCCCTTCTCGTTTTTTTAAGCTTTAAGAAGCTGCTGCTCTTAATCTTGCTTACTAATTACATAACTTAATAAATATGAGGAAGTTTTAAACAAACAAGAAGTGCCATCAACATTTGAAACCTAACACTAATGATATTTTTCTATTGAAACTTCTACTGAAAGAACTACCCTCATTTTAGCACTTAGTAGCCCTGGGAGGTTTACTTCCACATCAGGTATTTATTATTTATCTCGTAATTTTGATATGGCTGTTGGATTCCCAAAGTTTTAGTATCTGCAGTGCTTTGTTGTAATGAAATGGCTTTCATTTATTCTTCATATAGATTATTTTAACCCTGTTTTACAGGTCTGTAAACCAGTGGACAGTTCATCTGTGCTTGAGTAAATCAGAACAGATACTGTATTATCTAAATTTCTAGTGCTGAGCACTTGTATGTGTACACTACTAGACACACTAAAGCATTCTGCTGCTTTTGGTATAGCTCTTGTGAAATCACTGTTGCATGTTTTCATTGAAACGTATTAAAGTGTGAACAAGCCTCTGAAAGCCACGCATTTCAACCTTATGCTCAGAGTAGGGCTAGCTTCTAAGTTAAACCAGATTTTTAAAGTTTGATTGAGTCAAATTTCAGCTCCTTCAAGGACAGAGATTTTTCTGCTCAGCCTGTTTCAGTGTTAGATTACTCTCACTGTAAAAAAAAAATTCCTGTATGTCTGTTTGGAATTTGTCATTCTGCAACTTGTGTCCTTTGCTGCTTATATTTTCTGTGTGCTCCTCTGAGAAGAGTTTATTTTAATCTCACGTATGTCTCATGCTATTCACCCTAGCTATTTCAGTGAGCTTTCTCTGGACTCTCTTTGATTTGTTGAGATTTGTTGTGTTTGGGTACTCAGAACTGGTCATAATATTCCAGGTATGTCCTCAAAAGTGCTGAGGGAACAATTGCCTCCCTCAACTTGCTGGTACGCTCTTGCTAATGCAGCTGAGGCGGCGCTTGGTTTCCTGTTGGATCTGTAAAACAAACTGCTCCCTCAGTATCCACCTGTGAACAGCACTGTTCATAACTGGTTGTGGATAGATTTAGCACCGCTGACCATGTGAATGCACATGGAAATTACTGAAAACATTAATATAATTGTTAATTCCTATTATACAGTGATGTAGCCATTTATAGCTTCACCATGTGGCCGTGTATGCATTCTGTAGCTTGTAAAGCAATTTAATTCTGCAAGTGGTAGACTGAAGAAAATCTTAAAAACCAAACAGTGTTTCTGAAAACAAACTGTAATAATTAGTCCTAGCTAATCAGTTACTTCTGGTTGTTTAAATTGGCATCTATGCATCAGAAGAGTGGATGATATTGGCACATAGGGTTTTTATCCATTTCTCTGTCCATGAACACTTGCAATGGCCTGTGAAAATTGTTAGCAGGTTTCTCTCAGTGCAAATTTCTGAAAGCAGTTTCCTCAGCACTTGGTCAGGTTTATTCCTGTATACTGTTCTGCTAGACCTTTGTGCCATTTTGGGGATCAGTATAGCAGTTTGACTCTGTGTGTAGGAAGCAGGGTGGGGGAGGAAGAGTGGTTACTTAGAAGTTTCTTGTTTATCTTAGGACAGCTTTCAGAGGAGGAAAAAATCTGAATAGAGGGTGTTTACCTTTTTTGCTTAAAGTATGGTACTTCTGGAAATATATGTAATCATGCATGGTGTTTTGTGGTGCCATATCATGGATGGACAAAGACTTAAAGGTGGTAAACTCTTTTGGCTTTATTCATGGAGAACATAAGAAAATGACCAGTAGCTGATTTGAGACAGATACGCTCTTAGGTTCATTACATTTAAGCTAGATTTCGCAATGTCTATTTTGCCAACACTAATACTTGTTTCTTATCCAGGAGTATGTAATTCAAACTACTAAAACCAAATAAAACATTAAAAGAAAAAAAATATACATCTAATCCTTCTGTCAGGACTTTGAAAAGTCTGTTGTGTCTGTCCCCCATTCTCCCCCGCCAAGGACACTGTGGGCTGTTGAGATGTGGCATTGCTTTGGGAGTGTAGTCACTGTGTTAGTCTGTGGTTAAAGTAGTGTCCTTGGTTGATCTAAATGTATGAAATACATGGAAGTTACCAGGTAATCTGTCCCAATAATTAGCTACCCTTCTGATTGTTAAATTAGTTTTTTTGCTAAATTCCTTGTAAAAGAACTTACCTTTTGTTTTGCTAAATTAACAAGTCCTTAATGTCTGAAAAAGTTTGCCACAAAAATATTCATGTACTGGATGTTTTCATGATGTTGTTAATTTACATGGGATGCTGTCTTCCAAATGCCACTGTAAAGTAGGTATTTGTTTTGAATAAGTCTTGTAACACTCTTCTGAATTCCAAACTTTTTACCTTCTTTCCGGAGTGGAAGGTTGGTGGGTGTGTTTTGAGGTTTGGTACCAAAAAGTGTATTGCTTTGCTAATACCATGAAAGTAAACAAGTTTTAATTTTCTCATTTTGTTTGCCATTTTCCTCATCAGATACTAAAGTGTAAGTCTGCACAGGTGAACTCTCAAGTAATTGGGCCTGAGCTGTGTGATCAAGTATTTCAGATTTTCACCTGAAAGTTTTACCTTAAGGGCAGCAAGAGTCTGTGGGTTATTTTATGGTATTATCAATTCATGCCCAATTCTTGTCTCCACAGTAAGTTACAAGTAAACCTTACGGATTGTCTTGTGAAAGTAAGAAATCGAGATGAAGTATTTAAAGTAGTAATTCAAGGTGGAAAATAGTTGATCGCTTCAGTGGAGGAATTAATTTGAATTACACTGTTCACACATCCTTTGCAGTTACTTGCTTATGCTTGCTTCTGGAAATTGATGGTAAAAGTAGGACAGCGGGAGAGGAAATATGGGCAAATTTGGTTTTGGTTTTGAGGCAGTGTGGTAGAGCTCTTGCCACAAATGCTTCTGCCTGCCTGCTTCTTGCCACCCTCTTTTTTTCTTGAATCAGGTAGGTCTTTGCAGGGATACCCAATCTAGATTAAACTTGCTTATTTACTTGTAGCTACATGAGCTTTAAGATGGATCAGTTGCCCGATCTGGATTTGTTGAGAAGGCATGTACTGATGGAAGAGAGGGAGTGAATGAGGAGAGCGTAGGGCTTTCCCTTTTGGCAAGCTTAACAGGAAAAAGCAGAATGGCAGTTGCTGGCTTTGTTCTCATGGCAGGGGTAGGAAATATCATCAAGGACCATGCTTGCTTAGGGCTTGTGTCCCAGCTATTCTGGATGTCCATACAAGTTTTATATGAAATGGCGGGCCGGTAGCCTTCTGCACAGACTTGCATTTACAATTTATGATGGTTATTTATTGATGGTTGCAGAGCATTTTACAGTATTCTGTAAGACTCTGGAGTCTGAAAGTAGGTTAGGCCACTGTATTCCAGTTTGCCACCACTGCACTATCACAAGTGTTCCTTCTTTGGACTCTGTGGTGTCCTAAATACTTTCAAGTTCACAGGTTTCCATAGTGTGTTTCTCCTTTTCGTCTTTGCTTGTCATTTGTATTCCTGCCTGAAGTATTGAGGCATCACTAGTCTGGTGCAGCCTCTGAACCCTGAATCTCTTAAAGCACTTCAGTAATCTGGCTCTCTTCAGTGTCTGAAACTGAGCATCCCAAAACTGTTAGTTGGATCAGAATTTTTTTAAAAATCTGTTACCTCCTTTAAGCACTAACACAACAAATACAAGTGCAGTTATAAATGGTGCTATAATTTTTTTTCCCATTTACTGGGGAAAGAGGAGGAGAATGGTTTGGTTTAAAAAAGCTACTGTATTTCTTTTAAGGGAATACTGAGAATTAAGAGGGACATTTTATCAGGTCTTGTGCAGAAACCTTTGTCTGTTATTTACAAAACCTATGCATACAATAGTAAATATTAAAATAAAAAAGCATTTGTAACATTTCTTCTTTATAATTGTTAATTAAAATATTTTCTGCAAATTCTTATATTTAAAATTTGCAATACAGCTGTTTGCTAGTTGTCATGACCTGAGTAAAGCATCACAACTGACAAAAATTGGTCCTGTGAAAATTGACACTATTTTTGTGTTTTAGTCTGAGAAATGCAAAATAATAAACAGTACAGGTAGAAGAAAATACATTTTACTTAAAAATATCTGATACTCAGGAATGTTTTTCTATCATTAAAAATTAGCTACTTTCACTCAACTAGTCAGCCGCTCAGAATTTAGCAGTTATCTTGCATATGCATGTATGAATAATATGGTAGTATATGTTGAAAGGTTGGATTCTTCCACAAGTATATTGCACACCAAGAAAATGCTGACAGTGATGTATCAGGCTACTGTGTGATATGTCAGTTTCTAACACTACTGTTTTAATATGATGTAAGGTCTCTTAAATTAGAAGTCATTTATATTTTAAGAATTTCCTGCAGATAACCAATGCCACTGGTTAAAAGAGGTTATCTTTTGTGATGTGGAAGATATTCCACAATTCCATATTTAAAAAAAAAAAAAACAACAAAAAAACCTACAACACCTTAACTTCTGCCTGTTTTGATTAGAATATCTTTTTCTATAGGTACCTCAACACACAGTTTATTAAGAAGAACAAATTGACTGAAGCTGATCTTCAGTATGGTTATGGCGGGGTGGATATGAACGAACCATTGATGGAAATAGGAGAGGTAGGTATCTCTGAAAGTGGTAGAGGATATAAATTATGTTCAGAAGTGCCACAAGTTCAGCTTTGTCCTCTTAAGTTTTGACTTTCCTGTCATAGAGAAAATGAATAGCTAAATATGGTAGAAGTTACAAGCACTGAAACCTTTGTAAAATGAAATTACGGTTTTGATGTATAAAAACAGTGATCCAAGGCAGAGGGTGGGGGCACAAGCAAATATGAAAACTATTGGAGAACTTCAGTTTAAAATGTGGTAATAGATACCACTTTGCAAAAAAAAAAACAACCCTTTGCCTTATTAGGTGACACTTCTGTCTAGAAAACACTTGGAAGAAGCAGTACTTTTGTTTCTGGAAACCCTTGAAATAGTATCTTTAGGCTTCTATTTCTTGATGTTGCAAAGTGTAACAGCTTTTTTTGAGATTAGTCTTCTGTACATCTTATTTTCTAATGCAAGCAGTTTTGTACTGCTATTGTAGAAACTTGGATAGAGATTTTTTAAAAAAAGTAGACATTCTTTGTACAGAAGTGTAACGTACAGAAGGTTTATCTTTAAAAAAAATAATTTGGGGCAAGCACAAGGATGTTAACACAGTTACTAGTGTACATTGGAGAGTAATTTTTAAATACCTGTAAAATGGAAAAAAGTCAGCAGATACCACCCTGTGCACTTTGACTATGCAGAAGTGAAGTATACATAGTTTCTGTCACTTCATGATTATTCTTACCATTAAATATAGAAAGAAACATGAAAAGATAGTTTTACAGTAAAAAAAAAACACCTTTCAAGTTTTTCAAAACATAGTTTCAGTATGACTTTAAGAAGATTTTGAAAACACCTTTTCAATCTCAGTCAGAGCAAACCCACAATCTTGAATACAGTTGAGCAGAAACTTTTCTTTTGAATGCTTGTCTTTGTATGTATACACACTGCTAGCTGGGGAATTAATTTTATTCTGTCATTATTTGTAGTGGTGTATTGATTTTTTCCTTTGCTCTGTACATTTGCCTTTTTCCTTTAAAAGTGAAGTGAACACTTCTCTTTTGGTTTGGAAAGCTAGAGAAAATACATTCTTAATGTCAGAACTCGAGCTGTCAGTGATTACTGTTCTAGCTGTTTGATGTCATTGATTTAAGTAAGAAGTCTCTGCTGCCTTTAGTGAAGAGTAAGGAGAGACTGCAGTGCATGAAGAAGCATCTTCTGTGCTTCTGACTCAGCTATCCAGCTGCTGAAGACAGCACTGCCAGTTGGGATTGCTAATCCTCTGACAGGTTGGGAATGGGCTCAAAAAACCACCAGAAATGTGATATACTTAAGGCAGTTCAGGTAATTGTTCTTCCCTTGTCTACCTGTGCTGTCTCTGAGGCTTGCTAATTAGTGGCATCTGTAAAGGCTTATCAAGATTGGAAGTGCATGTTGCTTCCGTGTTTGTGGTATCTTCAAAATGGCATAAATCTTATTCCTTATTTCCTGAGACTGAGATTTAGCTGAGTTCGTTTCCACAATTGTCGGGAGGCATCCTTAGCTCTGTGTGAATGACTGTTCAGCTGCTCTGGGGGCTGGGAATAGGTCTGGGCTTGTTCTTGGCACTGGGTGATGCTGATGCGTTAGTGAGTTCTCTCCTTGTTTCAGTGTGCTACTCTGTTCTGAGGTATTACCCAAAGGGTGGTAATGACAACTTTTATCCATAGATTTCTGCCCTAGGATATGTTCATTGGTAAACAACAAACTGTAGACCTGATAATTCAGCTTTTTGGAGTTTCTCATTTTCCTTATGTTTAAGGAATCATAAGGGGGGGTGGAAGGACAATGATGCACACTTCTTCTTAAAGCTCCCCAGCAGCTGTTTCTAGGATGGTACAACCATAGCTCATCATTTGGGCAGGTTATGGCGAGGGTCAAGATTCTTGAACTGTAGTTGGCAGCCTTTGGTCTTTGAAGATGTTTGGATGATTATGATGTCTGGAATGCTACTAATGACTTTCATTATCTCACACCCCAAGACTTCTTTCATTTCTCTTTGTCAAATACTGTCTTAGTAAGCTGTAGTAGTAGTGGGAGCTAAATTTTTGATCTTGAGACAGTAAAGTTAATCCCAGTTCACTAGTGGTATAGAATTAGCTTTATGGCCTGAAAAGGAATAGAGACTTGAGTCCTACTCTCAAGTAGTTCAATAAATTAATTGCAGTGCTGCTTTTGGTAAATTCATTGCCTCAGAAATAAAAGTAGTTCACATTTCTTGACCTGTAAGGCACTCGCCAAGTTTATCAAGTCTTTTTGTTTTGAAAGCATTTTCTCTTTTGTTATGGTTCCTGTTTAGGATTCTATCTTTCATTCTTTGGATTGCACTAGGGGTTTTGGAAAAGTCTTTCAGTTGTTCACCTCTTTAGAATGGAAGGAATTATCATTTATCCCTTTTTAGATGACTGAGATGATCATGCTTCTGGGTAGATAAAGGACAGAAGTTACAGAAATAACGCCCAGTGTTTGTAGATGCAGAACTGTACTGTCTATGTGCTGAAGCTTCTGTCTCAGTGTCACTCCTGTGCGCTAATGAAACTTTGTGAGCTTTTCAGTAATCTTAAACGAGTACGTGCTTGCTTAGTTCTTCTGGGGTGTGTAACAGTAGGTATATAGCAGAGACTGGAGGTGCGTATGTGACGTGTGTGGGCATGGCTTCAAACAGTTTATCATCCTGATAAGTGTTCCAGACATTCAGTAATTGTATTAAGAGAAATACAGGATGAGATCAGTTGATGAAACTAGTATGCCAGTGCTTGCAAGAGATTTATTTTTCTTTCCGTATGTTATGAATGTGTGGTGAAGGATACTGTTTTTCTGGGTTGAGCCCGTATCATTATTTTCAGAGTTCTGAGTTTTCAGTGACTGTATGGGAGCCCTGAGCTAGGAGGTAGTTAAAGTGTGCATTCTGTGTTTTTTTACCCCATCATGGGGCAACAGATTCTCGAAAATGAAGGAAACTACCATGTTCTGTATTGTCAATCCAGTGGAGAAGGAAGATCAGTTTTCTCCTCAAGGAGAAAAAAAGTCTCTAGAACTAATACGTCAAGTTGCTGGATTGACCAGTCTGTAGCTTACTTGACAAGAAAATTCCGACAGGCAACTTGAAGCTGTTTCAGACTGGTAGATCTTAAGTGAGAGGGACTATGCTAGAGACCACATTGCAGAATAGAATTGCCTGAGATGGTCCCCTTCACCTCAGTCACAAAATGTGTCAGTCTTTTTTTTTTTATTATTTTTTTTTTTACTTTTTTCTTTCTTCCCCCTGCCCCTCTCCAGAGCTAGCTTCTTTCAGCATTCTCTGCTGGATGAGCTCCTGATGTCTTAGGGAAACTGTTTTCCTCTAACTGTTCTGCTACTATTGTCTACAAGGCAAGACAGTGAAAATCACTCCCAAGACAACTTTGATTTCAAAATGTTATCTGTCTTTTGATTTATAAGCAAACCTCTTCTCTGAACCTGCTTATGATACAGTTGGGTCAGCTTTAGCTCCTAGACTCTTGTACTCTGTATTACTGCACGGGTGTTGGAGAGCCGTGACAGAGCAAGTTCATCTGTCTGCCCTTCAAAAGGAACATTTATTTCACAAAGTGGATTAGATCAGATACCTAGTCAATAGCTAAATGCCTACTTTCATTTAAAACACACTCAATCAATATTTTAATTTTTGCAGCTAGGAGTCTATTAGTTGTGTCAAAACTTTATTAGCAATATTCCCTCTGTCCTCACTGATTTTGATAATTTCCTTTTTTTCCCCAGTCTACGACTCACTATTAGGTGTTCTTAGAGCTTGCAGATGTGTGTGGCTATTCCCTCCATCTGAGGGATCACATTATCCACTTGGGCTTTAAATCTGACTTTGACTTAAGTGTAAAAACTCCTTTTGAATGATTGCAGTTGTGTTTTTACAGGTGGTATGTTTTGGTAGCAATTACTTCACCCACAACAGTTTGAGATACTTGAGTCTATTTGACTGATCCCTCTAATCATATATTAGTAATAGGGTGACCTATCCCTAATATGAAGGTGATTTGAGTTCCATTTAAGTCAAATATTATCTTCTCAGTGACTTTGCGTAAGCTGTATATATCTTAGTTTGAAGATGTTCACTGTGTGTTTGATATAGAAGGGTTCTTTATCTTTGATTCTGACCTCTGACAAATTGGCCAAGAGACATTCCCTTTTGCTAGCTGAAGCTTATTTTTGCTGTCATTTTTAGAAATACCGATGTCTGTACACATTCAAACACTTCAGGTAGAAAGACATGTTACTTACCTATTGCTGTGCAGATTTTTGTTTAAATGTACACTGAAAACCTGCCCTTGTAACCAACTTGCTTAGGGTCCTTATATACATTTGAGAATCCTTGACAGAGTGGAACCAAGGAATAAATCGGTCCTATTAGATGTGTGGGAAGAATGCAGACTGGAAAGCATGCATTCAGACACTGCATGACTAGAAATTCTGTCTGACACTGCAAGAGTACAGATCTGTGTGATTTTCATCCAAATGCAGTCAGATGGTCTAGAAGAAAGATGCTGAAATGATATATCAATACATTGATAAATCGGAGAGATGTGAAGCAAACAATAATTTTAAAAGGAGACAGAAGAGGGTATCCGACCATTTCATTTTTGAAATACTGAATGGGGAATTGTATCATCTTTAGTTTTGTTTTGGGGGGTTTTTTTGGTATTTTTTTATTGATGTAAACTTGTGTTGTGTCTTGACAGCTAGCTCTTGATATGTGGAGAAAATTAATGATTGAGCCACTGCAGGCCATCCTTATTCGGATGCTCCTCCGAGAAATAAAAAAGTGAGTGCTTGAATATTTTTTTGCTTTTACACGAGGGGGGGGGGGGTATTGCACTTTTTTACACTGAAAAGTCTGGGGATGCCAATCAAACTTTTTAATGGTTTTTTTGAAGGTAGCATTGTAACTTATGATGATGATCTATCAGCCTTTCTTGTTGTGGCTATATATTTGTGGTTTGCATGTGTAGAAAGAGTCTGAAAAGGAAATGGTTAATTCACTGTTACCTGAGGGTCGTGATCTTTCTGTTTCAGCAACCCTTTTTATCAATGGGATTGGGGAGTAGTTGGAATAATTCTCCAGGTCCCATAGGATACCTTTTGCCTTTTTTTTCCACCTGATGCTGACCGCGTATGGCTTCTGTGCCATCACTAAACTGAAGGACCAGGGCTTATGCAAAGATTCTGGCCACAGCCAGAAAAGCTATGTTGCTTTGCATGGGGACCCAAAAGAGTTCTTGCTTCTCTGTAAGGAAAGCGAAGCATCTGGGTTTCTGTTGTTCAGATGAGTGACTTCATTTAACATTTTTGGTGCCTTGCTTGAATGAAATGGAAATAAATATTATTTTTTTTTTCACTTGGAGGGAATTTATTATTTTATTTCTGAATATCTTTGTTACTTTTAAACAAAGACCCTGGTAGTTACAGGACTTGGGCTTCTTAAGTTTTGATTCAAAAGCTTTATACTGTTTAGCTTCTAAAGGATCTTTTTATATATGAATAAACGGAAATTTTGAAATATACTACAGACCTTGTGTGTAGTTGTAAGTTCCATTGGTTTCTATGCTTTTACTACTGTTAAGGGTAGCTCTGGAGTTGCCCAGTGACTGGGTGGGGGTTTTTAAAGTGATTGCATGCCTGACTCAGTGTAGGTGAACTGGGATAGTGAGGTAATTTGGCTGATCAAAGTTTCTTTGCTGTGCACGTGGTCAGAAAAAAAAAAAAGCTGTATTTAGAATGCATTAAAAAAGAATATTTTAATATTAAATTTTGTTTTTCCTTCCTGAATTAAATTTTTGATGACTAAGTAACTGACATGATGTGTCTCTCAGATGGTATCTCTGGAATCAGAAAGTATTTATTTGCTTTGAGTTGTTGAACCGTGCTTCCTTTGTAACCAGTGCTAATACTGCTTTATCCATATGTTTACTATAACAATTTATTTTTACTAAATTCATGGTGAAGAAAATTCTGCTTTGATACATCGAGCACGGTGACCCTGAAGACTCATTTTGGTCAATCTGTATATTTACTTGTGGGTGGGAGTGGAAATCTGTTAAAACCTTTATCAAGAGACATCCGATACCTTTTAAAAGTAATGGTATGTGTTTACCTTGAGGCTGATGACAGACCTCGCAAGGATATTTAGATCAAGACTGTCGCTGGCTCTGTGGGTTATTAGATCTTGAGCCTGTAACAAGTTGACGTTGTTATTAAACCATTTAGAAAGTTCTAAATAAAACTTGAGTCATTGTCTCTAATGGTTGGGTCTGGATTTTCCCCCCCCTCAGTTATTAAGGATTCTTCTGTTTGATCTCAAAAGTTAACTCAACTCCGTTTCTCAAAATACACATCTAACAATATTAACTGTGTTCTACCCACTTTGTGATCTGCATATAATGTAGTGAACTATGTAAGAGAGACTTCTTATTATAGCTGTTCTTCGTGGTATCATGAAATGTAGGACTTACTATGGGTATTCTGAAGATGGTCTTTGCATGTATCTGTAGGCTTCTTGCTGTCCTTTACTGTGATTCTACTGGTTAATACAGTTTGTAAGAGGCAATGTTAAAGACGCTGTTGCAAACAACTCTTAAAAGTCTTTTAGCATTGAGCTCAGCAATGCGGGAATTAATCAGGGTCTTTGAAGAAGTGGATATCAATGAGTTAAATCTACCAGAGGTGCAAGATTATGCATGGGAAGATTATTACCTAAAAAACTTAATAAAATTACTAATACATGTATATACTTAGAAACTTCTTGATTAGATGCCTTGTGTAGTACTTAAGTGTACATATGGTTCTATTTATTAAAATGTTATACAAAAAAATTGAAATTTAAATAGGTGGAACAGTTGAACTTCTTTTAACCAGAAGATTTTGTTTAGTATACGGTGATATGTGGAGTTGATAACCAACATTATTGTCAACTGGTTGCCTATAAAACCATGTTTATTATTGTACTGGAAAAGTTAGGGAGAGCAGAGCCACAGATTTTGCTTTCAGGTTTTATTTTAGCAATGTGTTTAACTGGAATTTGAAAGACTTCTGACTAAAATCTTGAGCACGTTGACTTTTTAGAAGTTACAGACTTGTGTGATACACTATACATTACAGTTGACAACAAGCTTTTTTGGTATATGGCAGTGAAGAACTACAAGAGTGACTTGTGGTTCAGCTGAACAAGATGGCTAAACTGATCTAAGAGTTTGCTGATGCCAAAAAGGAGCAGGCTGTGCTCTGCTACTTTCTTGTGCTGAATTTGGTGCTCATCTTATTAGCGGTTGCACTGCCTCACTATGACAGAAAACCATCTTGGTTAATATTTCTCTAGATTGGCATGATGAGTCAGTTCAGCAAAGCATTAGATGAGTGCCAAAGCAATGCAAGAGAGATACAGAGGCCTGTGACTGAGCAAAAGGGAGCAGGATTAGTTACCTTGAACAGCAGAAAATTGGTAAATCACTTAAGCTTGTCTGTGTCTGACTGCACTCCTTTTTATATAGTTCTGTATATAACACACTTTCTTCCCCCTCCCTCTAGCCCAAGCACTCCTCCTACAAGGCAAGCTGAATATCAACTTATGCATTTTTGTTTCAACACAACAGGAAGCCGACAAGATCTCGAATTGTGAGAAAATTCATCTATGAAATTCTTAAACAGAAATAATTTGGAAATTATTCAGGTGCTATCTCAAATGACAGTGTGATTAGAACAGACTAACCAGGAGAGGCTTCTCTAGTAAAGATAACTAACACTTTCTAACTAACTGACCCTGTTCTTGTCAAAGCTGATAATTTATTTCTACCATTTGTTTGGAAGGAAAGCTATTGGAAGTTAACTTTTTAGGAAGTGTTCAAAATGGGCTCTTCTAGTTCACAGTGAATTCTGTAGTTAAGTGGTGTTGATAGGCCATTGGTCTGACACAGCAGAGCACTTCTTCTGAATGATGAAATCTTCTCAGTGAATACAGTATTATTGTGTCTTAAACTTTAAATCTATTTTATGGGGCTGTAGAATTACGCTGTACAATAAGTATTAAACTTCACTGTTAGCTTCACTCTTAAGGCAGGAACAAGATGGAGTTAATATAAACTGGCACAACTTCCTTGAGCTTGTTTTCTGTAGCTTTCTCCATTTCTTTTGAAAAAAGAAACTCATCATCCAGATTAGTGGAACTTGTGTTTCTAGTGCTTTATCTTTTTGTCCAGATTCCCCACCAAACATCATCATTCCCTTCTACCCTCCCAAGATGTCCTGTGACATCCGTGCTTCAAACTGTGCAGCAGCTGCTCTGTAGCTGTATGTGTCCATATTGCTTGCTGACTACTGCCAAGAAGGAAAATGCAGACTTAAGAATTCCACCTCGGTGGGGTCACCAATTTCTCTCATCGTAGTTTGGGAGATGCTTTTACTGCTATAGCTTTCCTGAAAGCCATCCTTGAAAATTATGTCAAATTTTGTTGAAACTAGCCATTTGCATTACAAATTGTTGGGAGCAGTGCCATTGGTGTAAATAAAAACCTGAATATGCTGCCAAAGCAGACAAGGCTGGTTCTGTGCTGTCTTCCTTTTCGTCTATCGCCTTCATGCTGTTGACCTCTGCTTCAAAAGCCTGTCTTCCGCCTTACAGCTCTTCCACGGAGTGTCTCCCTCCTGCACTTTTACAGCTTTTTCCTAATGATTTACTGACCTTTGAATCCCTTGAGCCTGACTTTGCTGCCCCTTCTCCTCCTGCATCTGCATGGGCTAAGGTCTGTGAAGTGGCCTGTGAACCGAGCAGAGGGGATCTGAGTCTTCATCTGTTATTACAGTAATGCTTCTTGTGTTTGTGTCACCAGTATCTTTCCAGGTCCAGCCCACGTGCTAGAGGTGGACTGGATGGTTCCCTGTTTTGTAATATGCTTAACTTTTAGTTACATAGCTTCCTGCACTCCATGACATCGTGCTGTGTTCACCGGCTGCATACATCCTGCAACTTAATCATGCTGCTGGGTCCAGGCACTGGGTCTGGTATTAGACTTATTCCCTTCTGTGTCTTGCTGCTGCCTCTGCCATCATATAATCAGACCCAGCAGAGGGATGCTGGCAAGATTACAAGGTGTGATTACATGTACCCAAACCCAAATTTATTCCGTTGTTCCAGCTACCACAGCCAGAGGAAACCTTCCTTTCCCCCGGGGTGGGTGGGGGTGTGTGTGTGTAAATCAGACCATCCCTGCTAAAGCAGTTACCATTAGGTTAACTCACTTGTAACAGGTGACCAAGCTGCATAAACCATACAATGACTGCTTGTAATCTGTTAGAGAGCTAGTTCTTTCCACCCATCATGAGCTTAAGTTTTCGGATCTTAGGACACAGTAGTATTTAAAAGCAGTACACACCGTTAACAGTGCTGTGAACATATGGTCTGGTGTATGTAATTTAGTAACTGCTGGTGTGGCTGTCCTGGTAAACCTCCCTAGCTCATGGGCATCTGGAGTTTTTATCAATTCCAAATCAAAATCAATTAAATTAGCAAAATTATTTTCCCCTGATTCCACCCCAGCCTAGATGGATATATTGTAATGTTTGAGTTTGAAGTATTTTTTCTGGCTTTACTTTTTTTTCCCTTTTTATTTTTTTTTTTTTAAATCACTCAAGTAATTGACTCTCTTATACCAACGTGAGTTTCTAATGGAGAACTTGTTTTGTCTTTTCAGTGCAGGCTGGGTAAAGTAGAAGTTCTTATTCTATCCCTATATATGTATGTACATGTACACATGTGTTTTAAAAAGTAAAACCTTTGAAATTACAACTGCTGATGCTTAAATATACTTTTGTAAATCATATTTTAGTCCTATTTAACACCTTAGGAGTTAAGGAATATTTTTTACTTCTTCGTAAAGTGTATGTGCAAGTGGTCTTTTTTAGAACAGTTCATGTTTTAAAAGTCTCTGCTGCTCTGAGTGTGGGTCTGTTACTTCCAGTCTTTGCAAAGGAGTACACGCTAATGTTTTTAGCATGTAAAAACACTTGTTTCAATTACTTTTGTTTTCAACCAAATATTTTCTTTATTTGAACTTTTTCCTTAGAAGCTGGAATGAACTGGAAGACATAAAGTTTTCCTTTTCCAGTGTATCATTAAAAATTGAGACAATGCACCAAGTATGTTATTTGTTCCACTTCATATCTACATGTTGAATAGTAGATAATAAAATAGTATGCTGCTTGGTGTGATGCTGGCAAAAATGATTTTAATTTTTTTTTGGAGGGGGTGGGAGTTTGAAGGTAATATATTTAATTGGATGTAACTTATTGTAACTATTCAAGTACTTGCTTACAGTATTTGGAATACTTATATCTTTAGCAAACACTGGGAAATTTCATGACCTGCAAATGCTTTTTATGATAGTTTATGAATTGCTTTCTCAACAATTTAAAAGTATAGGAAAGAAAGAGGAGTGCACTTTTTATTTTAAGATTAATCTTCTTCAATTTTACCAATTTAAGCAGAGGAATTTACTGGAAAATGTTTTCATCCGATTTTATTTCATTCAGCTATTAGATGAGTTACACTAGATACCTACATTCTCATTAATATTTCCTTTGCCTATTTCAGTGATCGCTGTGGAGAAGACCCAAACCAGAAAGTAATCCATGGGGTTATTAACTCCTTTGTTCATGTTGAACAGTATAAGAAAAAATTCCCCCTAAAGGTAGATAAATGTTTCTGATTTACGTTTGTAATTTTGAATGTTAATCTAGTGTATGCATTATTTGTACTTTAAAAAAAATATCTCCCTTTTTAGTTTTATCAGGAAATATTTGAGTGTCCTTTTCTGAATGAAACAGGGGAGTATTATAAACAAGAAGCTTCAAATTTATTGCAAGAGTCAAATTGCTCACAATACATGGAGAAGGTAAGAGATTCTTCTGTACACATGTAATAACTAAAATCTGGTATTATAATTAACTGATGATACGTGTTTTCCTGTACAGTTCCCATAGTTGTTCTTTTTTGTGTGCTTTCATGCAGTTTAAACTATGCGTTTTGTTGGCATGAGTATAAACTACAAACCTTGCCTATGGATGGACTGTCAGCTTCAAAATATTTCATAATAAACGATAACTCGATTGCATGAAAAGTAGAAATAAATAAAGACAACCCCCAAAATGTGTATCAGGTTGATCTGTATTGCTTCCTTATTTTTCTTCTGTTTGTAGTAGTATATCAATGTAATGCTTAAAGAAGACTACATAGTAGAGTTGTTACAGAGCATTGTTAAAAATTACATACTCTGAGATGGATTTTTTTTTTTGTGGTGTACGAAGGCAGGTTGTGATTAAATTACTGGTAATTCTTATACCTTGCTTGAGAAGGCAAAGATTAATACAGGGCTAGGAGTCAATCATTGGTGCTATACTGTCCACACTAACAAGATGGAAGAGTTGAGGAGAAGGCTGTGAGATCGCTTTTAACCATAAGGAGCATATGCTAATGGTTGCACACCTGAGGTAAAATTCAGGGACAAGCTAAGACTTCAATTAAACCAAAAGAAATGAATGCAGATTCATTTTGTCTATCATAAGCAGTTTGTAGCTGCACTACTCTTCCTCTGCTCCCCTTATAATTACTGGATATAAGTGCTTTTCAGTCAGTTTTCATATGACTTAATATATGATAATGCCTATTTCCCTCATTGAAGTTATAAAGAGAGTTTTTATTAGTAGCTCAGATGTACTCCTGTGTCTTTTGAGCAGATGTTTACATACAAGCAGATGGGTTTGGAACAGTAAAGTGATTCTTACATAAACAGGTATTGTGGTAAAACCTCCTCAGAAAAGAGTAAATATGGTAGAAGAAATTGGAGAAGACCTGTTACAAAGCTGAAGGGAGAAATAAATCGTGACAACTATTGAGTTCTATTAGACATCGAGTAGTAACTGAGCTTGGTCAGTACTCAGAACAGAAGATTGCACTAATTCAGTGACAGCCTGATTCAAAAGAACAAATCTAATCTTTCAGGATCCTGGGCAAGTTCTTTAACGTTGTTACTTATTCATGTATCTCATTCTACATACATACAACTGTTGTATGTGCATGGTTCTATATTGGTTGTTAGCATCTCATCAGCTCTCAGTTTAAACACTTGTCTGTAGGTTTTAGGTAGATTAAAAGATGAAGAAATGCGGTGTCGGAAATACTTGCATCCCAGCTCATATGGCAAAGTGATTCATGAATGCCAACAGAGAATGGTAGCTGATCACTTGCAGTTTCTACATGCAGAATGTCACAATATTATCAGACAAGAGAAAAGAAGTGGTAAGTCTCAATGGTCACAAACGCATGAAGTGGGTTTTGTGTCATTCATTTAGCATTGCAATTTACTATCTTTATTCAATGACCTATGTGCTTAAGCATTTTCAACTAATAGCTGTTACTTATCTAGAAAGCCCAATTAAACCCTGAATGACATTTTAATTTTACCACATAATTCATTTTCATTTTCCCAAATACAGAGTCAAAACCTTCTTGCTGTTAACAACTCTTCTTTCAGCCAATACTCTTTCTCTTTCCTTGTCTTAGTCGGCTTAAAAACACACTGAAGTCCTGTGTCCTGTAGAATTGATCATATTTTATGCTTGTGTTTTCATTTGTAAACCAATGGTTCTGTCTTTACAGATTCCTTCGTCATCATTTGACAGGTCAGGATTATAAAGTATTTTGGCTTCTTTTCATAGCCACTTTTTATTGTCCTGAATCTTTTGTGACCTCCCTTCCCAAATTCTCTTTACAGAAGCAGATGCTCTTAGAACTACATACCCTGCCCAACTAAAAAAATTATGCATCCCGATGACTACATACCTTTTAACCTTGAAAGAATGTTTATTTTTGTGTGGAAGATAGTATCCGTTATGTGAAAAAAATTACTTTTCACAGTTAAATTGTATCTAATAAGTGTTCAATTTCCAGAGAGTTCTGTAAATTTGATCAGAGCCGAGATTCTTTTTTTTGGCCAAAAAACCACCAACCATAAAAATAGCAGCTGCTTATTTATGGCTTTTCTAACCTGAGAAAAATTTCAAGCCACCACTGGAGGAAAAGTGTGGTCCAGTCAATATGATAGCTAAATTGATTTTGGTTGGCTGGTGCTAAGGGAGGTTTAAGGAGGCCAAGGATTAAAAGAAACTGGCACAATACTTTTCCATACTAGCCTACCTCTCCTCTTGGAGTCTCTCCTAAATAAGCAATACTGAACGAGTGAGGTAGTCACAATGGCAGTACTCAGTAAATTACTGATATTAGCCCTACCCCTTCTTTTTGCTTTTGTCAGTGATCCAGTGTATGTTAATTTTTTTTTTTCAAAACAGTTGGTCATGTTTCAGTCTTTGAAAAGTTCTGTGTGAAGTTATGATACTAAATTAAGTGTTGATTTTTAGTGTTTCTAAGCATATTCTATAAAAATGTATCTCTGTTACAGACATGGCAAATATGTATACTCTACTTCGTGCTGTGTCAAGTGGTTTACCTCATATGATTCAGGAACTACAAAACCATATCCGTGATGAGGGCCTTAGAGCAACCAGCAATCTTTCTCAGGAAAATGTGAGTTTTCTCAGGCAGCTGAAATCACCTATTTGATTAACATTCCTGATTAAATGTTTACCCTTTTCTTTTTAGTCTATTCTGTTTTTTTTTTAACTTTGTCTATATGAAATTGGTTTGGAACATTATGGATAAATTGTAGCTTCTAATCAGCACGCTTAGCTGTGCAACACATATCTATCCTGAGAGTTGATTGTTGTGATCTAACCAGAAACTACTACAGCTAGATATTTCTCATTGTTGTTTGTTTAATGCTGTCATGGCAAGTGGGTCCTTTTGTTCCATGTATGTATTTTTTCCCTCAATTTCTCTAAGTCAGTGACATTTGCTGTTCTGGTATGTTAGAAACCAATGATTCCATTTAGTTTAATTATATGTTATTTGTAGGACTTGACATCCTGTCCTGATTTCAGTGTGGTGTTTTTCACTAATAGCTTTGTAGTCTCATATTTTCATGTAATTCCTGAAAATACTGTAGCTTAATTATTTTACTGAAGTGTGTTAAACTTTCTTCAGTTCATATGTATTTAAATTACTCAATTCCATTTTTGTTCCTCTAGCATTGCTGCTCAGAAACAAATTGGCATTACATTTGTACATGTATACATCTTACTGTCTAGATCTGTGCTCACTTTAGGATGGTGACTTCAGCCATCCAGTGTTTCTGTCTGTAATACTACGTAGATATGAACTGTTGTAAATTCCCTTTCTTATTGCCCAGGAGTGCTTACTTTTCTGTACATGACTCCTGTGTGCATACTGAAAATGGGCTGAAGTCTCTAGTAGTATAGTTTGCTTTCATGTTATTTGCAAATTTCAAACTAACAGTGTCTACCCAGGGAAGTGAATGCAGAGCCAGGAGAATGATGAAAATTCACAAACTTAGGTAGATAAATTAAAGATGTGAAATACTTGTTCCACTGTGTGGATTAAGTACTTTGTCTTCAAAACATTTTTAATGTGTGACCTGAGAATGCACTTGGGGAGTCATGTGATGCAGGCAGTGCCTTGCACACTGTTACATTGCTGCCTGCCAGCTTGTCTGTGTAAAGGCCGCCTCTAATTCTTATTAGCTGTTTCTATACAAAATGTTACACTGAAATGGGGCACACTAGATTTGATTGGTAACCGTCCTATGTGGGAAAAATCAAAGGGTTTTTTTTGTCTTGAAGTCAGTGTGTAGGGGAAGCAGCAACAGTTTACTTATTTCAGGAGCTTTTTGGCTTGGTTGCTGTATTTCCATGTTAGCGTTAATGACTTTTGAAAGGGCTGAGGATTTTAGGGTATAGTGGAAAAGATTAGACAACATGAAAGCAGCATAGACTCAAACCTATGTTTGGTAGCAGGACTTTTCATTTCCAAAACATGCTGAAGCACAGTAGTGTAAGTGTACAACAGTGCAGAATCAATCCTCTCAAAGACTTAATCAATATGATTTTAACTTTTACCAAAAAGAATAATTAGGGAAAGGTGTACAACTACTGTAGGTATGCTTGTGTGTGCAGGCAATACTACTTTTCTCATTAACTTGCTTTCTGTTTTATCTACTTTTTTTTTAGATGCCAACTCAGTTTGTGGAGTCAGTTTTGGAAGTACATAGTAAATTTGTTCAACTCATCAATACTGTTTTGAATGGTGATCAACACTTTATGAGTGCCCTTGACAAGGTAACTTTTACCTAAGTTAAAAAAACATTGGACAACAAAATATGGGACCCTGTTACAGGCTCACTAAAATTCTTCAGGGCATCAACACATACTCAAAGATAGAGTTCTTATGCAGTTTTTCTAGTTAAGAAATGCAGTGGCACAAAAGACAGTCTGGTGTTAGGGGAAAAGGTGGTCAAAGGAAACCATTCTAATACTGAAACGTTTTCTGAAAGAGAGGTCTGTCCACCATAATTAAAACATAAAAATGGAGCTGACCCATTTAATGTAGAACTAAGTGCAGATAATAAATATACAAATTGTGGGGTTTGGAAAGTTTGGTAACTCTTAACATGTGTTTGAAATTTAATTTGCTTGCTGCCATAATGTTTGAACTCTGAATGCTGTTAGTATTACTTAGAATCTTTGTTACAAGTTGAAGCAAGTTAGCTACAGAGAATATCTGGAAACTTCCGTTACTTCAGTCGCTGTCACAATAGGCAAGTTTTTGCAGGAGAGAACTGCACTTAAAGTTAAATAAGCCTGTTGAGGGAGAGAGGCATGCTGCTCTTTTCTTTGAAATGCCATGAAGGTATTTAAGATAACAGTTCTAATTGTTACAAATAATAATAATAATAACAATAATAGTAATATTAGTTGTTAAATTCTGCAACACATGCCTGGGCTCTTGAGGGACTGAGTGGTTCCTCCTAAAACGTACTTGGTTTTGATCTAATCCATTTGTTAATTTCACATTCTTTCCCATATATCCTTTTATCTTTTTCCTAGAGAATGCACTTAGTACTATCCTATCTATGGTTTCCTTTCATAGTATGCGTGCATACATTTCATTGCTCTTTTGTGGCATTTACAGTAATTGCAGTTTTTAGTTAGGGTCATGGTCTAAGCTTTGATAATTTTCAGCCAAGGTGAATCTGGAAAGACATAGTGATGAAGATACCGGTAACATCAATAGTATTTACCCATCTGTATTTGTGATATTGATAAAATAAATATTTTAGTATTTCAAAACATACACTTATTTCAGTACCCTAATACATTTCTGTCTCAGTTGTAATTAATGTCATGTACCAGAAGGTGTAGTAGTAGGAGATTGATAGCTGCGTTTGCTGGCACATAGGCAACGTACTTTTTCCTTAAATACATCAGTTTTTCACTTCAGTGATCTTTATTACAATAAATGTTTAAAATCTTAATCTGCTGTCAGTTTTTCATCATGGATATAAAAACTGCTATTGTTGCCTCCAGTGTAATTGCAAAAGACTGTTCTAAGCTTCAAAGAGTTTCATGTTTCTTGTCAAGTCATGCATTCCTTTCTCACAGGGATTCTAGGGACCTGTTATCAACAATTGAAATGTTGACGCGTTGTACAAGAAAGTTGCTTGTCAGTTCTTCTTTACAATAATCGTTTCCTTCCATAGAAGGAACTATTAATTCCTAGGAGCTATGGTCATGCAATATTTTCGGATCAGTATTAGTTTAAAATGTTAATTTGTGTGATATGTAGTTTAGAAACTAATCTCAATGATTTTGCTATCTGTTTATTTCCATTTCTAAACTGCTGTTCTCTCCTTCCTTTTCTTTTTCATTATATTCAGGTTTTCTTCAGCTACGGTATTTTTTTGTACTATACTGCTCTGAATTTCCACTTTCAACAGTATTTTTTCTCTTTATTGAAAAATCCAATAACCGCAAGTTCTTTCCATTTTTTGCTGTTGGGAGCACACCATATGTTTTTCAGCTCAAGATATGTGCTCTACATGTAAACTGCTGTTGGTATACTGCTTGATCTGCAATTATTCCTCAGTTTCTTTCCATCTGTACTTTTGGACCATATATATTGTGGTATACCAAGATCTTCATACTTTTACAATTAAGTTTCTACTCAGAACTTAATTTGTTCTTCTGCTTTTTGCAATTAACTTCTGTTCCTTTACTCTTTCCACTTTTACTTAAATCTCAACTTAAAAATTTTCAGCACACAAATTCTCAGAGAGCAGTGGTTCAAACACTTTTATTCATTGTTTCTTTTTTGATTCCCTTTTGTGTAGTTCAGTTTTATAGGCTCTGAGATCATGTTTGCCCTGAACAATTTTTGATTTCTTCAAATTTCATAAAAGTTTCAAGTCATTTACATTTTTCCTCTTTGCTCTGTGTTCCTATGTAGGCTTTGACATCAGTAGTTAACTATAGGGAGCCCAAGTCGATCTGCAAAGCACCTGAGTTGGTAAGTGATACTTATTGTAAAAAGTAATAATAATTTTGTGTAACTGTCAAACAGATTGGCATAGGGCCCATCACATGAATATCTGTTTCTCACACTAAGTCAGCCTCAGGTGTGTATTTCAGCAGTCATAAATAACCTATATGCATGTTTTGTGTGTGTACAAAATTGGTACAATTGTAATTTTTGATAAATAATTTGTATTTTCTGTGCATGTAGTATGTATTGTTTACCTATGAATACAGCCCTTGTAATAGAACATGAGACTGTAGGCTGTGACTTATTTCATGTATTAACTTTTGTGTAGAAGTTTGGAATACCTTGGCATACATTTGTTCTCAAGCTTGACAAGTAGGTTTGGGTTTGTTTTTTCTTTTTTTAACTTGAGCTGGCCAAGTACTGTGACAACTTGTTGAAGAAGTCAGCAAAAGGAATGACAGAGAATGAAGTAGAAGACAAGCTTACAAGTTTCATTACTGTTTTCAAATACATTGATGACAAAGATGTATTCCAAAAGGTAACTTCTGATACTCAGAAAATGTTAAAATGTTGCGCTTAAAGTATACTTGAAGAATGTGGTTATGCTTTTGAAAATCCTCATATCTGATTTTTTTTAAATGCAGTTCTATGCCAGAATGTTGGCAAAAAGATTAATTCATGGTTTGTCTATGTCTATGGATTCTGAAGAAGCCATGATTAATAAACTAAAGGTAATGTAATAATTCTTCTAATGCAGAATAAACGTACATAGGTGTATGTAATGTTGACTGGGAGCAGCAGAGGGTGCCAGAGATTACATAGCAATCAGTAGATCCTGTTTCCAGTAGCTGAAAAGAAAAACTAATTTCTTGATCAAGTTATCACCTAGGCATTTGAGATTTTTATGAGATTTTGAGTACTTCTATTAAGTGTGTTTAAATAATTCATGCTTTACATTATAGAAGTATCAAGGAATACCATAAAATAGCTCTGTCTTTCTGTACGTTCATTTATATGAACAATTATTTTATGAAATTGAAAGTGAAACTAAAATAAATCTGATAATTTTCTTTTAAATGTTTGTTTTCTATTGTAACTAATGTTCTCTGTAAATATTATAACAACACTTCTGCTGACTAGATTTTCATATTTTTGGTAATGAATGGGCATAATATTATATAATAAGTACTGTTTTCACTGTGAAACCTGTTACAATCTTTCTTCACAGCAAGCCTGTGGTTATGAATTTACCAGCAAGCTCCACCGGATGTATACAGACATGAGTGTTAGTGCTGATCTCAACAATAAATTCAACAACTTCATCAAAAACCAGGACACAATTATAGATTTGGGAATTAGTTTTCAGATATATGTTCTACAGGTACTAATGTATGTTTATTACTGTTGAGTTATTTGTACTTAATTTTTGTGTTTTGATAACAAGCGAACAAGTTTTCTAACGGAATACTTCTCATATGGAAACTGACACCTTGTGATCATTGTAGAATAATTTATTTTCCTAGTGTTTCTTTTGAAAATTAACCCACTAGCACACTAAACAATAGTGATGTAAAATGCCTTGTGTTCTTGTCTCGAATTAATACCTCAGTGGGGCACGCATAATGAGAGTTAAAAAATGAGCGGTAGAACTCCTGGTTTAAAGTGGTTGTCTGATGACATAGTATACACTATAGACCTGTTCAATAGTGTTATTTTTTTCTTCATGTATATGCTGTATGAAAATGTTAATGCTTTTATTTTTCCCAATACCTTTAGGCTGGTGCATGGCCTCTAACTCAGGCTCCTTCTTCTACATTTGCAATTCCTCAGGAACTGGAAAAAAGTGTACAGATGGTAGGTTAGTAGGAGGCTTCTTGTAAATGTGTGGAAAATGTAAAATAACTCCAAATAAAAGGTCATCAACAGAGAAAAACCTGAGCTGCTTCATTTTCTTTGTTAATCATGGCTATCCTGTTTGCAGTCCATATGAAATTTGGAAGGGTCGCCCAAATGACTTACTGAATTTATGTATCTATTTGCATAGCTTTTCTTTTTTCACATCTGTCTTCTACACTTCATGATTGATGAGGGAGATAATAAATAAAATCAAATGAACTGGGTTGTTTCTTAGCTTTAAAACAGATTCCTAATATTTAGATAAAAGAAGATTTTGTTTCTAATACTAAATCTGAACAGATTTAATAGCAGATTAAAATGCACATACAGGTCTCTTGTCCTGTATTTCATAGGAGCCATTCAAAATCAAGCTTTCTTCTTTATGAATTCTCAAAGCAGTAGAAGTTTTACTTTAGTCAAATATTCTCTTTTTATGTCATTATTTTTGCTTTGTAGAGATGCAATATTTTATTACTGTTTATTATATTATTGTGTTCCAAATGTTACGTGTACAATGTTTGCGTTAAAATACAGAATGTGTGTGTTGATCTTTGCTAAAGTGTATTTAATGGTGAAATACATTTTAGGCAATAAAAATTTCATATTACTGGACATAACAGATTTTTTTAAAGCAGTTTTTATACCTTAAATTGCTGTCTGATGTAAATTATAATGACAAATTTTTGTTTCTGTGGTGAAGGAGCTTTTCCATGTATTGCTACTAAGTACTAGAACTATTTATTCTGCTTTTATTTCCAGTGTCTTAAGTGGCAGTTGGTTATAGCAATGTAATAATTTACTTTCCAACCCATACTATGGGATCCACAGAAGGTGATTAATGACATTTTGCTGTTGTTAGTGGTTGTAAAATAGGAGTATTGTCAGTTGTGCCTCAGTTGGAATATTGTTATCTACTTGCCTATCAGAAGCAGCTCAGAGTCTGGGTTGCTTGCCTAACTTCGCTGTTCTGCCACTTGAAAGGAGCAAACTTACTCATGTGTCACCTAGCTAGAATTAATGTGCTAAATTAAAATTCCCTGAGGAAACAGAACATGACCTTGTGGAGTCTTTGAAAGATTGACAATGTCAGTCTTTACTGTCAGATTTCATCATTTGACCCATGAATGAAAGTTATCTCAGGATTCTGGCCAGGATTTAGAAAGGAAACAACATTTTGCAATTGCACTCCAAAGTATGGGAGTACCTCTGTAACCGGGCAAAGTGTTTAACAGCTTTTTCAGGCTCTGAGACTGCTGGAGCTTCTGTAACTACGTATTTATTTGAATGGTATATAAATACTGGGTTTGATACTATGTAAGGTGGAAAACCACCTGATTCTTAAAGAGGTCAAAATTGCCTCTTGCATTTTCCTTCGATGTTAACCAGAGTTGCCAGAGCAAGTGAGAGTAAGCAAAATTGATATGTACAGAGTGTTGGCTACATGGTGTTTAGGGAGGTTTGATCCCATTTTAAGGAATAGTTCTTTGAATCTGTTTAAGTTTTTCTCATTACCAGAAAGTAGTTAGACCTTAGATTAGGTTTTGTCTGCAAGCCATATTTTCTTTCTTTTGGATAGGAAGTATGAACGCAAAATCTCTCATTTTATTAAAAAAAAACAAAAACAAAAAACCAAACCCAACCTTACATACTAAAACTAAGGTTTAGCAGACACTTGCCCATAGTATTGTCAGATTTGTTCCTCTTGGCTATAGGGCTAATATGTATGATTAAGATTTATATTTGAATTTTTCTGTTGGATTTTCAGCAAAATTTCAGTCATTTTCAGAGGACAGCCAAAAGAATGCCATAGCTACTAGAATGCTACTGAAAAATCCCCGTTTTTATATTTCTCCTTACAAGCAAAATGATCAGATTCTTGTATTACATATGTTAAAATAAAATCTTGATTTTTACAAGCCTTGCAGAAAACTTTCACTTTAGTCTTTTTCCTTCATGTCAGAGTAACTTTCCTGCATCATTTTAGCCCACAGAATAAGTAAGCTGGAAGCAATGTCCTCAAAAGATTATTTTTTTTTTTTCTAAAATGTTCTGGAATATCTTTAATTGTTCTTCAAAATCCACTGCTTCATTTCATCTCCTAGGGCTTTTTCTTAGTCTCTATTGCGTGCTCATTTCCAGGAATGTACCTGCTAGTTTCCAGGAATGACAGGAATGGTGCGTTATATAAAATACAAGATTGATTTTGTGCTTCTGTATAAATTTGATTTTTCTTATCACAGTCTGCAGATCAGTTATGCCCTTCCTTCTCTTATTCTCCGTTAGTGAAAACAACATTTACATGTACATAAATACACCTTTGAAAGAATCTTCTAGGAATTACATTCCTAGAGTCTTCTGGAAAGTGGTCTCATTTACAGTGACCAAACTTGTGCACTGTAGTGCCACATTTTAAACTGCATAGCTGATTTTTCACTTGCACAAAACAAAAAACTTCATTTCTTAAAGAGGAGGGGAATTTTAAAGTTGTTTTTAAGACCTTTTCTTGATTAGAGATTTTTTTTTTTCATATTCCTGTTCTCCTATTATATTTGTTTGTCTTTGTATAGCTTCAGTATCGGGGGAAAAAAAACCACTTTCCAGAATGATTGATATAGCATTTCTCATAATGACAAGAAATTCATGTAAAAATCAAAAAAAGATGGAAGAAATTAGCATTACTACTAATGCCAATTTTGCATATAGCATTTTTAAAATACTGATTTTGAGGGGATGCTTCAGGTTTTGGGGTGTCGGCACAGCTTTGAAAAGTTATTTCCTAAATCATAAATGTGTTCTTTGTGAAAATAGGTTTTGGAAGGTTTCAAAAGAAATTTGAGGATCTGTAGTCAGTTCCTGATTTGGAGATGTTTACAAATTGTGTAGATGTGTCTAGAACGAAACCCAAATTGGAAGGTGGCAAAAATTGGGCCTACTTTCAAACTTGCTCTTTTGGAATTCCCACTAAAAATATGTTCAGGAATGTAAGATGAGTTTTGGCATGAAAGTCAGTATGTAGCTGACAGTGGGAAATACATGTTAACTGAAAGTTTATGCTTTTGAAGGATGTTGTTAAAAAAATAGGTAAAACTTATTTTCTGAATTTATTTTAAATAGGATATCAAAGTCATGGAATCATAGAATCATTTAGGTTGGAAAAGACCTTTGGGATCATCAAGTCCAACTGTTAACTCAGGACTTCAAGTCCATCACTAAATCACATCTGTGTGTTTTTTTAAACACCTCCAGGGATGGTGCTTCCTCCACCTCTCTGGGCAGTCTGTTCCAGTTTTTCCTAATATCCAATCTAAAACTCCTCTGGTGCGACCTGAGGCAGTTTCCTCTTGTCCTGTCACTTGTTACCTGGGAGAAGAGACGGACCCCACCTGCCTACAGCCTCCTGTCAGGGAGTTGTAGAGAGCAACAAGGTCCCCCCTGAGCCTCCTCTTCTCCAGGCTAAACAACCCCAGTTCCCTCAGCTGTTCCTCATCAGACTTGTGCTCCAGACCTTCACCAGCCCCGTTGCCCGTCTCTGGACATGCTCCAGCACCACCATGTCTTTCTTGCAGTGAGGGGCCCAAACCTGAACACAGGGATTGAGGTGCGGCCTCACCAGTGCCCAGTACAGGGGGACAATCACTGCCGTTTGTCCTGCTGGCCAGACTGTTTCAGATACAAGCCAGGATGCTGTTGGCCTTATTGGCCAATATAGATTGATTTCAACAAGGTGAAAAAAAAAAAAATGCGCTTGTTTTTATATTGAAATGGAAGGAACAGCATAATAAAACCTAACAAGATTGATTGCTAAAACCTCCTAGAAATGCTTTTAAATGCAGAAGAATTGATACTACTTTGGAACACGGTTTAACTACAGTATTTTATGCTTTGAGATTATGAATGTGTCAACAATCTTTTTGATTTAGTCATCAAGTGATAATATATGTTCAAATAGTTTAGTAGAAGACTGATGTTCAGTCATCACCTGTCTTCTAAAGGAAAATGCTGTATTGAATTGATCTGCAATGTTTGCATCCAATATGGTGAATGTAAAACCGGTATTCACTGCGACAGTAGTGTGATAATAAACTATTGTAAGTAGTTATATGTTTGGCTAATTGAAGTTCATTTTGTTTTACAGTTTGAATTATTTTACAGTCAGCATTTTAGTGGAAGGAAGCTTACTTGGTTACATTATCTTTGTACAGGTAAAAAAAGTGCTTTGCTAAACTTATGCTCTATACAACTGACAGTTATTTGTTAGAAGGGCTTTTCAAATGGCAACAGACTTTGAGGTTGGAAAGTCAATTGACTGACTTTACCTTATAAATTCATTGAATATTTGCTGCTTAGTATTTCCAGAATTTGTTTTGTAAACTTGTGTGTGTTTTCTGTGATATATTAAATACAAGAAAAACCAGAGTTTTACATTCCTAACTATAACATAGCACTGCAGAACTGCTGCGTTAGTAATTGCCCTGGAATTTTTTCTATAATATCAGGTGTCCCTTAGCTGAATATTAAATAATTTTAAGAATATGTATTATACTATGCTATGTAAGTATCTAAGTAAACACACATATATATTTGCTTATGTTTATATTTAATATATAGATATTTATGTTAAAAAACAGGAGAGAGATGTAAAGTTGTAGCGTAGTTTAGTAAGTATCAGTCAATCATATTTTATTCCAAGTGCTTTCGGTATCAGGCTTTAAGGACTGAGCACCACAACATATTACACGGAGGTGAAAACCAAACTAGCATGCAACAAGATGTAATGAAAATTTAGTTCTGGTAAAAGAAGATTGCTGCTGACTCACACTCACCTTCACACATAAAATCTAAATCTGCTTTCAGGCAGATTTGTTCAGTGCGTTTTCCTTTTTTTTTTTCATTTTTGAATTTCAGGGGAATTTAAAGAATGTAAGAACATGGTGAAAAAATTGTAATAGACAAGTCTTTTAAAAAAAAGAATCCTTGGAACAACTTTCTTGCAATCATTATTCTGTGATTCTGTGTAAAGCTATTACTAATTGAAGTTTATGCTTTGCAATGCATTGAGGCTATTTGGAATTTGCTTTTTTTAGTACTATAAATTATTTTGTATTATTCAAATTCAACACTGTAGGTTTCCTTTTTAATTGAGGACACTATTGCTCTAGTATTCATAGTTAATCAGAGGGTTCTTTTGTTGCAGACCACATTCTATATGTGTGAATTCACAACATCAGTTTTTGTCTTCCCATTCCAGGTGTTAAACGCATACTTAGGTGTGAATTGAATGTCTGGAAATGTATGAGGAGCTCTAGGACTTAGGCTTCAGATGACTTTTCAGCACATTCCATCAGTTTATAAAGTGCTATTTGTATCATTACAGGTGAAGTAAAAATGAATTATTTGTGCAAACCTTATGTAGCCATGGTCACGACATACCAAATGGCAGTGTTGCTTGCCTTCAACAACAGTGAAACTGTCAGTTACAAGGAGCTTCAGGATAGTACACAAATGAATGAGAAGGAACTGACAAAAACCATCAAATCCTTACTTGATGTCAAAATGATCAACCATGACTCAGACAAGGTATGCCGTAATGATATTAAAAAGTTTCCTGTTTTCAGTCTTGTGATTGTAATATTTGTTGAGGGCTTTTTTTTAATATAAAAGAATCCGCTGGGTTTTGTGGTTTTTTTTTTTCCTAAGCTGTATTACTGATCCTTGTGAAAACTTAAAAATCTGTATTTGTGAGGAAAGGTACAGGAGGAAGTAAACTATCAATGTCATATAGGCTCTCTATGCCTATAACCACATGGTATGCTGAAAAGGTAATAATGCTAGGAATGTTTATTGTTTCTGTTGTATTTCATCCATATTTAAATTCACTGCTGTTGGAGGGGGACAGTATTTAAAGATGCCACTTTCAAAGTTGTACTGAATCATGGAAGGGAGTGTAGTAACCCAAAAAGTCTTAGAGAGATACTAAAGAAATAATTTTTATATATATATATATATATACTTCCAGCCCCTTAATCCCAATGTGTAACAGCAACCATATTCTTCCTGGCTGGCATATTACAGGAGGAGGAAAGAGAGCAAGGAGGGCTTGTGTGAGAGGATTTTTGCTGCAATTTGCCAAACTCTTGTCATTCCATGAGTTTCATGGAATTCCAGTCATATCTGAGCTTTGTTTGTGGTTAAGGCAATGGTTGATACAGGTTCTGTTTCTGACTCTGCCTCATACTTCTGTATGACCTATGTGAAACCAGTTACCCTCTTGCCCATACAGTGAAGGTTACAGATACCTGTTGTGTAAGAAACACTGCAGAAGTGCCTGTGCATACCATACAAACTTTAGCATGTGCTTTCAGCTAGCCTAGAAAGCCCATTATTCAGACAGTGTCAGGCAGAAGAAACCTGAGATAAGCTGTTCACTTCACTTACAAGGAGAAATCCAAAGCTGCTCTGAGCGCTGCTTTTTTTTTTTAACAAGGAAAATGTTAGAAAATGGAAAGTGAGATCACAAGGAAGATCTGATGCTTGGCTGAAGCATAGGACATGCTTCCATTATCTAGAAATGAGCTCAGGTTGGAACAGTGGCTGGGAAGATGTCTGTTAAACCATGGGTGAAATATAACACTGGGAGCTATTACAGAAAACAGTGAGACTTCTCATAATCTTAGAAAGTTGCCCATTATTTAAAGGATTTACATTTATTTATGTCTGTTTTATAAGGTTTACCCAGTTTCTTTAAGCATATGTCATTGAAGAGTGAATGATACAGCTTTCCAACCCTTTTACCTTTTAACATTTACGACTGCGTTTTCTGATTCTTTAACGTCCAGACTGTTGTATTCAGACATTTTTGCTAATTCTGTTTTCTTTGCACTCCATCCAGCAAGATGAAAGCAGATCTCTATAGACAGTCTGTCAGCTTACTTATTGAATAAGCCAGTGAACTTTAGTAGCATAAGCAGTGAAATTATATAATACACTAACTTCTCTTTAACTGTATCTGAGCCACACACAAAAGCACAGTGTATTAAATGTTGTAGTTTGCTTTTGTTTGTTGTTTTTAAAGGGGGGAAGAAATAAAGAAACTTTTGGCAAAATCTTTATTGGTTCACTAGAATCATGCTTTTTGAGTTCATCCACAACACAATTTATTTTGGTTTATACTCAGCCATTTAAGTAGAATAATGGTAAAATTTTAAGTTAGCTTATATTTTTTAAAGCTGTTGATCTTTGCCCTTTTTCTATACTATGCCTGGATAATACAAAATATTGTAATAAATAATATTTGTGGCAGAATATAGAGTCAGAATTACTGTTGTTTTGCATATATATTCAGATAAATATTGGCAGTGTTTACTAAAGTATTTGCACTTGAGACAACCACAGTTTCACAGGATTCCAAGGTCAGAGAAGCTCAGTAACTTTATTCTACTGAACATTGGTAATACTTGTACAGACTCTTGCATGGAAACTGCAAAGATTGGTCAAGTCGTCCTGTTAGTTGAACATAAAGATGTTTGGGCTGCAGGGAATAATTACCATTTATTGAAAGAAACAGACTTTTGCATGTGGAAAAGAATTGAGATTCTGACAGGAAAAAATTAGAAACATACAGATAGATGCAGTTGCTATTATAATGTAACAAAATACTGAGATGTTTTTCCTTAAGTTCTGGAAAGCAACCTTAGTAGTAGTTGTGAAGGCAACAGCTCTTGTGGTTCTGACATAAAATGCAAATCCTACTTTTCTTTGCAGGGAGAAAATGAGTTTAAATGAATAGTGTTTGCAACTAAGATAAGCAGTTAAGTATTAAACCAGAAGTTGTGTTAGTTGTATTGGCTTGTTAGCAAAATTTGTGTGAGTCAGAGTTCTTTATAGTGTTTTCTGAAACAGACTTGATTTCTAGGCTAGTTAAGCTGTAGCTTAAAAAATTGACCTGGTTCAACTCAACTGGCATTTTAGAATTTCCAACTACAAATCTAAAATTGTTTGTACATATGCAAGCCCCAACCTGTGATTTCTCAAAGTAAATTGTTATCATTTTCTGCTTCCATTTCTGTTTTTTTAAAAAGATTCTTTATTGCAGGAAGACATAGAGGCAGAGTCTACGTTTTCATTAAATATGAACTTCAGCAGTAAACGAACAAAATTTAAAATTACTACATCAATGCAGAAAGACACACCACAGGCAAGTATTCTTTGGTGTATCTAGCTTGAACAGCCTTAGGAAGCTTATTTTTCTAAAATCAAATTAATTGTATTGGTTTGGTGTAAACAGATGTAAGAGTCCCTGTGTAAGATTTACATCACTGTAGAGAAATGGTTTAAGTTTAAAGCTTAAGCACTGCAGATTTTTTTGCAATTATAACTTAGGCAGGAGAAGATGGAATAGGGAATAAGAAAGTACAAGGAAGAGATAAACGAGAGCTATTCCTCTATGTAGTAAAATGGGATTGACATTTAGCTTGTCTTATCTAATGAGACTTTTTTTGTTGATGATGGTGTTTATAAAAGCAACTTATTCCAGGAACCGCAGAACCAATTGACTGTTTTCCTATGGTTTTGTGTCCTCTGGCAACTATAATTAACTCTGGTGGTGTTAATCCACGTTCCCTCTGTATCTCCTAAGACACAAGATTTTGTACAAGAGATACAAGTGCTGCCAAACTTGATATGTTATAGTAAATTCTGCCTGCCTTTCTCCCTAACAAAAATGCTGGTTTGGATGTGTCTCTCCTACCTTCCTGCTGATGTTCATGAAACCTGGTATTCTTGAGTTACGGAAGTACTTTGCCTGGAATTGAACTTCACCTAGATTTTTGTATTACTTGACCACTTTTATTAAAGTATAGGTTAAAGAGACTTTTATGCAGTGTCATTTTTTATGAATATGTCACTTTTATTGATCTTGCTATATTTTAAGCATTACTGTTCTTCCTGTGTCGCAGGAGATGGAGCAGACCAGAAGTGCTGTAGATGAAGACAGAAAAATGTATCTTCAAGCTGCTATAGTTCGTATCATGAAAGCACGTAAAGTGTTGCGACATAATGCTCTTATTCAGGAGGTAAGAGAAAATCCTGTTCAGCGTAATTTGATGAAAATATTCAGGTTAATTGGGTAAAAGATCTCACAAAACTCTCCCATGTCAAAACTAATACCTCAGTGAAACTGGTGAGAATTTCATTGGAGTCTGCTTTGAACTGCAGTACTGGAGCACTAGCTGTGATCCCTCAGTCTTGTAAATGTGTCTTAGCACTAAAGCATTCAGTGCCTCTGTGCTTGTCTTTCCTGTTGGCTGGTTCTGTGCCAACAGATGTATCATTTAAGAATCATGGCCAGAGCTATAGGTTCAGTTGAAGACCTGAGTATGGATATTCTAGGTATGGAATCTCCACAGAAGCAGCTACCCAATTTGGAGCTGTAATTGTGATTTTATTCTAATTCATGGCTTGAATTTTGGAGGTTGTTTGAGTACGTAGACATTCACTACTTAATCTCCGGTTTCCATTAAGTGGTACAGTTATCTAGGTTTTTTTAGTTTCCAGGTTAATGATATGTGAACTATCACAGACGGGCTAGGATGGAAGTGCTATTTCTTTCATTTCTCTCTCACTTTGCCATCTATGCGAGTTGCCTGCCTGATTGTATTTCTTACTCCAACCTAATCTTTGCTCCTACCTATCAGTTCCCAGTTTTAGTTTTCTCAGCCTTTCAAGGCATTCCTTCTTCAATCTAATTCATCCTTGTGTCTCGTGAGCCTTGCTGGATAGCCTCACAGCAAGTGGTGGGAGAGAGAATAAAGATTTCTGCGGAGGAGGTAGAGAGGTGTTCAGTCATTTTGAGATCTGCTGTGTGCTTTCTGTCTTGTGGTCATGAAGGAAATAGTTTACCACACTGGGCACTCTGATTTTTACTTCCTAAAAAAAATAAGCAGTTACACAGAGCTTGTAAGCCCAGAACTTGCAATGTAGGACGTCTTAAAGCTTTTGGGTTTTGAAATAGTGCTTGTACACAAGTATTCTGAAAGCAAGCTTAATTCAAGAAATCTCATTTTAAATACCTAAAAGATGAGGCAGCAGAAGTCCTCGTTATTCTCAGAATCTTTGGTTATTTGGTTTCCTGTTTACTTAAACCATCTCCATGCAATTACAATGAAATCCTGTAAGAATTTACAGTTAAAAGTAGAAAATGGTAGGCAAGCCCTGTTTCATCTTTGAAAATGCTTTTTTTCTCCCTACTCTTAAATTCTTAGGAAAAGTTTTCAAAGTGTAATTTGCTTGAGACCAGTTTATAAGGGTGGAATAGGTTACAAATTGTTATGTTTCAGAAAAAAATAATCCTCTCTGGTTTCTTCTTCCGTTGTTTTACTCAAGGGGCACTAACTGACATGCCTCTGCTGCATTTTGGTCTTGCAGTACTCTTGCAGAATAGTATGCTCTATTAACATCAGGAGCTTTTTCATGCTTTGCAGGAAAGGTGGATATTTTGATTGTTATTCAGTTAAAAACTAAGTAAAGTTGGTGCTCCATTTATCTGTCACCAGCCACCTCTACCTGTAATGTTTTCTTACGCTAGTTTTAAACTAAATATATGACATTTTTGAAAATCTTATCCTTTATCATTTAGTCTTTAACTCTCAATTTTGAATGCACTTGTATCCTACATGGATTAGAGAATTTAAAATTGTAGGCTGGGCTTCTAAATAATTGCTATCTATGCTGCAATATGGTGTGGGGACCTGATGTAGCCTTAAATGAGCAATTGTGAAACCTTAAGCAATAAGGGGAAGCAGTACAAAAGTCTACTAAGGTTAATTTTTCCTTCTTTTTTTGCACACTGAATTAATTTGTGCCGATCTCCATTCTGCCTCAACTAAACTGTTACTGAGGCGTGAACTTGGTTCTTTAAAATGTTAGGTGTCTTCTCTACAGTCTGGGATACAGATATACTCTTTGTCACTTCAGAAATTATTGCCAGGTTTTACAGCAAATTGTGGGGAGATGGGTTTTTGTATTGTTAATGCATAAACACAAAGATGAAAATGTCATGCGAAGTAGAAATTTTACCTAGTTATGTCTGCACTGAGCTCACTAACTTGTTTTGCTTCATGTTGTATGAATAAGGCTGAACTGCCAGGTGGTTCTAGGTTGAACATGCTCAGCTTTCTCATAAGACTGACCTTTATTAAAAATGAGTAACCACCACTTCTGTTAAACTTTCAGAATATGCATAACTACCTACTTGTCTGTCCAACTTCCTTTTTTTCCCGTTAATTTTGTAGTAAGATTTGATTTGCTGTCAAGAGGGTTTTTTTATTTCTTATTTAATTGTGACATTGTTACTAATTATAGTGATATTGTTACTTTTATCATGATGTCTATATAGATCTAATTTATTATGTGATATATAAGCTATATAAATGTAAAATAGAAATTTATACATATTTAATTTATCAATTGCTTATTAATATATACTTATATATAATATATTCACTTAAAATTTGTAGTCAGACTTCTTGAGGAGTAAGAATGAATCTTTTGAAACGAATCTTTTGAAAGTCTTTACTGTGAATGGATAATATTTTTTCACCTCATTAATATTTTTTTCTGAAATATAAGGACAGGATTATACTGTTGTTAGAGATACGATTGAAAGGCTCATAGCCTTAATGCAGTTAGCTCTGATTCTAAACAGACTGCACCACCACACGTTTCATTTAGGGTGAGGTGTCCAAGAAAATACTCGAGGCCCTTGGTAGACCTGTATATGTCAGCATGTGGTCTTTGCTGAATTGTTAATTGTGTGTTAGTTATGCCCTGATAGTTTTACTTCTGGCGCCATGCTGCAGTTGCTGTAGGACGAGGTAGCTTTTCCCTTAAAATGAATGAGGTCAGTGGGACTAGTGGAGGGGAAAGGTCAATGCAGTCATTCCCAGATTTATTTTTTTTTTATTCTGACCATCAACTATTTCTATCCATCCTTCTTATTTCTATTATCTTTGATAAAACAAAACCAAAATAACCTTACCAATACAAATTTTTGCCTTTTGTTCTCTGTCCTAAGTAAATACATGAAGTATGGTAATGACAATCAGTTTTGAGTGTAGGACTGAAGGGTGAAATTGGAGCAGAACTATTAGCTTGTTAGCACCAAGTTTCTTCATTTGTACTGATGTGGAACATACCAGACCCTTGGCTGCTAGCCCAACAAAACTTACTCTTTGAAGTTTTTGTTTGCTTTGCTGGGTGAGTTCTACCTGGTGAGCTCTGTTGGCTCACAGAGGGCTCCAGCAAGCTCTAGAGCTGGGACAAAGCCAGCCAATGAAGAAAGTTGTAAAGAAAACGGGAAATCCAGCTGAAATAAAAATCGCTTTCTCTAAGAACAAATGAGAAACTATGGGCAAAATATATTGTGACATTTAGTAGTAAGATTTTGTTTGAAAATTTTTCCAAGTTAATAGATAATACATGTTCTGTTGCTACATAGTTTCCTCCTCTTCTCTACAAGAGAATGTACAAAACTGAGAACTACTAAGAGACAGCTAAAGTTTTGTCTGCAGTGACAGTTTCTTCCACGATGCATATATAGATTTGTTTTTACAATGAATAATTTTTTATTCTATGTATTACAAAGTTCCAGCATAGCAAGATGGAACTCACCAAACCATAGGTCTATCTTCAGTGACTGAAGAAAGGGAGGTTCATCCTGATAGTCTCAAATTGTATAGGAAAAGAGGTCAGTGGTAGAGGGACTCCCACTTACACTTACACCTTCTAGGCAGCTGAGCAGTTCCGGTGCCTTCCAGGACCAGGTACACAGCACTACGTGGGCTGGAACTTAGACAAATCGGAACAGATCCAGCTCACATCTCGTATCCTGGCAGCTGCAACAGCAATGAAGTAGTGTAACTTTACAAAATGATTACTACGTGGGCTGTCTTGTGTAATGAAAAGTGTCATTTCATCTAGTGCTTTTCAGCAAACTTCCTGACTAAGGAAAGTTATTTTTTTTTCTTGCTAATTTGATTGTCTAGTGCTGTGGAATCTCTGAGGATAGGTTTCATTTTTAATGTATTTAAATTATATATTATTTTAATATATTCAAACCTTATTTAAACCAAGAATGGATAAGGTCTTATTGTAACATAGTCAGATTTTTTTTGGTAATTTGTGAGGTAACTGCTTACATGTCTTCTAAACGTGTCTTTGTAATGCTATGAAGAAAACACAGGTTTCACAAATCTTTATTAAATGAAAATGTCTTCACTATCTTATAACAAAAGTGGCAATGGATGGGAAGCAAATTGTGTTCAACTTTAGAGATAGTTTTGAAAAATATAATCAAGTGTATTTTAACCATTCATAATTGTATAAACTATTACAAAAACTAAGATGAACACATTCTTCAGGCATTTAATTTCTAAGTAGGACTGCTGTAACACAAGCAAAATTTGGGAGTCCATAGACTAAATATTCCAGAATAATGAAAGTACATATACAGAAATAAAAGGGACCTAGCGCAGAAAGAGGAGTCAGTTAGCAAAGCCAGCATGGAAAGGCACATATATTTTTTTACAAAATTTTCACTTTTCTTGAGCTGTGGTAGTAGTGAAAAAATACGTCAGTTTTTAACCTGGATATTTATCTTCATTTGTACTGTGGCAAATTAGGCAAGGAAGAGAACTGAAAAGATCTGGTTAATATGCAAGCAAACTGAACCAATGAGCTGACATGTCCTAATGCTAATGTATAGAGATGCTTTGTTGATTATTATAAATGAAGTATTCCAGGTTTATTTAATCCTGACTTTAAAAGTAAAATGTACTGAATTTACCTTAAAGCCCTTAGTGAATATTTCTATAGCAGTTGTAACTGTTGTAAATACAAATAACACAAAAATCCTGTCTTTCTTTTGCAGGTAATTAGCCAATCAAGAGCTAGGTTTAACCCAAGTATCAGCATGATTAAGAAGTGTATTGAAGTTCTGATAGACAAACAGTACATAGAGCGAAGCCAGGCCTCTGCGGACGAATACAGTTATGTAGCATGATGTTGCTATCCTGCAGGTATGATTGTAAGGAGATCATTGCTGTCACTGTTTGGTGTGTTCCTGTGGGAAGAGGCAGGCCTGGGCCTCCATAATTGGTCACTTGGCAGCCCCTGTTTTTCTGCTGTTTACAACATCACCAGTGCCATGTCATGAGCGTCAATGAAAATGCCTATAGATATTTCAAGCTCATGTCATTATGACATTTCTTAAAACTTTACTAAAAGAATGAGTGAAGTATTGCTGAAATGTGGAAAATTGGTTGGGTACCATGCTTTTTTTTTTTTTCTCCCCTTTCACGTTTGCAGTTGATGTTTTTTAATGTATCTTAAGACAAAGTAAAAAATAATAAAAATAAAAAAACACAAAAAATCCCACAAAAAAACCCCAAAACAAAAACCCTAAATATTGTAATATGACAGATAACCTAATAATTGTATCTACATTAAAATGTAAAAAAAAAAGACGAACATGATACTGCTGCTTGTCAAATAAAAAAAATAAAGTTATATAATGTGTCTCGAATGATTGTAGAAATGGATATACCATTAATGTCTGTAAATATTATTCAGACCTGGAAGAGAAAATTAATGTTATGTTTGGGTTTTGGATAACCTCAGAGGTAGATCTGACAAAAGAACTACTTTATATAAAACTGAATACTAGGTATGTTAATGTTTGATGTGATTATAAAAAATATTAATGGCTAAGTGCACATTTTGTTTTCTTGAGATTAGGCTAATTTGCATTCTTAGTGCCTGTAGGCCTACTCTGTGTCTGTTAATCTCTCACTGTAGGAATATGTTACAAGAGAAATAAACAGGCGTTTGAGGGGATTTAAGTAGTGTAGTTCACAAAGAGTTAGGAATAGTTATCATGAACATCAAAAATACAGTTCAGTGGCTTGTGAAACCACCCTGTTAATGAGAAAGAATATAGCAGACTTGTAATTAAAAAATGTTATTTCACTAAAGCATTGGGTAGAAACACTACATGGATAGGTACCTATGTTTGTTTCTGCATAAGCCCGTACTGTTTTTTTCTTGTTTTCCCTCCTGGCTCATATAACTGTATTTATCATATTTTGCTTTTATCTGCCCCAATTAGATTTCTAGTTAGTTAGGCCAGACAAGAAATCCATGGACTATTTTGTGTCCTGCATTGTTCATTGGGGTGGCATGGTGACTGTTCGCTCTCACCACAAGCAAAGCATAATTTTAAAAGGTACTGACTCTACCACTGGAAGTAATTGGAGTTTAAGAGCGTTAAGAGTGTGAACACACTGAATGCTTGCTGCAGAAAAGAGCTTCCTTATGGCTATGCCTGCAATTATCGTTGACAGGATAAATATTAACTTTAAATGTTCTATTTTTGCCAAATTTTATTTGCGTACATATAAAAATATATATATATAATTTATTATTTGCAATATTTTTTTTAGGTGGTATGATATTCATTACTTACTAAAAGCCCACAGATCAAGAATTAATTTTAAAGGAAAAAGCCCTGTGGAGAGAGCTTTTTCAGGGGTTTTTTTTTTCTTTTTCTAGTTCTTCACTGTATGAAAGGTTTCTCTCAGATTCTCAGATTGTTGCTGTCTCTTATTTCTTAAGTGGCATTGCATTCACATGTTATCTGGAGAATATAGTAAACTTTCTATAGTTAACTAGGAAATGCATCAAGAAGTGGGTAATATTTTTTTCTTATGTGGATTTTGCTGAGGGCATGTAAAGGGCAATAAACATTTCCATGTTTATGGTGTTTTATCCCACTACACTAAGATCTAGATTTTTTAAAAATGTCTTAAGTGTTTTTTTAACTGATCATAATATGGTGCAGAAGATCATTGTCTACAGTGGTAGTTCAGAGTTGCGTATGCGTGTTGGGAGACAGCAAAGGTGCTTGTAGTGTCACTGAGTGTAGTAAACAAGAGACATGTTAGCATAGATTTTGACTGGAGTGACTTCTATTTCAGTGTGAAACATTTTTGTGCTTTATAAAAAGTAATTCATTACTACTTATGACAAAAAAAATAGAGTAGAGGGAATATTCTGTGACACAATAGAAAAAAATAGAAAAAATACTGCCTGAACGTTGAATCATCAGATCCTTTCTCCTGAAAACAAACTAGCAGTGACACCAAAGCTTCTGGGAAGAAATGTGGTTTATCTTGTAACTTGTGTATGAATCAACAGATTTTAAGCTTGCTTCTTCGTAAAAGGGTTAAAAAAATCTTTATTTAAATTTAGATTGCAGTAGCAAAATTTTAAGACTGAGTTTGAAAAAGCCTTAACAAATGTCTTTTCAGAAACACTTCACAAAAACTTTACTGCTCCAGCCCAAACGTGTAAGATTTTAGCATTACCTTATCTCTGAATTTTTGCATACTTAAACCATCAAAAGTAGTATTTTGCTTTTTAGATAAGCACGCTGCTGAGTTGAGACATGTTTAGTGAGTTAAAAACATTCATGTATTTCAGCGCAGTTGGCATCCCCAGACAATGTCTTTCCAAATTCTGTCTTTTCAGTGCCTCTTGGGAAACATGGCTATAGCTGGGAAACATTTTGAATTCTACTTTATAACTTGCGCTTCTCCTCTAAGGAAAAAAGCAGTGCAGAGATTCAGCGCTCTGTAGCTGGGTTAGGTCACTGAGGTCATTGCAGGCACACAGTGACACAACTTAGTGTAGTGCTGCAGCCTGGCAACTCACATCTGGCAAGTGTCATTACAATACAAAGTGCTAATGGGCATTTACAAGAGGGGCAAATTATAGAAAGAGAAGCCATCCAAAAATGCCATGCATTTTTAAGTTTTCCACTAGAAGAAACTGGTATAGTTGTACAGATTTTTATTATTTGTTAGAAGTCTATTGACATGTATGACTTGCTAGTTTACTGGGAGCCATACAGCTGAGTCTGAAAACATAATGATTTGATAAATTTCATACATTTCTAATATCAAAATGCATTTTACCTCTAGTATTGTTATTGATAATTCTTATGCTAACAGAAAATGTTTCTATGATGCTTTGATTTGTCTTCAGATCGATTGTCATCGTCTAAAAAAGAAAAATGTGTACCTGTATTTCAATGTGTTCATACTTTCACTGCTGTAGCTTTGAAAGGTACTTAAGTCACCATAACATGAGAAAGCAGAGAGCATCATCACTTTTTAAGAAACCTTTCAATCAGTACATCCTTTTTCCAAATAAGGAGCCGAGTACAGAAACTGGTCAAAGGAGAAATGTATTTTATAAGCTGTCGTCTTTCAGCTATGCTTAGAAAGCTATTTCTTGTCCCTAAAAAAAGTTAATTTTAAAAGCAAGTTTTGCAACATAGTATTGATTCTTGAGCAGAGTAAATTCTTTGTACCCTAGAGAAAATATATTAGGATTGTCCATGCTTTACAAGTATCGTAAGTACCTAGCGTTAATTAATCTAACATATTGGAATCTATGAAAACATGTTCTCCAGAAGCAATTATTCTTGCACTTGCACTTATTTTCTCTTATTACAAATCTGAAGTTATTCTTACTTGCTTATGGTAAGTTGTACTGCACTTCCTACCTGATAACAAAACAGAGTTTTTGCAAGTTGTCAGGCAAAAGAAGAGGAAGGATTGAAACATTGTTTGGGTATTATAATTTTAAAAAAATACAAGACTTTGCTGAACACAAGTGTGTGAGGTTTTAAAGAGGGATGACGAACAAACATGACTGTAAAAGTAACTAGGTATGTGTAGCTTGGATGTGCACTTCTTACTGTCTCCATTCTGTGGAATTCACAATTGCATCAATAAGGGAAGAAGACAACAGCCAGCAAAAGGAGAGGTGGATGAGGAAGCTGGCCAGTTGGTCTTCCTTTTAGAAGTACTGAAGTTGTATTTTTGTATTCCTTATCTTTAAATAGTTTAAACATGCTGATGTTAATTAACAAGAATACTATTTAGTTCAGTATTGATGATTACTTGTCACGTGTTTGAGGCAGAAGTGTGCTAGAGTCTTCAAGGAAGCAGTGCATTTGACATAGCCATGTGTTGGTGCTGCTTCCATCAACTGCCCCATGAGAATGCAGCGCAAGACTTGAAAGCCCCCTTAATCTCCTCGGTAAGTCCAGTCTTGCATATGTATCTGAGAAGTGAAGGACCCTAAGCCTCAGTTGTATGAAGCAAGTCAAAAAGTATTGTTAGTCACTTCTAAAACAGTTCTAGTAGTTTAGGGAATTACTGCCAACATTTATTTCTACACCCTCTTTATGACCCTTGTGACTGAAAGGTATCGATTTTGATGTAAGCAAAACTGAAATGCTCACTTTGTTTGGTTGCTTTGACTGGAGTAATGAACAGCTTGCATTGACACCATAGTAAGCCCCTCCTGCTCAGCTGGGGAAAGTGATGTGGGTGTGCATTACTAGTCTATTACAATATCAAATAAAAACTTTACACTTGAACCGCTGGTGAACTTGCTGTATATGAACTCTTTCTAGAGCTGCTGGACTAGCCAGAAATCTCATCTGGTATTTTATACTGAGGAGCACTATACTAGCTTAGTGTGTCCTTCCACTCTTTTACTGAGATAAATCATACTCTGCTCTCCTAACCTCCTCTGAGGTAGTGTTACATACCAGGAACAGAAAATCATGTATTTTGGGACTACAGAAAGTGAAGTAGGATGTATGGAACACTTCCCAATAGCCAAGGCATCGATGCTTTCTTTGGATGGACTCTTATCCAACCAAATGTTTGATATATTGGTGTTTACAGGAGCTGTGGATGCATAAGGAGGTTGTTAGGTGTGTTTTCATCTGAGAGAGCCCTTGTTTGTAGCATAATCGTTGACTGGCAAGCTCTGTAATTATCACCTTTTGGTGGAAGCTGGTGGTTCTGATGTGTGTCAACCGACCTTTTTCCAGCAGCTGTGAACAGCAGCAGTGTAGTTGCCAACAGCTTGTAAAGAGGAGTGGTTTGAGGACAGCTTTGAAAATTGGCAGATTGCTGTTCCCTGTATTTCAGTGTTGACTGTATCATCCAGAACTGACTGGGTATATATGGTAAAAACCCTAAATACTTCTAGGGTAATTTTTTCACATTATGCTGAACAGTTTCAGTTCAGTTTCATAAAATGTGTTATGCATGGGTCCATTTTCCTTTCTTCTTTCCAGCCACCAGCTTAATAGAATTCATGGTCGTCAAAACTTGAGCTTGAGAGAATAAAAAAATATATCTGAAACTCAGGTTGTTAGGTAGTCATCTGTATATTTGAAGCCAGTTCAGAATGTGTTAAGGGATTTGTTTTAAGCAGTGTCAGGCATTTGGCTCCTTCAGAGTGGTGAGATATGTGGAGCAAGGTGCTGCCTAGAACTAATGAAGAGGAAATTATCAGTGGAAGGGTATGAACGGTCTACTGACTCTTACGCTTCAGAAGTTGATCTAGTGTGTCTGTGTACACAGGATCTAGCACATCACATGTTCTTTTCAGGCTTTTTTTCTGTCACAAAGAGAGGGCATAAGCACTGATGCTATGGGCGTTCAAGAAACCAGAGACGTGGCCGTTTTGAGTCTGTTTTCATTCTTTCCTGGACCAGGAGACTGCCCCAGTCTTAACCAACAAGGCAAGCAAGGCCTCTTTCCTCTCTTGGATGTGTACAAACTTAAATTGGCTCAAAGGTAAATGAAGTCAGGAAGAATGAACTCTTACCTGCTTCCCAAGGCTTTTTGTGTATTTTTGATTGCAGTATTCAAGGCACTGAAAAATAATTGGGACAAGGGATCTGTAACGTATTCATGGAGGTCTACCTGTGGGAACTGGGCTGTGGGTGTGGGTTCCAGTCAGTGAGTTGCTACACTAAAGATGAGCCATCTGCTGTTCAGTGCCGGAGAGCAGCAGTGGCCAGAACTCTGTATGCGTACTTCACTCGCTGTGTTTGTTGATGTCCATAACAGACTGAAGTGATAACTAGTAGTCTAGTTAGCGGTAATGAACAAGTATGTGAGTATTTATGTTTAGGGATCACTTCACCATCTGGGGACTCAGAAATGCTTGGAAATTGGGCTTTGAGAAATACCTTTTTGGATTTGCGCGTATATTCTGCCTGACTGTTGTCTTAAGCCATGAAAATGAGTCATGTGAATCTCACCCGTAGCCTCATCTCAGCGATTTCAGGTGAAATTCTTTCTCCCTTCCCCCAAATGGGTGTCTGCTGCCACATGTTCTAGTGTACTGGTAATGGTATATCTCAGCCTTACTGTAGCCACAAATTGAAGGGAATAGATGTACACCCACTAAGCATGCGCTGCCTAAAATCTGAGTCATGGCTGTGAATCAGAGATGTGCCCATCGGTGAAAGATTTGGGAAGGTATAATATTCCTGTTGAGAACAGCAGTAGTCTTGTTTTGGGCTAAGGAAACCTTCCATCTGTGTGAAAGTAGACTGTAGCCTTAAGAAACCTCTATCCATTGAGAAGACCCCACAAATTAATACCTGTCATCCATTTTTGAGTAAAGTCATTGAGAAATTACGCGAGCTGCTCCTCAGCCCTCTTCCCTCAAGGCAGTAGCATTGCCTGTTTTGGATGACCTCCATCTTTCAGAGCACTGGGCGTTTAATTTTTTACAATGTGTATTTTAAGACGTCTGTATAGTTTGACAGATAGGATGGAAGAGAAATTGAGCTTATGTCACTGAGACGTTTACTTGGTGGGAAGGGGCAAGTGGGGACGTGTATTCAGGTCCTGAGCAGCAGCCTGGCGGTCGGGGCTGAGGAGTGTGGGGTTTGCATGTGGACTGACAGACCCTCTTTGTTCTTTCCCACACCCAGGCACAACCTTTGAAATACAGACTTGACAGGCAGAGCTGGAATATCTGCTCCTTCCCTTCCTGGTGCAGCTCCTGTGAGCGTAAGGGCTACGTGTCCGGACAGGCCTTGCTTTGCCAGCTGGTGGGTCGGGGAAGGCAGCGCTGCTGCCCTGCCCGGCTGGCAGGGAGGAGGTGCTGGGAGCGAGCTGGCAGCGCTGCGGCGGGGGGAGTTGTGGGTGGCGAGGGAGGGTGTCATCTGCGTGGACTTGGTTCTAATATAGGGACGAAGATCATAAACTTGGATGTATAAAAATGCCATGAAGCACAGGATAAAGTTCGTAATAGCGTATTATCTGAGGTGGCTCAGGGAACTAGGTTATATAGGTCATGACAATGGTGAAATGCAATGACAAAGGTGAAAATATGATGGGTGAAATAGCTGCTTTATGCACAGATTTTGTTTTTTTCCTTTTTTTGTTGGCTTGTAAGTCCTTTGGTAAAATAAAATACAGACTTAGGCAAAGTAGATCTTCAAGAAGTTTCTTCAGGAGGGCTTGTCGGTGGGATGTCTAATTCACACATCCTGCTGATGCAGACTCTGGGCTTTCAGTCTTCCAGAATTGCCTTCCCCGCTGTCTGAAGTGGCCGTTGTGCTGTCCCACATCTGTAACTGGTCAGTTGCCTGAGCTTCAGACACAAGAAAGTTCTTTCTCTTTGCAGGAGCTGTTCTTGCTGTGCACACCACCTCACTGCATCAAGCTTTTATGTCTTACCATTTGCTTTTAGGCTTTGTTGCTTAGCTAGTGTGTTTTGTATATGGCATTCATACATAGTGCCTCACAACATTTTTACTTTTTTTTAAAAAAAAAATCTGCACTTGTGAAGGTACATCACAAGTTTCTGCTCCTGTGTCTGCTTCTGTAACATGAAGTTTGGCCTAGCCTTACTTAGAATGTGATTTTATTATTGTCATACTCATGAGAGCACTGGGATACTAAAACCAGGTTTTCTTCAGGAGTTTGCCATTGGTCATAGCTGGTTTTAACACCAATTGATAAAACTAAAAATCCCATTAAACCTGTCCAAGGAGACTACAGTTTTGATACCACTCCTACAGAGCCCTGCAAACAATCTATTAGTGCTTCATGTGCTAGAGAGTAATATTTTAAAATAACTTCTAGTTGTCCTTAGATATCCTTTGGGGGTTATTTTGTTTGTTTCTGTGTGTGTAAAATGCTCGTAAAAACCTTCAGTTAACTACATATTAGAGTATGGACAACGTAAATGCAAAATCCTTTTCAAGCCATCACCTGCAGTGATGGAGGAAGCAAATGTGATGGGATGTCTTTGTATTCATCCTCTGCTGAAGGCTACAAATATTTTCAGATATTTTAGACTAATTATGTTCAATAACAACTGCTCCAAAATCACTAAGTGTAGGAGAAGTTGCAGTGTGGAAGGGAGAGATCCTTCCACTGTTTTGGTTTCACGCAATGGGATTACTAATCTCTTTACTCAACAGGGTCATTGGCTGATTTGGAAAATTTGGGGAAGGTGGCAGAAACCTATCAGACCTGCTTAGGGCAGTTACTGTCATCAGGCTCTTCTCATCTTTCCTGGGGCCACTAGTACAGGGTGATTCTCTTGCTGTCTGCAGCAGCAGGACTCTCGATTTAATAGTGGCTATGGGGAAACGTGGGTGCTTTCCTTAAAATGTATTGTTATGGCAGAACCCCTGCTGACTCTGCAGCCCAAGTGACTGTGGGGAGAGCAGCTGACAACACGTTCCACTGGAAAGGCCAAATACTGGGGAGACAAATGCAAAGAAGTGAAAATGTATTGCTTTGCCTTTGTTAGTACGAAGGTGTTTTGGGTGGCTGAGATGTTCTTGCAGCCGAGGCCCCAGCGCAGCCTTGTGCTGGCTGAGGCAGCTGCGCGAGGCGAGGGAGCCGTTCCCAGCCTGGCACAGCTCTCCCAGCCCTCACCAGCTCCTGCTCCTGGTTGCTGGGATTCAGCAGGTCCCAAAGCCAGTTTCCCACAGCAGGAGCCATCTCTTCTTAGCAATATATTTTAAGAGAGGAAATACCCTCCACTGTGGAGTCGGTATTCAGCAGATGCTTTATTTAGCATCTAGGAAAGCTTAGAGGACACAGGTCATAAACAGAATGAAACTTGTAAGCACATGCTTGGGGGCTGGTAAGAGAGGGTCCAGCTGGTGCTGTGCTCTTAGGGTTTTGGGGGTGGGATAGAAAGTTAGGACCCTGCTGGGATGAATTTCTGCTGAGACAGCTGCAACCTTTTAGCAAATTTGGGTGTGAGGGTAAGAAGGGGAAGGTGCTTTGCATCTCAGCCAGATGTCTTGTCTGAGCAAGGTTAGCACATCTTGCAGAAAAATGTACCTCACTTTTCTGTTAGAATCCTTCTGGATGGAGACAACAGTCATCCTTGTGGGAAGAGCGGGCTTGGGGAGCACTGCAGCATTTGAAAGGTATTGATCATCTTCTTGGCAAGACAAAGAGGGAGAGAGAAGAACTGAGAAAGAAAATGGGTGTAAAGCTGTTCGCAGCCAAATCACTGTTGCAGTGGAAGGGCTCTGGAAAGGTGGGGAAAGGCAGTTTGGGGGTTTAAGGGTGTATGAAGAAGCAGTGGACAGATACAGAGCTGACAGTACAGAAATACTTTCTGTGTTTCAATGTGCAGTGCATCAATTTTGTCCAGGGTGGGAGAAAACCTACAATTCTTCATCTGGGCAGTTTGTAAGCACAGGTGACAGGTAACAAGTGAGAAACTTCACGTTTGATTCCCCATAATTTACTGCTCTCTTAATATCTTCTGAGTTCCTGTCAGCGGCTTCCTCACCCAAAACCTTACTTTGAGTTTTGTGAGGAGTATCTGGTGGTATAAGTTTTTAAAGCCTTGTTGAAAATAAAGGTCTCCTCAGCTGTGGATGCTGCATGCGAGTGAAATGTGGAATCTAAATTTGATTTGAGGAAGAAGCTAGAAATCGTGAAAGCAATGAAAGTTCCAGGTGCAGATACCAAACTTTCTTTCCAGGCTTCTTGAAATGGGTTAGCAGTGCTGTATGTGAGTCCCGAGTGGGCAGGAGAGAATGGGTGAAGCCCCAAAGCAGAGGAGCAGATCAGGAACGAAGCCAGGGGATCTATACCTGTCCTACCATTTGAAACTGGCTACAATTAATTGTTGTGGGGGAGGAAGATGGGTCAGTAGAAAATACATATGATAAATCTGTGTCATTAGGAGGCTGGTGCTGCACTGCTTAATGCCTCCTTATTCTTTTGAGCCTCCTGTGGGCTCTTTGCTTTTTCTTTCATGTCTGTATGGGTTTGGGGTTTTTCCTATTTTTGTGGCAGAAGCAAATATTAAGAAAAACTTTTTAGATGTCTGGATCTAGTAATGTGATTGGAATACGTAAGACAATCTTGTGGTGAGAAAATTTAAAGATTTTAACCATTTATGTTACAGGATACTTGTTTTCATAGATTCATCTTGATTTTCGGCACACTAGCTGAACTGTCTTTCAGCACCTTGAATGTTGGCATGGTAAAGTGTATTTACCGATAGCTACACAAAATCAAGTGAGCTACAGGATTCCTGCTTGTATGAAGGGGAAGTTGAACAGAGTGTGGTTGGGCAATGTGCCTCTTTGGTGGCATTGCAAGCCTTTTGTGTGTAAAGTTGAGGCCTAATCATTCAACTTTCAGGTAGAACATCAACTATATATTTTGCAAACTTTTTTTGTTTTGTTTTTGCTCAGGAGAGCAAATGCTGCTTGATAATATCTGAGTTCACAGAACACTAATCCTTGAGATCTGAAGTAGAAAATAAGAGTTATAACTTTTGAAATTAATTAACTATAACATTCATTTAGTCAAGATACATGTTTTTCAAATAAAAAACTCCTATCTCTGTTTCTTCAAAACATTCAAGAGCATAGTCCAACTGGAGTAAAGTTCAGATATTGCTGAGAAGTTCTGGAGTTGCCTGTGGCCAGTTAGTTATCCAGGTTTTTTAGGTAACAGTATTTATTCTGTCAGAACAATTATTAGCTACAGGTTTTGACTCTGGATTGCCCTTTTCTTTAAGCTTATTTCTACTTGGAATTTGTACTTTTTCACAATTATTGTGAATGAGATGCAAAATCTGGAGTCCATGTTTTGCGTAAGGTTAAAACAACACGTATTCATTTGCCTTCCCTGAAAAGTAGTTTTGAAAAGTTATAAGTATGCTAAATACTTTCCAGTAAAATGCCCTCAGCATAATGCAGTAAACTTAGAAAGAAATACTTTATACCCATCCTGTGGAAGCTAGTGTGCTGTGCTGATGGGAATTTAAGGTGCATGAGTACAGAAGGAGAACCAAGAAGGGATCCTGGTTTGGTGGGCTGGTCACTCATGTAGAAGTGGGAAGGCCTAAATGCATGCTTTGGCTCCCAGGCCATGTCTTTTGCTCTGCTTGAAGTCATAGAATCACTGATCTTGAAAAAGACCTTTAAGATCTTTGAGTTCAGCCATAAGCCTTACACTGCCAAGTCCACCATGAAACCTTGTCCCTGAAACCCAGGAACATGTGCGCCATTTGAAACTAAGCCCTTTTGGGTGCGCACCGTGATGGGCAGTGCAGTGGATCTGGAGGAATATGGAGGTGCGTCTGGGAGCAGAAACCAAGACTTGCCCCAGGCAGCCAAGAAATGGCAGCATGCTTTCCCTCTGTTCTGGTGGCGTCCTGAATTCCTTTGTCCCCAGCAGCATGGCTCCAGTAGCAGGTGTGGAGAGGGCTTCCTTGCTCCCACAGGCTAACCCCCAGGCTATTAAGGGGTAGGTGAGAAGGTTGCTGGCTTCCTTTGACTCTATTTTATAAGTATCTGCCATCAGTGCATTTCATAGGGTGCCTAATCTTGTTGTGTGCTCTGAAAACACCCTTCAGACTGAGCCCCTTAGGGGACTTTAGGATATTATGGAGCCTGCTCAGGCTGCAGCACTGAGCCGTTCAGCCCTGCTGAGACTGGGGCAGCTCTGGGCACGCACAGAGGTGAGACACTGCCTATCTGGAATGTCTGAATATCAAAAGCAGTAAAGTGCCTCTGTGCACAGACTTTTAGGATCACTGTTTTTGTCACTATTGGACTTAGGTTAATAATATGGCACAATATTTTAATTTTCAATAAATGTTGGCCTAATAAAGTTCATCCCCATCTCTGTGAGAAGCAGATTATTTTTTTTTTCTTGATAACATGTGGCCAAGGTCTTGAACAAATTTTTGTGGGCAACCTTACTGTTGGATTAGTGCCCTCATTCAATCACAGTGTGCAAAATACAAACCCTAGGCAGAGCTAAATTACAAAGCGGAGAAGATTTTCACAATGCCAAATAAAGGGAAAGCAGCAGGGGAAAAGTATCTGAAATCCTCTTATATGATTATTAAAACAAAAACATACACGCGAAACTGGCAAAGTCTTAGAGCAGGGTGGCACAGGGAACTGGCAAGAGAACAGCCTGTTCTAGTTGAATGCTTTGTTCGATATTAGTTGGAAGCTGTAACAAAGCAAATATTCCAGGGCTCCTCGTAGTCTCTGTGGGTGAGCTGACCAGGAGTGCAGTGGCCGCTTTCTCCTCCCACAGCACCAGCCACCTGGCACCTCCTTGCACTATCCCTCTCCAGCCACACATCCTCTCTTTTCTTTCTTCAGATGCTTAAGAAACTTTGCTCATCTCTTATTCCCAGCCCTCACCCACTGAACTTCTCAGCCTTTCCACCCGAATACACAGTTTCATCTACAATCACACCCGTGTCTGCGCTATGGATTCCCCTGAGTTGGCATATTCTCTTGTGCGTCTTGTTTGCTTGCACTGGCCGCCTGTGCGTGCATGCGCTTAGCACTCCTGAGAGACAGTGATGTATATGCATCTTCACTAGAGTCTAGGCTGTGCTAGCATTAATGCAGTTTTAGAAATAGATTAAAAAATCTTAGGGAGCTGCAGCCTCACCTTCTGGCTTCTTTCTTTAGCAGCTATTCAATGGCACCTGCATCCCTTTTCAGCAAAAATGATCACAATAACAGCAGGTCCCCCAGCAGGAGACGAGGCTGCTGAGGCTGTGTGAAGCTGCCTGAGAATACGTGGCGGGACAGCATAGTCTATGTTTTAGGATGCCCCAATTAACATTAAATTTCCTTTTCACTGCTGCGTATGGAGCCTTACGGATGAGGAATGACTTTAATGATGGGTAAATTGCATCTAGTTCATAGGGCCAAGGCCAGTGATTATACTTGGAAGACATAATAAAATAAACATGTATAAGATTGTATGAGAAAATGAAAAGCTATGTGAGAGGAGCTAAAGAGAAAATAGAACGAAGCTGAGTGGCAGATTGAATACCATTAGACTTGCCAGGCCAGGTTCATATGCATTAGTTTTCCCAAAAGGAATCACATAAGTAGGTGGGAGAATTTAGCCTACAGGCTTCAATCCAAAAACTTATTAGGCAAATCACAAAGCTTTGATAAGAAAAATCTACCAGGTACTGACTGGTGGCTTGGGGCATGGTGGCAACTCCTGCGTGTCTTTACTTCTCGGGATGTTCCCGTTTGCAGAAGGAAGCCCCGTGGTGGCTGCCTTGGTGCTGGAGAAGGTGACAGTGCATCAGGCTCAGCCTCTACCACTAGCTGCCAGCATGCAGCCCCCCCCCCCCCCCCCCCCCCCGGAAACCAGTATGTTAGTTCTTGCTGCAGATGAAGACCCTGTAGCGGTACTCGAGCCCATCCTCATCGGGAACTATGGGCAGTGACACGTTAATGTGAGCCAGAGCTCTGTCCCCAGCTTCGTGGCTGGTAGGATTGCCCCCCTTGAGCAGCCTGGCCTGGGAAGGGCTCCTGCCTCGGCACGTGGCTGTGCTGTGCTGTGCTGGCCCTCGGCTGCCAGCGTGGGAGAGGTTGGTACCTAAGCACAAAGCAGCTTGATGGAAGAGCTGAAGGGCTGTAGGTGACCTTTTTTGAGTTTGTGCTGGTTTCAAGGAACATGCTTTGATTTAAAAAATGTTTGAAGGATGTATATAAGCAAGTGGGGAGGCAGTCTGGGGCATAAAAAAGTTACAATAAGGGATGGTTGGGTGAACCAAAAGAAATTGGAAGCTGAATGTGAGATCCTTACATACTGTGATTTCTAACAATCTATGCAACACCATCCCAACGTTTTGGAATACCTAAAACTGGAACGCAACAAACAATAAAAAATACAACTCGGAGAGGCATTTGGCAAGTGCAGAGTTCAATGAACTAGAAGACCTCTGCTATTTCCAATTTCTTTTGACTGAGATGCTGGGGGAGAACATCCACAGAGCTCTGAGGAGCTTTGTTTGTTATCCTTTACAGATATTAAATAGAACAAGATTAAAAAGAAATTAGATTATTTGTCTTAAATAAAATTACATTTGTTTGTGTCTTTCTAAATGGGCTGCATTTGTTTTATAGCACTCAATTATTTTCTAAGTCTCTACTGAAAGAAAAGGCCATCTGCTTTAATGATTTATGTTTTGTTTTACTGAGTAGGCAGTTGATAATCATAAGCAGTTTTTCATTTAACAACAAACTTTGAAACTTAATGTGTAGGAATTGTTAACATTTGTCTTTGTTGAATTAATATATCCTTTTATCTGGATAAAATTTCCATTATTTTAACAGCATTTTTTTTATAATCCTTTTTTGATGTTATGAGGCGTCTAAGTTAGAAGTCTACAGTGTAAATATTTGAGCCTGAACCTCTCATCTTCTGTTTTTCTATGGTCAGTAGCAGAGATTAGGTACTTTGTGGTTTCCTCTGAGCTTTTCTGGTTCCTTCCAGAGAAGAAACACTCCGGGATGCTGTTGACTCTATTGACTGGATCTCTACCAATTGTGAGAGAAATTTTGAGTGATCAGGTTGCACGTAGATGCTTACATTTATGTAGATGACTGCTGTGCTAGGAGCTTTGCCATGAGGAACGCTTCAAGGAAGAAACCAGGCTGGGTCCAAATCCTGTCAGGAAAAGACCTTGCTGTCCTGAATTCAGGCATGTTTAGGGTTTGAACAAGACCCAGAAGCAGCTGTGGGCCATCAATTACTCAGGATGCTGTAAGAAGAGGGAGCTTATTGTGATTGACTTCGGTCGTGAGGTTGGACGTCTAGGAAGAGGATGCCAGGCTGACAGATGTAACCTGCTCCTCACAGGCTGAAGTCAGTAATCCTTCGTGAAGCTTGGGCTGCTGATGCCCCTGTTACTGCAAGATAAAGCTCTGTTCTTTGAGCTAATAGAATAATGCAATTAGGACAAGGCAGTACGGATAAACTGTTATCCTTTAAAGGACCGGTGGTTAAAGAAAAAGTGATACGTGCCATACTTTGAGAACCTGTCTGGCCAAGCTTTGCTGTGCTGGAGAGCCATCATATTGTACCTGCCCATGGTTCCAGAGTGGGAAGGACAGTTTAGATGATGGAAATTAGGGAAGAGGTGGGAGCAGAAGAGAATATGCTAAAGGTCATAGCTGTGAATGGTGTGGAAATGATGAGTAGGGCTTATGTTCACTGTCTCTTTTCATGAAAAAACTACAGGACATCAAATGAAGCTAGCAGGAGCAAGGCTAAAAACAATATATAATAATATGAAGTGGATTTTCGTAGAATGGGTAATTGAGTGGTTAGACTCTGCCTAAAGGACGTTGTGACTGCTAAAAGTTCCTGTGGCTCAGAAGGAGGCTGGGCACGTTCATGGAAATCTGTCTGTTAAGGGCTACTAATACCAAAGAGGCCACATCCAGCCCAAGAAGTCCCTGGAAATGGCTGGAGACAGGGAGAATATTGGCAGAAGTACACTTCTTGCACTGTTCTTACACTCTGATCTGGACTAATGCTTGAGGAGACAAGATGCTGGATTAGATGCACCTTAGTGCTGACTTTTGCAACCACTCTTAAGGTTATGACCTCTCCAGAAAGCTATGCAATCTTCCTTAAACTGGTAGCTTTTTTCCCAGAGCAGCCTTGCGCGTTCCTCATAGCATAGAACCACATTTTCTTTTTCTGTCATATTATAACAGTGATTTGTTTTGTTGGCTTTACTCGTATTTTTAAAATGAGATATTCATCTCAGGGGGGAAAAAAACTCATGAAAAAAACCCTCTTATTCATGCCAAAACAATTCTGGGAGATCTGTTTTTGTACTTTAGAAGATGCAAAAGTAAATTTAGCCTGCTGAGGTCAGACTTCCATCCTGCTTTCCAGAATAAGCTACAAAGATCTGTTTGCATCATTGCCACAAAGCAGTGTGTGCATCAACAGCCTTCAGCTTTCTGTCCTGCCTGCTAGGGCTTTTGCTGCTATCTCCATGAGGAAAGCAGGGTGCTGGAGTGCAGAGACAGTTGTAGGCTGATGGAAGGTGCGGGCTGATAGTGCAGCTAACAGCACATTGCCCAGGCTGAAGGAAGAATCTATCAAGTGAGCATCGTTAATCTGTTTTCACAATGGGAAGAGCTGAGTTGGAAGATCTGGTTTTAATATTTCTGAATATGCTGTGTAATTGTCATTATGCAACTGCAATTGTATAATCCTGAGCAACTGTCTCAAAACCAAACTGTTTCTGAATGTCCGGATTTAAACCTGTGTTACAAGCGATATTGGGTACTCGGAGAAAGCACTGGGTTGTATATTTGGACATGCAAGTGCTCTGCAAAGTGCAACATTCACTGACAAGCAAGATAGTCAGAATCTCTCGTCAGGAATCTAAAAATGAGCATACTCTCAGCAATTTTGAGAGTCGTCTTCTCATCTGCTTTGCATATTCGCTGTGAAATGGGATAATCCTATCTGCTCCACTCGGAGTTATTGACAAGAAAAGCACTCAGATGCTGTGGTAAAATATTCATAAACTTTTCAGAAATAAATGGCTAGTGTTGCACCTACTGCAAAGGTTGGGTAGTGCACTGTAAGTGAGGCTTGGGACTATGCAGTAAATATCACTTTAGTGGGTCAATAAACATTCAGTGCCGCCAGAATCCTGTGACACGATCACCATGTGGTTGTGCAATCTCAGCTTTCCCCAGATTTGTCTGTCTTTGTGAGGGTACAGCTACGTTTTGCTTACTCTGTCACCTTTGAAATGAAGATTGTATGGGCATTTGAAAATGGCACCTTGAGCAAGGCAGTATCTTTCCTATGGGCACGTGTATGCAGAGGGCTTTGCTCAGTGAAGCCTTTAGGGATTTTAAATACCTCTGTAACATGAATGATGATGCTCGTACTGGTGCAGTGGTAATGCATTGCCTTTAGCAGCAAGGGGACCTGCACAAATGCTTAGGCACCATAAATGCAATTCAAATCAGAAGAAGTAAACCACAAAAAGCCAATGCAAATATATACTTGTTAAGACTTAAAAGTTATTTTCAATGCGTGCAATGAGCCTGTGTCCTTGGTGGCAGCAGATAATAACATGACAGTGTCAACTGATACCTTGAGAAACTACACCATGTGTAAGGGAGGTTTCAGAAGAGTGTGTGCGCTGAACTGTTATTACCTGCTAGCACGTCTCTACGCTTACTCTCACATGTAATGTTATTTCACCCAGTGTGGAAGTTAGGGAAGTTGAAGCACAGACTTCTGCAAAACCAAGCTGCTGTCCTGGAAAGCAAATTTTTAATTCTCCCTTTCCTCTTGGAGAACAATTTCTACCTGATCGGAAGTAGATGCCAAAATTAGCAGTGAATGGGTGTAGGGTGAGCTGATTAATCTTAAAGTGAAATGTCTTCAGTGTGACAGCGGAAAGCCAAGGTGAAAATTGAGGCTAGTCCCGCCAGTGCTGCGCTGGCATATGTAGAGCTCCCATTTGTGTTTTTTGCTTTTGCACATACTTAGTTTGTGAGTACTGAGCCAATTATCTATAGATTCCTGAAATTAGCTTTTGAGAAGATCTGGCTTGGGGTTTTTTCTGTCAAAAATAGATAGGGGATGTAGTTTTTAAGTCAGCTAAATGTATTACTGCATGGATTGGTTTTGAATTAATCCTGATTTTTGAAGAGTGGAAAAAAATTACCCTTTTTTCCGAACTGATCCTCCGGGAACAGCAGTATGAACGAATGTGATAGTTTCCATTCATCTTCAGAAATTTTGGACTGCTATTTTTCCTGATTTTGGAGTAGCAATGAATGCGACCTGTCATAGATGCCATGTGTACCCCACTCCATCTTCTTTTTCCCTTCTTTGAGATACATGGGGAGGAGCATGGACTTGATACCCAGAGATTTAACAGATGCCATGATCACCTTATGAGACCTGCCTGTATCCTGCAGAGCTCTTACTTTCTCACAAACTTTGTTATTCTTCCTACAATTAAACCAGACAAGTTGACATAACAAAAAGTGATTTAAGTCCAAGAAATGAGATTGCTCAGTCCACTGAACCCTCACTTTAATTCCTCCTTACCACCCACCCACTACTTTTGTGCCTTATTTTCTCATTTTGCTACACAGGCCAACAGGTGGATGTTCAAGCTCAGTCAAAATAATAAAAATAATGAAATAAAAAAAAGGATGTGAGCTGAGCATTCCCCAAAACCCCCACAAACCTGCCTCAGCAGGCCCCTAAAATCTCAATGACATTATCACTGGGAGACCAGGTATTTCTTCAGGCTGAAGTGATTCAAGTGAGTTTCTATCTGAAGTGCATCCTGCTTGCTGACTCACAAGGACACATTCCTCACCAGCATGAGTCTGGCACCGGACGGCATCTGGGACTGAAGCTTCAGAGACAGTTCGGATTAGCAGGGTCTGATATTTCATTCTTTGAGAAAGGTGGTGAGTGTTGTCTGACTTTGTACAAGGGAAAATGAGCTGTATTCAAATACAAACCAAGATGTTCTCAGTGTTTAAAAAACAAAGCAACACAAAAACAACTCCTGAAAACACTACAGTAAACAGACAAGAAAAACTTAAGAGCAGAGAAGCATAGCAGGGCAGCCCTCGTGTGGGAGATCAGACCTCTTTGACTTGCTCAAACAAATAAACAAACAAACAAACCATAAAGCCTGTCTGCAGTTAGGGAGTACAGATTCAGCAGTTACTCAAAAATATTTTGTAATTGAATTCTCTCTGCTAGTGTCACTCTGCTTATGCATCATTGCAAAGCCTCAGTTGTTAAAATGATCTTGTATCAAATGCAGATGGAAAGTGGAGGGTGCCATAATTCACCCACTCCCACTGCAGTCATGCTACCTGGGATAATGTGGAATTCCTCAGCAGAGCTTGGAAGCTTGCAGTTCAACTGATCTGGTGATCTTGATGCCCTGCAAAGAATTATTGAAAATATTCAAATTTAAAGATTCGTGGTTAATTTGAAGGTAAGCAGAGTTGTCAGCCAGATCATTTATTTTCACATAACTTGTATCATATTGTCATTTTTTTTTTCCAAGTCTGCTGCACTGCTGTATGTGGGTAACCAAAAGCTGTGGTGTACCCGTTGCTGTATGCAGGTTATAGCTTTTTTTGAGCTTTTTTGATAGTTAGTCATTTTTGGAACTCGGACTGCTGCAGAGGACAGTCTGCAGCTGGAAGATATGCTTGGGAGCTGGCACCTTCTGTTTAAATCCAAGGGCTGTGCAATATTGCACACTCAGTATTACCTGGGAATAACAGACAAAATGCTAGAAAGGTGATGTTGCAGGCTGTGCTGCTTTATGGATTTCAGCATCTTCACAACCTGCTCTGAATAATCAACTGTGAAATAGCTAATAATTTTGATGTATGCTACTGGTTTTAGGTTTCAGGAGAAGTAGTATACAAATAACCAGGTGCACTCTTTCTTTGCTCCAGATTATCTACGGATGTAGGAATACCTTCAATTGATATACACAAAGTTCATGTTTAAAAAAAAAAAAAAAAAGCCCACAGCTGTATATTTATGCTGCAACCCATGGACATATTGTTGGAGTTGTGTCCATTGCCGTTTCATGACCCAGTCCTCCTCTGGTTTCCAACTGAGGTGCTGAAGTTACGGTCAGTGCAAAAGAAGTCGGAAGGACCAGTCGCTGACTGCCTTGTAACCATTCTTCTTTTCCCTGTACTAATCATGGCTTTCACTAATCATCTTTTTATCAGTTACCCCGAGGTGTCCTTCTAGCTTCTTTTCTTAATCTCTTACTGCTATTGAAATTTGAGAGTCAAAACTGAGCTGCTGTTGTTAATATCACTGCTCTCAACTTGGTGACGGGAGTCTAAAAGCTAGGACTGATCTTTAAGTTTTCTGTCCCTCTTGAAGGTGTACACCAATTGTGCGTTAATTAATTTTATGAATATTTACAAGTTTCCTCCTCTGCTTTGTGCCAAACCTACCAAAATCCTTATCTGAGCATCCTGACTTAATTCCTGTAACCTTCCTTCCTTCAAGGTGGAGTTAGGTATGACTGCTAAACTAGTCTTACATCTGTTCAGCACCCAAAATGGGAAAGTTTTTCTCCTCTCTGATCCCACCCTATTTCCTTCTCCTCCCTTGCCCCGTTCTGCCACCTGCCAGACCCTGGGTCCAGCCTGACAGAAAGCTCTCTGCCTCTTGTCACTGGGTTAATTTTCTGCCTTTTTAGTGAGTCGGGTATCCTGATGGTGTGGTTCAGCGAGCAACAGAGCCGATGCAAAGCAAGAGACAGCAGCAAGCAATAGGAATGTGGGAAACTGGATGAATGTTTTCAGCACTGAGGATTATGAGCCCAGGCAGAACTCTGCCATTGAACTTTACCTTCAAGCCTCCATTGACTTAATGGAGCCCTTGCACAGTCCTCATGGTGTGTAGTTTCTGCAGCGTGTTTCCTTGCCTGTCACTGGGCATTTTCCTGATGTCTGTCTCTTATTTCAACATACAAAATTTAAGCTTCTTGATTTCACTTTGAACGCCTTTGGAGTTCTGCTCCTCTCTGTTATCTTCTCCTGTCGTTACCCGTAACCTTCACTTTACTAGTGATACTTTCATTTTCCACCCACTTGCCGTTTTTTTAATTCAGATATAGAGGTGTGTGTATATATGTATGCACATATGTACACACATTTGTTTCATATTTGTCTCTCTATGCAAAGATCCCTCCCCCAGTTCTTCAGCAAGATGGAAACAATGAGTAACAACAATGCAGGACAAATGAAAGACGCTACTGTTTATGTGAGGAAAGAGAGTAATGCTTATTTGGTTTAAATACTCTGTCACTTCTCTCAAATTTCTTTTATTTAAAGAGTCGACTTTGCGCAACAGGGACTCTCTCACTTGTGTTTGTAGGGCCCATTACACGGTAGAGACCTGATTCTGATGATTGTACCCGAACAGAAGTGTTTCATGACAACAAATGTAAGTGAAGCAAGTAAAATAAAATAGCATCTGTCTACAGTGCTTGGAAGCAGAAAATCATCGAAAGAAATTTCTGCCTTTCTGAAATCCTGTTTTGCATTTTCTTGGTTTTCACGTGCAAGCTCGGCAGCAGCAGCCCGTGCTGGCAGCAGCGGGGGCATTCCCATCAGACACATTTTCAAAATAGAACTGCTACAGGAATTCCAGCTGTCACCCTGCTCACGACGTGGCCTTTCCTGGTGGTGCTCTGGAGAACAGTATCTTTAGCTTTCCATTTCAAGTGAGGCGGTGGTTGTCAAAGAAACCCCTAATCGATACTTTTTTTCCCTTGTCTCTCACGTAAATTTTTCCAGCCTGTATCACAGGTCAAAGCATAGGTGGTTGTCAGAAAACTTAAGATGACCACGAAGTTTGGAAGGGAGCACGGCAGGTACAGGAGAGAAGATGGGCAGCATTCAGATAAATTCAGATTCAGTCTGGCCTTCGCGACGTGGCAGAGCAGCAGAAATAGGGGCAGACGGTGAAGTATGAAAGCTTTTGTCAGCAGAGCTCATCTTCAAGGCTGTCAGTACGTCTGGGACAGCACTTCTGGGAAGGGACTGGGCCGTCTTAGCGGGCTGGCTAAGTTTCATGGCTATCTTTTTTATGTCTCAGTGTAAAGCAGTGTACGCTATCTAACAGCTGGGGGCTTTTGTATGACTTTCAGTAGGTAATGGAGTGTGTGTGGGGTCAAATATTTCAAAACATACATCAGCTTGTTTCCCTGAACAAGGTAGGAGTAGAGTATCAGCAGGCAGCTGCTCAGCTGGAGGTTCCTGTTCCCTTCCCCCAACACCTGCCCCTGACAGAGCCCGCTATTTATTTTCTGATGCCTGTGCAATGTACTACTTTGCTCTTTTGCTTTTTTTATAGCAATTGTGTTGTAGCTCAGATAGTTAAGTTTGTAAAAGAGGAAAGGTTTATAAGGGCAGGTAATATGTGTTACGAGACCAACCGATGTAAAATGTGGTCAAGTTTTCCAGTACGCAAGCTTTTCAGCGAGTCTGATGCAGATATCACTGGAAGCCATTACTCCCAGGCTGTTGATACATTTGTCCCAGCAACAAAATGGAACTAGGACTGGTTCACCCTTCCAAGGGCTACTCATTCCTCACCCCATCCCTGAATTGGCTCCTCCCTCAGAATGGGACTATGCTTAAAACAAGTGAAGTTTTGCAGGTCATTTTGAAGTAACCAAACAAAAGAAAAAGCAGTCTGTAATTATGTTAATTAATTAGCCCATTTTGGGGAGAATTGATGGTACCAGAGAGTTTTCAGTAGAAGCAGAGGTGACAGATTAAGACAAAGAGGAAGCATTTGCAGAACAGGGGCAAATCAGCAGGGACATGGGATGCTGAGACAGCTGCAGTGAGCACAAAACCAATGTCCCTATTCTGTACAATTAATACTAAATAGTATTATAATAATATTTAAACGTAAATATTTTGTTAATTTTCCTTGAGGTTTGGGACTGAGATGTGAGAGGGAATTACTGTTTTGCAAGGTTAAATGATAACTGTGCTTTTGTTATTTGAAAATTCATTCTAATCCGAGGTGGTTGGTGAGTTTCACCCCCAGATACTCCACAAGGACCTCTGGTACACTGCGTGATGTGTATCACACGCTGGGTGTGTAGATGTAAACTTTGGTGGTCGAGGAATTAGAACATTTCTTGTAGACCTTCTGGGGGCAGGTTGGTACCTTTTGCATTTCTGATTCTGACAAGATTGGCTGTGTCCAATGCTTTGCTGCTTTTGGTTTTTTTTTTTTTTTTTTTTTTTCCTTTTAATCAGTTTGAAAACCTGAGGTTTTGGTTGAAATCCATGAGATTGACTGCTGCAGAAAGATTTGTCAAGGATGACTTTCTTCCCTGATAGGCTGTAATTCTATTCCATGTGGCTGCCAGTTTGAGGCCGTATGTGACAAACAGAAGTGTCTGGTTAATGGGAGTTTTCTTATTGTATGTGATGTTTGCTAGAGAATGAGCCTAATTGTTTCTTACATTTCTTATGTTCTGACATGCAGGTAGCATTTATGCCCATCAGCTTTAGTGCTATTTAAGCGTAGAAACTGAGGTTAATCATAATTTTTTTCCTTCAAAATTCATTTTTTCCTCCATTTCTACCCACTTGAAGTCAGTAGCTATCTAAAACATGTCTAAAACTGAGACCTTCACAGCTGTGCAAACTGTGCAGCAACCAATGGTTTAAGGTGGCCAGAAAGGAAAGCTACTTCAAGAATGGAAGCTTTTTTCAGGGTTAAAAAAAGTCATATTTAAAATTCCTTTGACCCTGCATCATAGCATGAGCAGCTGTCACCACATCTGACTAGGAGCCTGAAGGATTAGAAGGAAAAAACTTTGTTCACTGCAGAAAGGAAAGTTCTTGCAGTGTTTTTAAGCCATTGTGTCTAATGGTGGGAGCTCTGCCTAATTCCTCCTCACCCTCCCTTGAGCTTTATGTCATCCCCAGCTCTCACCCGATTGACAAAATTTTCTGGCTTCATGGTTTTCTCACTTTTATGGAGGTACTTTTATTTTTCTAAAGTACCGCCTCCCAGCACTTATTTACAAAGCTCTAACGCTCTCCGCATTCAGAGCTCTGTTGAAGACTACAGCCCAGCCTTGGCTGGCCTGCCCTACCCTGCGCTGCATCACCTCTGCCCTGTGAGTGCCTGAGGGTCCCCCCTGGGTGACAGCAGGATGAAGAGGAACAACAACAAAAAAATAAATTTGCATTAATAATCACAGTGCACAGAAAGTCCCTGGATTAAATATGTGGCATGTGTATCCTTTCAAAGGTGTTTTTAAATGTCATTCAGTAAAATGTATCAATAGAGGATGCATACTGCTATTAAAAGTATGTTTTACATCGCAAAAGAAAGCCATAACAGCTCAAGTAAATGGTTAAACCATTGTATAGCAGTAAGAAATACATGTATTGTTATGAAAAACATGTTAAAGCCAGCTATCCACCTAGATTCAACCCTTATGCCTTTTTAAAGCTTGTAACAAGAGTAGCAATGGAACTCACTAGGTTTCAACTTCCAGAAGATAGAAAGTTAGAAGGGGAGAATAGTAAGTACATACAAGACGTGGGCACGTAGTGCTCTCCTAGTCAAGTCTTACAGAGTTGAGGTGGGCTCCCTGCCAGTGCAGAGGGGTAATTTATGCTGAGCGAAGTCTTCCAGGACAGAAGCACTAAATAATTGATCTGCTTATCCATCAGTGAACCATCATGCTCCACTTCACCTGTCCGTGGCTGACTGGATTCACTGTAAAATGTGATGGCCAGAGCCAGCGAGCAGAGACCAGAGCGTCCGGGGGAGGTGGTGGCAGTGCCTGCCTCGACATGGGCGCACAGTGTAGCTGCCCTTGCTCCACCAGGTCTTTTCGACACAGCTTACGGGATCACAGTCACTAAAGGCAGGAAAGCTTTTTTGATATAGCAACAAATGTCCTACTTTTTTCATTTTAATGGCAAGCCAGAACAACTCCTTATTTAACAATCAAGATGTAACTATTGTGTAACAAACCAATTGGCAAGTTTGCTTAAGCACCTCACTTCCATCTACGTGGGCCTTTAAAGGTTCTTTGCAGTTTTATTTAAACTTTGAAGGAGGTCTTGTGCTGCTGTTCAAGCAGCAGCCAGCCTGTCAAAGCAGCAGGCAGCAGTTGAACTTGGGCTGGCAAGGCCAGGCAAGCAATTTTCCTGCTGTTGGCGTGTTCAACAGCATCGTTCCACGGGGTCTGCTTCTGGAATGTGCAAAGATGACAGTGCATATTCACCGCTGGAGAGTGTATCCGTAACATGGATGGAAGGGCACAGCTGGTGCTTGCCTGGGTCCCTGTCAAATATGTTGGTGAGGGAGTGGCAGTGAAAAGCAAGTTTCACATGGAAGATTTGTTTCAGGGAGTCCATACGTGTCTGCAGCACTTTCTTTAGGAAAACAGTTGTAACCACCTGCACTCACAGCAGATTGTCTTAATATCAGATTGCTGTAGGTTTTGCATATTTATTTTAACATGTTGTTAAAATAAATATGTGCATTGTTCTCCAGGATTAATGAAAAGGATTATGCTGAGATAGATAGGGATCAGTACCAAGTATTCTTGTATGTGAGGGTGATATGGGGCTGGCAGGCAGCAACACTGGGCACCAGAGCTACCTCCCCGCCCTCCCTTCGGCTATGTCTTTCGGAGAAGCTGTGTCTTCATATTGAGACAAATAACTCAAGGTAGAACCTAACGGAGATGCTTTAGTGTACCTGGGGTCACTGGAGCTGGTCACCTTGGATTTGCATTGGTATTTTGTAAGAGAAGTGGTATCTTGCTAGGAAAGCAGGAGTTCTTAGCTGTGAGGGCAAAGCGTGGGAGTGATTATGCAGCACAATAATTACTTGGCATTTAATTATTCTAATTCAAGCAAATGTGCTCTCTGGACATACCTACTCAGACTTTTTTGTAAACTGTAGTAAGCTGCCAGCTGCATTTGAAGATCTGATCCTTCAGAGCAAGTCTCTCAGAGCAAGTGTCTCCCAAGAGCTGGGCAGCTCATTACAAAATTGTGAGGTTACAGATACATAAAAAATCCCCAACAAACCAAAACCCAAAAATTTATGCTTACTGTATCTGTGACTAATTTGATTCCCATAACCATGTCCTGGGGCAGGCTCTTGGGATTTTTACCGGTGGGTAATCCGTTCCTCCTCAGCGCGGCACTTTTATCCTCATCTGCAAATGTTGGTGAACTAACTTGGGGGGGGGGGGGGGGAACCTACAGCAGTGCACAGAAGCCATATCATTTCAAATTACATATTTTAGTGTCTTTGGGGAATTTTCAAGCAGATTCATTCATGAATAAGTAGGAAAGACAAAATACATTCCCTACTTGTGAAGTTATTGGATTTGCTATTCACAAATTTATCACTGTATAGCTACCAGGTATATCTAATGTGGTATAGATGCTCAATGGGTTGTCCCAAGACACTGTAGAAATGACTTAATGATTCTTCATTTTAAACAAACATCAGGAAAAAAAGAGATACTAGAGAAGGAAATACAGACAGTTTGGATTAGAGTTGAAATGAGGTCAATTAATGGAAAGAAAGAAACCGTAAGATTACAAATTTTTGCTCAGTTGAGCTAAGTGAAAGAACCAGAATTGGAAATGTTTGTGTCACTGGTTTTTACATGATAAATGTACATATGTCATCTGGCAGTGACATGTAAAGGAGTGTGGGGTGGGTGGGGAGGGAATTTCAGCAGCAGGAGGCAGTCAGGCAGCTGCTGTAGCTGGGCAGGGAAGAAGAATAGTGCAGAACTTGGAGAATAATGCAAGTTTTTTGAAGGGTGGCTTTTACCCTAGAGTTGCTCATCTGGAAGAAGGGCCTATGGGATTAATATGTCTGTGCTGCTGCTTTATGGAGGTAAAAAACCCTGAAGCCCAACAGTCATTAACCACTAGGTTTTTATATATGTGAAACTGAGAAATGTGTCAGCTCTGGTGGAGTTCTCCAAATTTACACTAACGTTGCTGTGCTTGCAGAGTGGCTGCGTACCTGTCTAAACTTACATGAACTAATCAAGAATTTTTTTCCAGATTGTATCAATTGGTGATGCTTTTACTGTTATATGGAATATTGGGTTTTATTTCCCAGTGGGGGAGGTTTTCCTGACTTCTTTAGCAGTTCATTCAGTGCATAGTCAACGTTCAGGTTCTTAGTTTTTCCTTTTATTGGAAAAGTGATACAAGCTACACATATTTGAGAAGCTATTTTTCATTTATGGAAATAAAATCTAAAAATATGTTCTCTGGAAGACACTAGGAATGAAACAACAGGAGGTGGTTCCTTTTCACAGCCTTGGTGCGCCTCCCCCCAGTCCCCTGGTCAACACAGACTTCAGTTGCCTTCTTTCTGTGCTGACAGCATTTATTTTGTTTTGTTTTGGCTTTTCTGGTGCCTTTTTTGCTTTTCCCAGAACATTTCCACAAAGCCATAACCCTCACCACTCTCCTACAGCCTTCCTCAGCCTCACCTACATCATTAAATTTCCAACCAGTGCAACATCTGCCTGAGGTAGCAGCTTTTCTCATTTTGGCTAGTTTGTTCCTAAAAGGCACTTAGCAACGTATTTTTATCCTGAATGAAGATTGCTGCACTGCCTAAGCTGTCCTTCAGTCATGTTTCTTTAAACCTTCCCAACATTAACAAAAAGTTGGGATTTTTTTAAGGTGTTCCTGAGCAACGTTTTGGTCAGTGATCATCAGGTACTCTGTGTTTAGCAGAAAAGATGCAGCTGAGGGTACATGCAACCCCAAACCCTCCCTGGTGGGGTCCCTTAGGCAATACCTTCCCCTGCCGCGCAGCGTGCTGTGCTTACGGTGCTGGAGAGCCGGCTCTGGGCAGAGGGGAGCGGGGTGGCAGAAAGCAGCTCTGGCAAACCCCCCATCAGTGGCTGGATGCTCAGTCCCAGCCTCATTTGCCTGGGCTGACACAGCATCCACCGAAGCTATTTTTGTTGCTTTTAAAGAAGTAGTGCTGGGGCTCGTTGGTCTGCTCCGGGTTCTTCCCAGATTCAGCTGTTGCTACCGGTTGCAAGGACATGGGGAATATCATAAAGACACAATCCTGTCCAATTCAAAGGAATTTTCTGGTGGAAAAAACAGTTTTTCTGTCTTCACCCCTAAGGACCTTGCCATGCGTTTGATCATGTGCCAGCAGAAGCTCTCTGTTGTGTGGTTGTGAAATGGATGCGTGGAATCTTGGACTGTTTTGGAAGTGCATGGCTGCACAGCAAAAACTAGAGGCAAAACATGCAACTTTACAGGAAAAACAAGAAAAGTACTAATAAAAGGGAGGAACACGGAAAATCTAGAGATGAATAAGATTTTTGTGTGTCTTGAAATTCATCAGAGTACGATTTACAGCAAACAGTGCATTAAGGCTAACAAATAATAACAACAGAGGGGAAATTAGGTTTACTGTCTAATACAGAGGGGAAAAAATACCTTTCAGAAGGACTGAAAGTGAGATGGGATATTAAAAGTCTGATGGAAATCTTTTCCTGATATTAAAATCTGCAAAGGAGGAACCCTTTTTAAGAAAGCCCATTTGCTGACATAGAAAATGGGCAGTAGAGAAGGCAACGATGCATGAGAAACACTAAGAAAGAAACCCCGGCTGGCTGAAGAAACCACTCAACTGTCTATACCGAGAAAGGTGTACGTATTCTCCAGTAGAAATACATCCCTGCAGAGAGGTAGGGCTTGCCATTAGGCTCAGAAGAGGTTTAGTTTCAGTCTGATTTTAAAACTTCTATATACAACAAATCATTTATGTTCGATAAGGGTCTATTGGAGGTTTTATAATGTGTGTGCAATGTTATAAAAGTTTAGACAGAGTCAGCTCAGGAGGCAGGAGCTGCTTCATGTTTTCATTTCTCTATTTAGGAGATAATTTCAGTATCTTTTTTTCGTGGAATAGGAAGGCAGTTCCTCACAATCATATATCTGATCACAGCAAAATTCATATTTTATGTTCCAAAAACCAGATAGTATTGAAAAGGTAAAGTCTGTAGTAAATCTCCAAGGTTTAAAGAGCTCATTGGTGTCAGACTTTTTCACAGAGCAACAGGAAGGAATAACATGATAAAAATACAAACAAAAATTTTACAAGAAAAGCGAAATTGACAGGGAGACTTAGCAGAAGATGTAGTCCTTGAAATGCATTTATCTGAGGCTCACTAGATTTTAAGCCCTTCAGCTTCTTTCTAGAGTCATCCTCCTCTGAAATGGCTCAGGAAAGCAGATGGGCAGAGGCTGGGATCAGCTCCAGGAAGGCTGTGGCCCCACCGGGATTATCTCTGGGCTTCCTCAGTCCTGCAGAGGAGCCAGAGATGTCCCTTAATCCCACCCTGCAGAGGGGATGCAGCAGGAACATCATGGTGTGCTGTGAAAAACCTCTCTGGGGAGGTGGCAGGAAGGGTACCAGTGGCTCTGTGTGGGCAGACAGCAGTGCGCAGCTGCATCACCTGCCGCTGAGGCTTTTGGATAAATCGGGCAGTAGCTAGAGTGGTAGACAGTGGCAGTAGCTAGAGCCAGAGGACTCAGGCTCCATGAAGGGATAACGTCTCAGTGGGGGAAGAGGGCCTGAGCAGCCAGATGCCAGCTGGAGCCATGGGGATGAAGGAGGGGGCACAGAGTGTCCCCCTCACCCTGGGACCTGAGCCCTGCACCGGGGTAGCTGTTCTGGTAACGCCGAGCATTTGTCACAGCATCTGGTGGCAGAGAGCCTGTCACCACTTTGTGTGCTTGCTGGCTGTTAGCTGACAGCATTGCTCCTACACAAAAAACCAAGGGGTTTGGAAAATTGGAATTGTAATCCCACTTTACTGTAGCTCTTCTAATTACTCAGATCTGCAGTAAGCCAGTGCATTCCTAGAAATGTGCCATCACAAACAAACACATGGTTATAACCTGGCCCAATTCCTGTGTTTGTTTTCCTTGATGAGATTGACAATATTTTCTTGAATGAGAGACAACCTTATCTCCACAGGCTAAACTTCAGCACTCCGAGACATAAACAGAAGCTTTATCAAAGGACTGAATAAAAACCAGCCAAGGATTTTACCTCCTGGGCCCTGGAGCAGAAGGTCACTGGGCTGACACTCGCACAAAATGCCTATATGCAGTGCTAGCTGTGAGGTTTGCATGTATAAATAATACAGTAACTGTGACTATGCCCTGAGGACCTTTCTTCTACAGTTTTCCCAGTGTTTTATGAACACTAATCTAGACTCTTAGTCAAGTTGCTTTGATGGGCTAAAGAAAATAAGTCCAACAACGCAGAGTTTGGTGATGAGAATGACAGCGGATGGGCTAATTCAGAACAGTCTGAAGTTTTTACTCTGCATTGGAAGGTCCTTTTTATCCTCTAGCACTGTGAGATCTGGAAACATGGAAATATGTAATTTCACATCAGTCAGATAAATATTTAATGTGGTGCTGGAAGCTGGGAAGAAATGCCATGTGGAGATTCACAGTAAAATATTCTCTCTTCTGTAGTCTTTCCCCAAAACATCTGTTACTACTTTTGGAGTTAACGATAGCGAGCTGGATGGATATTGGTTCTTGAAACAGTACGGCTGGTTTTATGTTCTTATACATATGTATAGGCTTAGTCTTGCTTGTTACAGCAGTATATTTCCAAGGTGCTTGTGACTTAAAAAATGAAGAACAAGCAAAATGTGTGGGTTGGGGGATGAGCATCTAGCATAAAAGTGCGATTTAAATGTTAACAGAAAGGATGTGTGGAACACAATACTGAATAAAACTGGGTGGTCAAAGGTGCTTTTTGACCATGAAATATTTTGTTATTTATTGCATTTGAATTTAGTTGGTATTATGTGTTGTTATCTTGTAGCCTGGGCCACACCACTTGCAGGTTCCTGGTATTAACCTGGTAAACAAGTATTCTGATTGCAATACAGATTTTGAGATGGTCCTCCTGGGAACAGAATTGTACCCCAAATTAGTTTTGAGTTAGACAGTTTAGAACTAATAACATTTTCAGATTTTCAGTGAAGGAAGCATACCAAATCACAGCCATTGATGAAATTCAGCTGATGAGAAAGATGCTCAGTTTAGATGAGTTCTAAATACAGAAACATGAATAACTGTCAGCATGTACCATTATCTGTAATATTTTTTATGGTAGTTCCATAAATTTATATTACTTTATTAAAGCAAAAATGTGAATTTATGTTATGGCTTGCCTGTAAGTGTGGTGACCACTTTTTCAGATTTTTCTGTGTGCTGTTTATTTCCCCAGGCAAAAAAAGGTAAGGAGGGCAGAATTTATCTGCAGTGATATCACTCAACACATACATTAAACCATTTCCTGCAATACAATATAGCTGATTTTTTTTCCCCCACAAAGCTGATTTATTTGGTCCTGGCAAGCTCGTCTCTAGGAAGGATGTCCCGTAGGAATTTGGCTCATGGTTACTGTCGATCCTTTGATACCTGCTGCTGGAGTCAGGGAGAGGGAGCAGAGATTGGAGGTGCCCTCCCAGGATGCTGCTCCTGAGCACCTTAGGGGTTGATAGCAGCGTCAGGCACGCCCAGAGCCAAAGGAAAAAGGCCATTCAGAAAATTACCTTGAGATTAGAGTTGACAGAGAAGTGATGCTCATGCCACCTTTCCAATCTCTGACTTGCACTCTCCGGTTGTGCTGCGCCCAGCAGGCTGGCCAGCTGTTACGCTTTGGGAAAAGCATTGTTACAAGTCGAGGCAGGTTAGTTTAGGCAACACTCGCTTTAAGAAGTCGTTGCCTTCAGACGCCCTTGCACACGCCTACTTTTTTTTGTCCGTAGGTAATTATATGTACATTAGATTATCCTGAATCCTAATTATGACATAAATTTATAAATTTGAATGAAATCATGTGTGCATATTCTATTTGGAAATGGTTATTTTTTAAAAAAGTGTAAAAACAGGCCCAAGAGAAGCTGATTTCACTGATAACTTATTTCTACAGTTCTCTCTTTCAGCCACCTGTTGTGTCTTCGTGTAACACTTCTGGGGCAGGAGCTGGTTCTATTGAGTTTGGAAGGCTCCCAGTGCAGCGGGGTGGCTAACCCTGAGCTGCAGGCAGCAGCGCCTGCAGAGCAGGAGGCAGCTGAGGGAAGGACTGGGAGGAAAGCAGGGCACTCTATGAACCCTCCCTGTCTTGTGTGCCAGCCGTGCCCAAGGCGCCCAGGACCTCCCTATATCACCTCTTCTCATTTTTCCTGCCCGAATAGCCCCCCCCAAATGAGAGAGACACTATGGTACTGCATATTAGCCACAATATGTTGGTTGGTGTAATGTCATGGAAGAGGTTATCCTGTTCTTACTGATAATGGAAGAATATTCCCTATCTTCCCTTTAGTTCACACTGAGAAAGAGGCATTTTTCAATCTAATAAATGAAAAGGCAGCGATCTTGGAGCTAACAACTCTTAAAATACAGCTCCAGCTCTGCCAGTGACTCACTCTGTGCCCCTAGATACCCCCTGAGACTTCAGCTTCCTCCTCTGTCAAGAGGGGAGATGAATACTTACTTGTGTGTAACTGCAGTGATGATGCAAGACTTAATTAGCTATGTTTGTTGAGAGCTCTGAAAATGTGGGAATGTCACTGCTCTTGATCGTCTTGAATAGCTGACGGCTTGGCTTGTCAGTGTGTTACTGTTGGGCCCCCTCATCAGAAGTCAATGGGACACGTGGAACCTCCTGGGTTTGTTTCCCTGCCTCAGCTGGCCCCGGTGCACAGCTGAAGCTCGGTTGAGGCTTTAGATGTCTAGGTAGGTGGACAGAAACTCGGTGGTTTCAGAAGGGAGGGTCATATCCCACCTGCTCCTGGGTATGCTGGTTCCAGGTTTCCTCTGGGGCCACGTTAGAGAAGGTGCTACGAGTGGCTGCCTCCTTAGCCTCAGGTTACATCTGCCTGCTCTACAACTACATTTTCTCATCTTCTGTTTTGTTAACACGACAGCTCATTGGTGGAAGCTATTAAGAAATTATGGATCCTCTGGCAGGACTCCGGCAGCAGCTGTACCGGCAGAGAGGTGCTTAAACTTATAAAAACAAATCAGCGAGGAATGCCATCAGAGGAGAAAATCTTCCATGCCAGTGACCAGGATCTTTCAAAATATGAGTTTTTCAAACCTTTTTTTTTTAAAAAAAATGAGGCTGCTCACCCTGTATCTGTGGGTGCGGCTCACTGTGAGCTCTCTCTTCCCTGGGCTTGGGCAACCCTTGGGGAAAACCCTTGCTCAGGGCTGGAGGGGTAGGCAGGCTGCTGAAGGAGGAGGCTTCCATGAGCTTGTCCTACCATGCTGCAGTCAAGTTTTGTACACTCAGGCTTTAAAATGGTTCTTGGTGAACTATCAGGCCCAAACACAGCGCGTTCTTCCTTTGGATGTTCAGGAAGGAAGGAGCTAGAAATGTGAGTTTTGGATACAGACCTCGGCATTTTTTCATACCTCCATTAAATGAGAGTTTATTTACCAATTTTATAAGCTCATATTTCACATAGCCTATGCATTTCACATGTGTCCCATGCAGTATGTATATGCACTTCATACATTGCCCACAGCTTTAGTGTTCATTAGTTCAAGGTTAAAGTCAGGCTCATTTGCAGAACAGGTGGAGTAAGTCTGTGGGAGCTACGGAGGCTTTCAATAGGTTTAAGTTTGTGGTCCGTGGACCTCTGAGGTGCTGCCACCAAGAAGCAGCAAGTGAAAAAAGCTGCTTATTGTCAATAGGCTTCAAAATTTTATGGAAGCATCAAAAGACCCATTGATACTTTTTTAAGGGTGTACACACTGAATAGGACTGAAACCACTAAACACAAGTTACTCTTAAGAAAGGTAAATGAACTGTGGGTATCGCACTATCAAGCACAGATGGTCATCAAAGAGAAACACCCAAGCAAGATGAAACAGTTACAACCTAAAATTAATCTTTCTGTAGTTAAGCTCATGCAATTTTGTGGTCATTGAATTACAGAATAGAAAGAAATGAGGAAAATGCCTGGGGACAAAGTACAATTTTGGTGATAAGCGATTTGGGAATAATAAAAAAAAGAAAAAAGTTTAGTGTGCCCACCTAAATATAGGTTGAGAAAATTAAATTTATTGCCTATTACATACATTTTGACAAAGTTAAAAGTACATATGCATAATTAACTGTCTTGGAGGTTTTATTTAAGTGACAATAATGAGACCTGCTATTTTGTAGCTTTCCTTTTAAGTTGTATCAGCGTGTCTGTACTTGAAAAATGTTAATAGTTTAGTTGAAAAATCTTGCTATGATTGGCCAACTTTTTATAAGCTGAAATCTGATATCCAGTTTGAACATCTAGATAAATATTAACCACACTCAGGCAGTAAATCAATGTGGGGTTTTTTTTGGTCTTTTTTTTTTTGGTTGGGTTCCCCCCACCCCACCCCGCCCTCTTTTACTAGCCTGCCGCAAGTAAGTCACTCAACCCTTCCTCCCCATCTCTAAAATGTACCTTCCTTCACAAAACAAAGACTTTAAATGGTGACCTGGTGATTCCTCCGAGGCGCAGCGCTATGTGGCATGTACGAACGTCCATCTCCCAGCTGCTGTGAAAGAGCAGAACGGGTTTTCTTTCACAGAACAAACCGTCATTACCCAATCTTATTTTTACAGGACTGCACTACCATTGCTCCTTCCCCTCCTGCCTCTTCTCCCTCCTCCCCAGCAAGCCACCATTTATCTGTACTTTTCTCAAAATGAGCTTTCCATCTCCACCTTCCCCATATCACCTCAATACTCTCAGGCTGACCCCCCCACCTCCCCAAGCTCAGTCGCAGGCTGCAGTTGTGGTGGGCGGTCGTATTATTTCAAGCTCCTCAAGCTGGAAAACTTTGCCAGAGTGAATCACTTTGCTTTCTTATTACTGCAGTTAGAAGCAAGCCGAAACTTGCCATTTGCAAGGTAACTTTCATTTTGTTCCCCACATTGTTTCTTTGCCCTTGGCTGCCAGAGCTGAGGGTTTTTTTTTCTCTTCTGCCAGCTCTGCTTGGATCCAAAAACAGGCTGAGTGAAGTAGTTACTCGTCTTTTAAACGAAGCTGAAAGCTGCCTGAATTTGGGTTACTGTTTAGCTTATTTACTGTTTGCACAGTTATCTATATTTTAAACTTGCTGGACTCTTCTGGTTGACATGAACAGTCAAGTTCAGTGCTGTGGGTTATTCCACGGTCTGATGAGAAACTGGTGATGAAATCAGGTGTGTCTGTGGCACGGTCCAGTTTATTTATAATCAAAGCCTTGTTTTCCATTAGTATAGGGTAGATCTTAAGCAGCAGCAGTTTCTCAGATCTAAATCCTATTTCAGGCTCACTCAAGCCTACTTGTGAGGATTTTTCTCAGGGCCATACATTTTTATGATCTATCGCTTGTTCTCTCAGCTTCGTGAACTTCCCATCCCTGTTAGACACATCCAACATCACAAAGTAATACTAAGGAAACTAATCCTTTTACACAGGTCTCTGGTTTGGGTGGTGGCATATGTAATGGAAGCTGCTGGTCACAAAGTGGAGTTGCAGCTCCTCTTCGTATTCAGCCCGCTTGATTAGAGATGTTAATGTGGTCAGATGGGAAATCATTGCAATGCCAGGGACAGGTGGGAGCAGGCAGGTAGGGGGGACAAGTGGAGTCCAAAATCTGTGTCTGTGTTGCTTTTGGCAGAAGAGTTGTGGCCAGAGAGACAGATATCAAACGGAAGAAGAAAACTGGTCGGATCAGCCTCAGAGATCACTGTTGTTCTCTGGGTTGCAGGAGAAAAAAGGAGATAGCTGAAGTAATAGAATGGCATTTTGGGCAGGCAGGCATTCTGTGGTGTTTTCTCAAGGGCAGCTGTGCTTTACCAGGCCTCTTTCATCATCAGGTGAGAATAAAACAGTGAAAAGCTTCTATAAAATGACTGTTGAGAAAGTCTGCGCTGGTGGAAGTTGGAAGCGTGGACGGGATTAGGCAGCTCCAGGAACAAAGCGCTGGAGTCCAGAGGAACGTCTGCCCCCAGGGAGGGCAGGACTGCCTGGATGCATTAGTTGCTCCCTGGTAGGAGTGTAATCCTCAGAGCAGATATTCAAATATGAATATAAGCCTAAGCCTCGTGACTTGGTGACAGTGAGCCAAATTTTCCTGCAGTGTGAAGGCACATCGGGCTCACAACAGATCCATTCCGTTCCACTGCAGACACCAAAGCTCAGCTGGAAATGTTGTATTACTACGCAACCTCTCTTACACCCTTTTTCAGTCAAGGGTCTTGGACTGAAGGCTTTGTCCTGGGCATACCTTTGCTGAAAATGACCACCAGCGTTGACTGCTATGACTGATGAAACGGTAGCTCTGAAATGTCTTAAATTTCACATAAGAAAAGCTTTGACTGACAATCCCAAATAGAGGCAACAGCTGGGTCTTGTTTGACCCAGCTACAGAGCACAATAACAATATATTCTCCTTCTGCTCTTAAGTAAAGCCCACAGAGTTCAACAAAATAAAAATATACTGCATTTCATGTATCTGTTTTAGTATTTCACCACAATTGTTAAAATGCTGTGGGGCAAGCTAAGAAAAAAAGAAGTTTTTAAATAACTGTCATGTCTTCAGTTAGTAAGATAACACAATATGCATTTTTTCCTAAGCATTTCCAGAATCCATAAATACTAGAAAATGTGGATTTGTCTCCGAGGAAGTACAGCACAGGATCATTCAGAGCTCAGTGTGTTTGTGCAGTGCTCTCCAATAATAAATTAATGTCATCCCTGGTTTGATGCGTAAGAAAGCTTGTTAATTTGCTTAGTTGCGGTACCAAAGATATATTGAATAATTTTGCATACATGAAAGTGCTGACTCCACAGCAGAATAGGCAGACACCAGCAAAATGATGCTGTTAATCCTTCTGCCTATACAGTACCTGTTCTGTGAAGCCAAAACTAGTCATTAGTACTGCAAAACAAGTGTTGCTAATGATTATTAAATCAAAACTCCCCTGTCAAACCAGCAATGGTGTTTTACACTGAGTTAGTGTGGGTATAAAGCACTACACAAGCGAAATCTAGAAGAACATCTCCCATGTCTGATAAGTCTGGCACCTTTTACCATCACTAAAATTACCTCCAGCCTCCCACGCGCTAAGATGGTGCTTTACAATTAGTTCCACTAGTGCAGGTGAGAAGTCTCCTGATGATGTTGACAGCTGCAGCCACATTGATCTTTTAGTATTTACAGACAAAGGTCTAATCCTGCCTGCTCCCACCTGTGCAGCCTCAGGGAAAGCCCTCGCTCAGCCCATGTGTCCGGATATTCAGTTTCACGTCCCTTCTGTGGGCAGTGTGATTAGAGGGGATCTTTACCTTTTCTTTAGTGGCTGAAGAAATTTGAGGCCATGGAGGATTGTGGCTTGCTGCAGGGATGGATATTTCTTAGCTCTGGTGATTAGCTGCAAGGAACATTGTGAAAGGAGAAAACTGCCAAAGGAGAAAAAGGCTCCACAGAAAAAGATGAACAGAAAGAGAAATCATGGTAGGGGTGGGGAAACAGAGAGGCAATATTAGCAAAAAGAACCTCCTTCAAAGGCTTTATATACATAACTCATCAGTGTGCATCTCCCTCAGTTGGGCCTGTGTTTGTGTTTGCGTTAGGGATGGTAAGATTATTTTAGTAAGCAGCTGTGAATTATTGAAGATATCATGGATCAGTATACACAAAGAGGAAATGCAAAAATAGAAGAAGAAAGGAATATCAATATTACATAAGCAATTCAGAAAATCTGAAAAAAAAAAGTCAAAGGGAATTGGTGACATTAAGATCCGATGAAACAGAGAAACATGCAACTAGAAAAGTTAGAAAAAATCATCATATCCTAAAAGCTTGAAACATTAAAAAATGCAGGAAAGTATATACATTGTAGAATATTTAAGAATGCAAGAAGGTGCTGTGAATATGAAGCTGTCCTGCAAAGACTGTCAGAATATATATATAATACTTTAATGATGAACTGCAGTCACCACAAGAGAAGAACAAGTTCAGATAATTGCTATGTGCAAAACAGAGTGCCTGGAAGTACAGAAGAATGGCAAGATTACACATAGTAGTTGTTTCTTGTCTGAAAAAAACCCCAGCCCTTAACTAGGTGCATCAGCAGAAAAGTCTGAACAAAGATGGAGAGGATGGGATCAAATTGAAATTTCTCAGAAAAAATCACTCCCTGCACACAGCTTTCTGGTAAGGCTGTTTATTTACTAGGCTGCCAAAACGATTCTGGCCAAGCAGCGGGCCTTGTGGCAGACATGTAAGTCAAAGCAAATATTAGGAGGTTAAGTACTAACATAAATCACATAATGTATGAGCAGTCACATTGGCTGTCTTACCCTTAACAAATTAACCAGTTTGCTGTGAATTTTAATGCTTATGGGACTGAGCTAAATATATTCAAGGTGGGTTTTTTTGTTTTGTTTAAAATATCAAATTATATGGTAAATCTGTACCATACACTTTTTTCAGTTTTTTGGCACCTCCCAGGTGTCACCACCACAAGTAACAATCTCAGTGTGTGAAAATATGCAGAGATAGTTCCTTTCTGAGATGAGTACACTGTAAAAAACTTAAGCTACTTGCAGAACGCTGCTAATATAAAAAACAATAAGAAATTGTCCACATGCTTTGCCTCCAGTTATTCACTCAGAAAAAAATAAAGCAAACCTCAGAGAACAGGTGAAGGCAGAGGTCAAGAACACGCTAATAAAATACGCTAAAAAACCCTAGCAGATCTAAACCAGGCTGAGATCTACAGATGCTAAGTGGTGAGTATTTAGTGTTTCAGAAAGTTTGGATAGGTAGAATTGGACAGATGACTCTCAAGTATTGGTAACACCTTCTGTTTTGCCCAAACCGTGCAGTTTAAAGCTGTGTGAAAAGCTCCAGCTGGAACAGAGCCCCCGTCTGTGTAATGGCTCCCCATACCTCTGAAACAAACAGGGCTAAACAGCAGGGCTAAATATCAAAGCTATTAATCTCGGAATACAAAAACAGACAGCCCTCGCAGATAGGAGGGTGACTCACGGAACAGGCAGCCCAAAGCTGTAACCGGTGACCACCGCTTGTTCTGCTAGGGACAAGGACAGCTCAGCAACATGAAAAGCAGCTCTTGAACTACTACAGTTTATCAGCCAGTATTTTAAAGTATGTTGGCCATTTCAGGTTGCCTTCGGACAATGTGATCTAAACTGCAGTGATTCAGAGTGTGTCATCTGGCCGTTTGCAGCGTGAGGCCAGCAACCTCCAGGAGCGAGGTGGAGAAAACCCCCAGGCAGGGTAAACTGTTTCTCTCCAGCTTTAATGTACTGGTGTCCATTGCAGCTGCACTTTGCAACAATAAGAGCTGGAAAACGTGGAACTCGCATCCCTTCTCAGTGGTTTTAGACTTTAAGATCTATTTCAGGTGGGAAAAGTATAGACAAAGCAGCATTCAGTGCAGTCTGGTTTCAAGCTGTGAGCTGGAGTAGGTATTGGATTCTATAAGAAAAAAAAATCGAAAACTTCAGCAGCATATTGATAAATCTTGCAAGGAAGAAAACGCATTTGCAAAACCATGTGTCAGAGGAATCACCCCTATCTACTATATTATCAGTTTAACAGGTTAGGAATAAACTGTATTCCTTCATGGAAAATGGTTGTTTGACCCTGGTAGATTTTAATTATCGAACTCTTGCAACAGCCTATACGTAATTAAACTCCTTGTTGGCTTCCCTGGATTTCAGGTGAGGCTGTGCATTTGTAATTTCTGTGGTATCGGAAAGACAGCCAATTTTTCAGTCCTTGAAAGTGGTTATAGTTTCTTGGGTATAATGCACTTGCATACCAATATTCCATGCTTTATTTCCACTGTCTTTCTGTATTAAGCAATATCCTGTACTAGTGATTTACTGCACTTCAAGTCATCAACTTGAGACATAATTTAAGTTCAAAATAACTTATTAGTAAGAAGTGTTGTGGTTTGTTTTTTGTTTTTGTTTTTTTTTCTTTTTTCAAAACAGAAAATAAACTAGAAAATATTACTGAGGCATATATGATGCGCATTTACCTCCATATGAGGGAATAGCTATTAAACTCAGGATAAAATGAAAACCTAGAACAGATGCCATGATGGATGTAACTGCAGTGTCGGCTGGATTACCATGGAGCTGCAATGTGAACTTCTGGCAAATTAGAAGTCTCCTGTGTTGGCAATTCCACGGCAGCAGGAAGATCGGTAGAGCTAATGTTGTCTGTCTGATCTATCTGTTTTGGTTTGGGTGCGTGAGTTAATCTGCTCTCAAATCCAAACACAGCCCCTGTGGAAGGCAGCCGGACCCGTGCTTAGGTGTGGTACTGAAGAAGATCGTGCTGTAATTTTAACATGTGAGAAATCCTGCTTTTTAAATACACTGCTAAGTGTTTCCTTGAGTACTGGAATGTCAGTTGCTGAAGGGCCTGTGTAGAGGATGCCTTTTTTGTTCAGTGAAACAAGATGAGACCTGAGTGAAGGCTTTTTTTGGCACCGAGTGGTGGCTCTCAGGCTGCTCTGCTGTTGCTCTCCACAGAGACACTCCTGTGGCATGCTGTAGCCCATGCATCAGCATAGTCAACAACAGAATAAAAACCAAAAAGTTATCTGACCAAACGATTCTGCTGCCACTGATTTCAGCTTTCCTTGCCTGCTGCACTTCGATGGGGTTGATGTCGTACTTGTGCTATGGCTAGTTATTCGGCTTTGTATTGGAGAAGACAACTTGGTATCGATTACAGATTTTAAATCTTTGCAGACGAACTTAAGCTACTGGGCTGCTTCTGTGAAGAATTAAAAGATCCTTACACTGTAAAACACTGAAGTGAATTTTGGAAAACTTGCTCATTTACTGTCATCATCTTTTCAGTCTTGAATAAAATAGATTACTGGTGGTATGTAACAATCTGTCATGTATTTTAGCTCATGGGGATTCTCCTATTTCATTTTAGTCTTCTTTTTACTGATTTCAGCAGCTGCAAATACTTTTAAGGAAGACAAGAGGAAGGGAAGGCAATAAAAGGATGTGAGATGAAAGGAGAAGTGGGATTGGGTATGGAAAAGAAAAGACAGTAGAGGAAGAGGAAGAGGAGAAAGGAGACTGAGGTTCATGAAAGGAAAATGGGAGAAAGCAGAGTGAAGCAGATCATGTGTCATTTCTCTCCGACTCTTTTTTTATTTCATCTTCTCTAAGTAAGCCAAGAATGATCTTAAAAGCAGTGTCCAAATTTCAGCTGTCTGCTTTTGCCCTATTCCTCTTTGAAGGGAGCTACAGATGCTTGAGTCTGGTCATAGTGCATACCTGGAATTTTTCTGAAGTTGTCAGAGAGTAGTTCTGCAGCAGCAGTGAAGGTGACCATGTGTATCCTGGTCACACTCCCTACAAGGAAGCATGTAATTCATTCCCTGCCCGTCCTTCATGCTTTGACACTTGTCTACTGGCCTGTGCACTTGGAAAAGGCTTTCTGCAGGTGCTATGGGACTTTGCTCGGGAGCAAACATTTCTGCAGGAGCGATAGTGTGTGTTTTCTGCATGAGTAGCAGCAGAGGTGCATTTAACTCCATGTGTAACAGAGATGGACATGTTCCAAATGCACGCCTGTATTTATATCCCCCTAAATTGCTGTGCAAATTGGAAAGTCTCTGCTGCAATATCCTTACCTCATGCAGTCATTCCTGTTACCATTGACACAAGGAGAAGCTGAGCAGAAGATATATTTCCCTTCATGCTTTATCAATAATTTCCTGCAATCAAGACAACTTGCTATTGAAAGCCATGACACTATCCCATTCCCTTTCAGCCCAACAAGGATGGGAACAGGGAGAGAAATTGAACAGGGATCCCTAAAGAGGAACACCAGCTGAGAAATATGTTCTAAATATGTTTATCAACCACATGAATAATTCGTATGGTGGAATATATGTACTATCATCTTTTGATGGGCCTTTTGACTAACATACCCTGTGGGTCTTCCTCTTCATGTCACAGGAAGGTATTTTTTCAGGAATGCTCATCAATAGATAAAACCTGATTGTGGCAAATAATTTGGCATAGCTTCTCTTCAGCAAATGGGTTCCTCTGACAGTATCTGAATTAGTTCCAGCTCTGGCAAGTACTTGTCAAACAGAGCCCAGTATACTGTAGCTCTGTGTTAATACTCTTTATTCATCATTTGAGTAGAGTAGATAAGGCCTTAGGGCCTGATCCAAAGCCCACAGAAGCCAGTGAAAAGGCTCCACAAGCCTTTTCAGTTGCTGGAATCCTGTACTCTGTGTTTCAGAGTTTGGAAATCTGTGCCAGGGACTTCATCAATAACGTAAAGGCTGGAAGAAAAGCAAAAAGCAAACTTCTGGACAGGCAGAAAGAAGGAAAGGAGGATGAAAACATCCAATAAATTCTCAGCAGAGGCAAAATGTCTCCAAGTAGCTTTTGTAGACGAAGGTTGACAAAGACCTCTGATATTTTTAGGAAAGCATTAAGTTTCTCTAATCCTTCGGGCAAAATTTAAACAAACATCCTAGGGTCTTAAAAACATTTATTCTACAAGTACCCTGTAGTTCAGTCTTCGGTAAATTAACAACATTCACCTTGATTTCTTGTGGTGGTCACGAATCCCTCAAGTTCTACTATTTTTACAGTTTTTAATGCTAGTTTATGGTAATTGAAAAGTTGCTAAGAACTCAATTTTACTAATGTTACGTTTATATGTTTGTGTTCAATATTATAGGGCTAGGCAGCAATGACCCCTCTACTTAGATTATCTAGTCATTATTTTTTCATTTCATAGTTGTTGTTGGGAAGCTCTGGTGACCAAATGTCTAGAGCTGCCCTTTGAAATTGGTCAGGGATAAAATTCAAAATCTGTAAAAGTTCTTTTGCTTTGTCCTGTGAAATTCTGTTGGGATTTTCTGGTATCAGCTGCTAACATTCACTGTTCTCTTTCTTCCTTTTTCTTCCCTTTGGAAAGCTTGCTGAAGCTCTAACTGATGGTGGACTGTGGGGATAACTGGTCTCACATCCCAAAAGCAGACACATGGCTCCCACTAGCATGGCTGGAGTCTGCAGAAGAGCTTCAGTGAGTGGAAGGGCATGAGAGAAGGTGGCAGATCATTCATCTCCTAGCACGATCCCTGTGGTGGCTCCTGCGCACCGTGGGGAACCGAGCTGCAGACTCTCCATGGCCCTAAAGGCAAACAAAGAATGGCCAGCTCCAACATCTGACTTAGATACATGTTTTGCAGTATGGGGACATTCAGAACTTTACCTGTATCATTATGCGAATATAATTCCATTCAGCCCGTAGCACGAATACAGTATGTGGTATGAGAGTTGGGGCTGGGTAAAGCTAGTTGTGTGAATGTTTTCCTTACGATAATTCATAGCTCCGGGTATAGGTCCATAGCACTCAGCATGCACAAAGACTGTTCGGGCATCTTCTGGCAATGCCCCTTCTGTGCCCTGGACAACCCCAGTATCTTCTTTCTTTCCATATAGGTCATGGTTTTCACTTTGTAGACCTCTAACGATTCTGCTCCCTTTCCTGTGGATTATTTCCAAACACCCACACCACAGAGTGACTCGATATGCTAGCTCGGGCCTTCCCAATTGTCAGCACAACAAAGCCATTACTTGATATATCTTAGAGAAAGCATGCCCATTTAAACAGTTTGATGACAGCTGAAAACCACAGAGAATTATTAAGAAAACTATTAAAAATCCTTGAAGAGAATTCTTTTAAAAAGTAGAGTTTCTAAAATTCTTCTTTAAAAAGACCAGTATAGATAGAGACAAAAAAAGTAGTAAATTCACCTATAAACATTCTTTAATCCTAACCACCTTTTTGTTACCTGAAGTTGCTTCAGGCACAGGCTGGAGCCCCTGGAAGGGTCAACAGTCTTGTGGCTTTTCCTCGCAATCGTGGATTCTTCTTTACTACAATTTCTTCCTTCTATAATACCACAAAGAAAGCTCTTCTTTTCTTCCCGAACTTTGTGTGTCTGCTTCTCCCAAGTCTGACATTAGCACCTGCATGATTCTGTAATTACTTTTTAATGATTTGAGGACTTTCCATTCCCCAAATCCCAGCCTATTTTGAGAAGCTGTAGAAAATAATTTTTTATTCAGCCTCATTTTTTTTCCAGGGCAGAGCTAGCCACAATTACTTAATAAGCTTTAATGATTGTCTCATTCATAAAACAAGATGTTAGGAACCATTGCCTTGCTCCTTTTTGGAGGTACCATCAGTATGTACTAGAAAAATCACAAAATACAACGGCAGAGAAGTCAATCAACTCCTATAGCTAAAAAGTTACCCTCAGGAAGACCTCAAATAGTCACAGGCATGTTTAATTTGGTAAAATTAGCAACTCAGAGTAAAATGTAACTTTGTCAGATTTGTGAAGGTATGGAAAACAGCACGTAGGTACCTTAAATCATCAAAACCTGGTAGTGTTTGGTGTATTCACTAAGTAATTTTTACAAATGGCACTTGGTACTCATATCAGGTGCCAGAGTTTAATTTTTTTTTGTCTGCTTCATATAACTTAGCTACCCTTTTATTATTTTGTAAAAAACTTTGACTTCTATATGATTTTAATAACTATTTTTTTTTTTTACTTTAATTCTTTGAGGAACACTATTACTCTTCAGTTTGACACTGGTCTTTCCACAGTTCTGAATTAATTCTACTTGGCTTAAGGAAACATCTGTCTTTAAAATTCTGTGAACTTTAAACATACTGTACACTGAATCAGTGTTTTCTTGTCAGACCAGAGTGAGCACATAGAGAATTATTACAGAAAAAAACTTTGATATAGAGTATAAAGGCAGGATAAACTGTGAAATAGCTCTGGAAATCAGCAGCATTCCACTGCCTGAATATTTTTAACATTCAGATAAAAATGACTTTGGTGATCTTCACTGAGTTGCAGGATTCTCAGTCCTTGAGTCCTTGATGTTTGCAGCGGGATTTCAACCTGGTGGCTATTTTTAACAGAAGTTGAATATTAATCAGTAGTAATAGGTAGCTCTGATTCTCTCCATCCATCTCCTTCCTGCCAGACAGATAACTGCCTTTTCATGGAAATCTTCCAACAACGTACCAGTTAATAATGAATCGTCAGGTTCTATGGGGTATTAGCCGAGAAAAACTCAACATCCAGAACTGTATATATGCCACCCATATTGCAACATGGTGTCCTCACATTAAGTACCTGGAAAGCAGTTGTAATTTTTGTAAACTAGCATCTCTTGCCAATTTTTCTCCTGATTAGTATAATCCTTTTCTCATAATCTCTTATAATAATGTTTTGTACTTCTTTTACCTTGCATAATCAGACCTTGGACTATCTCACAGCCTTGTTACTTTGTTTGTCAAAGCTCATTCTTCCTTCTAAGACATCAACAAACGCTCTACTGGATAAATTGTATTCAAAATGTTTCCACAGTAGTATGTATCACGCGTGCATGTGTGCGTCTGTGTGTCTGTGTGTGCGTGTGTATGTCTGTGTCTCTGTGTCTAAGTTTTGGCCTTCTATCAGATCCCAGGATAAACTTGTTTTCTTTGTACTTCACTATGAAGTTTCCTGTTTTACACATTTAATAGAAAAACTATCAATATTTCTTTCTAAACTGTTTTACCTTTTTTTTTTTTTTTTTTTTTTTTTCCAGGAGACTGTTAGAACAGCTGGGAATACTGCCAAGAAGCTTACTAAAGACAGTAAAAGCAGGAATTAAATCACAGAAAAACATGAAAAACCTGTGGCTGTGTCTAAGCAGTGAAATAATTACTGTCGACCAGCAACTGTATCTAATACTAAGCTTTATAGCAGTGTGGTAAAGTTCCTGATATGCAACATTATGTTTTAGCTGCTAAACATAAAGGACAGCTGAAGTATAATGTTGAACAATACAAAGTCTATGCCACTGTAAAACTGCTTGTCAAAGACACTCTTGGAAGAGTCTCTATTGACTTCACGTTTTTACATCTGTTTTTGCAAGTTTCTCAGGTCATGTATATTAAACCAAGGATTTATATCTCTTTCATCCTCTCGGTATGTTTCCAGTGGCTCTTATGATCACCTAAAAAGTACAGAAACAACAACTTAATGGAAATTTTCAACATTTTCCATTAATAGATTTGGTGAGCTATGACCATAAAAATGTGGAGTGTCAGTTGTCTCAGTCATGAGCTGTAAACTGTTTACTCCAGTTTTATTTCATGTCTGTCTTTCTGAACTCCTGTCTTTATTCTACACAGGTGAATACTGGGGATATGATAAACATTATAACATGGCAGGTGTGCTTGTTCCCTGCTTACTGTTTCTCGTAGAGAATTCAGATCCTCATCTATATTATTAGTTCAGGTAACTCAGGTGGGTAATGGCAATAAAATTAACATCTAAGCTTAGAATTATCTGTAGGTCAACAGATGGACCATTTGATCTTATGAGTGCCCCAAAGCTTTCCAAAATGCAATTAGTAGGAAAAGTTCCATGGATTTGAATTAAATTGGACCAGATACACATGGGAGCAAACCAATATAAACTGACTCCATTTACTTCCCTAGAAACTGCTAACTGGGATGCAAAGGTTTAGGGATGCCATTCTTACCTTACCCTTGACTAAACTAGGCAAAAATTTCACCTTTGATGTTTTCAGAATAGAATTAATTCTGCTGCTTAACTGTGTATCTGCTACACAGCTTTGCCATTTGTACCAGTTTTGAAGTTTTTATTTATTACAACTATTGCTATGAGACCAAGAGCGGGCAGCCAGCGAGACAGCTGCTGGGCAGGGAGCACCGGAGGACACGTGTCCAGGAGCCCTGTGCAGCAGTAGAAGGATGTTGATGTTATGTGCTGCAAATCTGCCTTCAACTTCATGTCTCTAGTACTGCATGGAAGTTCAGAAAAAAAGAAAAAAAAAAAAAAGAAAGCTTTTTCCCCTGCCTTCTTGTCCTCTGAACTCTGCCTTCACTCTGTAGTTAATCTGAATTGCTTCATCACTTATTTCTACCCCAGAGAAGTACGCTGGCAGGCCAGATGAACGTCCGGCCAACTGTGCAACTCCGTTGTCCTCAGCAAAATCCCTGCAAAACATGAGTGATATCTGTAAACCCCTTTGACATCTGATGGCTTTGGGCAGCAGATTGCTCAGCGGTTCCATTGATGCGGGCGTTACTGATGCCGCACCCGTTTTTGCTGTGCGGGTTCTGTTACGTTAGCAGACACCCAAAGGACCACGAAGACCGTCTGACTTGGCCTGTGCCCGGCGGCCCTCGCCAGACGCCGGCAGGGGCAGCGGGAACCCTCCGCTGGCCGCTGCGCCCGTTCGCTGCCGGCCTCCCCCACGCCCCCCGGACTGAGGAAGCGGGGCAGCAGGCAGCGCCCGCCCGCCCGCCCCCGAGGGCGCCACCAGGGGCGAGGGCCGCGGGGTCTGCGGGGCTCCCGGCGCTGGTTCGGCCTCGGCCCTGCCGTCCCGGGCCCCGGCAGGGTAGAGGAGGCGGACGCCGCCGCACACCCCCGGGGCTCGGTTCGGGCACCCCCCGCCCCACTCCGCTCCGCCCCAGCGCCGGGGCGGGCCGTGCCGCCGCCGCGTATCGAGCCCCGGCCGCCGGGCCCGCTCCCCGCCCGGCACCGCCGGCGCCCCCCGCCCCGGCCGCGCTGCCCAGCGCCCCGCGGAGCCGGCCGGCTGCCCCCGCCCCGCTGCACCGCCCCACGCCTCCGGAGCGGGGAGGCAGCACCGCCACCGCCCCGCCCGCCGCCGCTGCGCGCCGGGGCAGGCGCCGAGCAGGTGGCCGCAGGGCAGCGGGCAGCGCCGCGGCATGTGAGCGGCCCCCGGCTCGCCGCTCGGCCGCGCTCCCTCGGCACGGCAGCACCGGCCGCGCTGCCCTCCCCTCGCCGCGCCGGCCGCGGAGCCAGCGCGCCTGCAGCGGCAGCTCGGCGGCGGCCGGGGGCTGAGCGCCGCGCCCCGCCGGGGGGCGGCCGTGGCGGAGGGCGGAGAGGGGGAGGAGGAGGCGGAGGAGGAAGGCTGCACGGGGCCGGAGGGACGCGGGAGCCCCCCCGGCCGCGCAGGATGAAAGTCACCGTGTGCTTCGGGAGGACGCGGGTGGTCGTGCCCTGCGGGGACGGGAACATGAAAGTTTTCAGCCTGATCCAGCAAGCGGTGACCCGGTACAAGAAGGCGATCGCCAAGGTGAGGGGCGCGGGGAGCGGCGCCCGCGATCAATATGGCGCTTCCCGGAGCGGAGAGGGAAGCGAGGGGGAAAGTCCGGGCTGCCCCGCTGGGGCGGCGGGAGCGGGGCCGGGGCCGGCCGGCAGCGGCGGAGCCCTCCGGGGAGCGTGTGCCCGGCGCCGCCGAGGGGAGCCGGGAGGGGGGGGGGGGCGGCCCCTCCGCGGCGGCCAGCGCGGCTCCCCGCGGGCGCCTGGCGGGCCGCGGCCCTTTGTTCGCCGGTGCCTGGCGGCGAGGTGGCGGCCCCCGGGGGTGTCGGCGCGGGGGCCGCCCCAGCCCGGCCGGGAAAGCGGCGCAAGGGCCGGCGGTGGCGGGGCCGAGGCGGGACTCGCCGCGGAGAGCTGGAAATCCAGCCCCAGGCTTCCCGGCCCTCCAGGCCCGGCGGGGAGGGCGGTGGGAGGGGAGCCCGCCGCAGGGGCGTCCGGCTGCGCCCCGCGGGCCGCCCCCCCCGGGCCGGACGAGGGTCCGGGGGGGCCCCGCCGCAGCGCGGCCGCCCGCGTAGCCTGCGCGCCTTCCGCGCCGCTGGGGGCTGTGGGGGGCGGCTCCGCCTGTGCGTGAGGCGCCCGCGGTGCCCGGGGGCGCGGGGAGCGGCGGCCCGGCCCGGCCCGCGGCGGGGCTGAGCCCGGTGCCGCCTGCGCCGGCCGCCCTCAGCCCCATGTTGAAATCCCTGGCTGTGGGTGCGCAGGCAGCTGCACACTTGGCTTTCCTGCCACAGGCGACTTGTTGGGCTTTGTTTTTTGCTTTTCTCTTCTTTCGTTGTGTGTGGTTTTCTTTCTTTCTTTCTTTCTGTACTTTCCTCTGGGTGCTGCAAACTTCTTTTTAATCAACTGGTTTGTTGGGATAATGTGACCGTCGTTGGCTGAGAACTTGAGCAGCGCCGTTCCCCTGTGCTCTACCTGATCCATGCAGGCAGCCGGGCGTGCTTTTCCCCTCAGCCCTCCTGACGCTCCGTACACTTAAGCACCTGGAAGTTTTGCTTTGGCAAATACTAACTGCCAGGCTCTCTGAAACCTGCAGTGGAAAGAATACTGTGAGCAGTAGGTTGATTGGTTCGAAGTGATTCCCAAGAAAATTTTTAAGATTGGTTTTCTCAGAATTCCAGTTGCTGGGAGGAGAAAAGTAACTGAGGTTCCTGTTACCTTCGCACGTGAATCCGGAAGAACGTGGTGGTGAACAGCACTAACACATTGTGTCTCTGTTTTTACTATTCCTCCTGTAACACAGTTGTGAGTCTGGCTGGAAAAAAAGAGTAAAACAATTCACTGGGATATGGCCGTGGCTACATACCAGCTGCTGTTTATATATGGCAGTTAATGCATGTAGGAGACGGTGGCCAAAAGTACCTTTCCGGTTAAGGTAGGCCATAGAGCAGTGGAGTGTGTCCCTTGAGGGAGCACCGAATGCCTCACTGGGCCGTTCGGATGAGAAGTGTTTGCAGGGTTTGTTCATTGGTGTTACACCGTTAATAAAGTCAATTATTTTGATGTGTTACGTTCCAAAACTGTGGCCTGTGTAACTCGTGTGGCACTGGACTGCGCCCTTGTTTCCAGCTGTTAAATTGCACGAAGGGATGGCAATTACCTTCTGCAGTATAATGTCAAGCCTGCAAGTGATTGCAGTAGTGAGCAGGAGAAGAATGCCTGCCGGTCACCGGGGAAAGGTTACATAGTTGCAAATGTGTAGGTTTGTTTAGGAAAGAAATGACCCACCTCTGGAAACACACAGGAAAAATAATGTCAATTTCTCTTTGAACATGCCTGTGTGTTTACTAAACAGACATTTTGCAGAGGTGCAGCCAGACTTTCACTAGCCCCTAGTAACCGAAGCTCCCGGTCTTGTGTTTAAAATGACACGGTGGTTTTATTTATTAGTATTTATATAGTGGTTATGCTATATGCCACTGGTGTGGACCTGAGGTGGCCATAATTACTAAGATTGTTTTTATTATATGGAAATACTGTGGCTGAAAACAGTAACAGTTCATGGGCTTTCTTTGAGCGTCTTATATGGTCACAGTCAGACCTTACTTTTGATTTAAATTCACCAAAGATTTTCTGTGGCAATGTTTAAGTAATAAGGAGATGGATCCTCCGTGTCTTGTAATTAAATGTACGGTGCTGTTTGCTGAGCTCTCTGTAGAGTAACGTAGTAATTTCATGGTTTTAATGGCAGAGTTTCATAGGTTACCCTTTTTATAGCAGTTAGGTGGTGTTTTTTTTTTTTTTTTCCCTAAACTAGTGCAGCAGATGAGCAAATCTTCACTTCAGAAAGAGGCAGGAGGAGGGAAAAAGTAATTCCTAAACCAAGAGGATGAATGTATGTGTGCGCATATGAACATAACAATCTGGCAGCTGTTATCAAGCTGACACTGAAATCTACTTCACCACCCCTGTGCTGTTACAGAAAAAAGGCATATCTGGTGGAAGACTATTCGAAATATTTGTATTAAGTTTATGGTTATCATACTTACAGGAAAACCAGCATTTCTCATCCTGCAAAAATGTATCCACTGTATGCAGCAGTTCCTTCAGGAGAACTGCTTGAAACCTCTGCAAACTGAGTTGTCAGCCGTTCCCAGATTACCTCCTGCTTTGTCATGGTTTCCAGGTTGTGATTAGCAATTAGTGATCTGCATGGTGAGCGCTTCTGACATACCTCTGCAATCGTGGTGAGGCAGCCTGGTATCATGCTTGTGGACTGCCAGGAGCAAGTAACGTCAAGATTTGACCTCACTTTAGTTTGGCTTGGTACTATTTAGGTTGAAGAGACATGTCAAGAATGGAAAAAAATATTTATGGAAAATAATCCACATAATAGTAAAGTTCTCTTCTCTGTAAAATTTTAAGACTTAAAAAGCATATAGATAACACACCTAGTTACTGCAGTTAGTTCTGGATGCAGTTGTCTTTGATGAGGATTCATAAATCTCAAAAAATTCATTATGGGTTAACACTACTGTCAACGCTAAATCTTTATATATGGAATAAGTTATTAATATGCCAGGCTGTGCTTGAAGTTTGGTCTGTGTAGCATGCATAGGAAATCTTTCTGTTCCTTTACTTTTATTCCAAAAAAAGGTTTGTGTCTGAAACATGATCCATTTTTTCATCAAGTTGTGTTTGTGGGGAATGAACAAGCAAATGATAAGAGATGTTTGTAAAGCCCACCTTGTCCAGGGCAACTGGAGTCAGCAAAAAATGATCATGCTTATTGAAACCTTGTTTGTGTGGTGGCATGCTAGTGATGCTGTTTGTGTGGCTGGACTGATGCGGCTACTGTTAACAATTTCTGAGTGACTGTTAAATGAGTACAATTTGGGCAGGGGTCAGCTGGCCTGAGAAATGGTAGGTGCGTTCTCCAAACCCTGCTGGGTAGGGGCTGTGCAGGTTTTGTGTTGATGTAGTCCTGCTTGTGGCTTCCTAGCAATTAATATAATGATAAAAAAATGCTGGCAAGAAGGTAAGAGGGATTTTGAGGAGGGGAAGTCAGCCACACCTGACTGGCTTAACATTAATGACAAGTGATGATGAGCTGCTCCAAAAGGGAGCAGACAGATACACAGTTGAGATCATGTTTATGAAATGATTGACTATAAGCCGGTGTTAAAATGTGGAAAGTTATTACAGAAATGATGTATCGGGTAACCTTTTAGCAAAAAGAAATAATTGCGCATCCTGTAGCTTTGGATTGATCTAGTTGCAGCCAGAGACATTTCCGACTTTTTTTTCTGGTGACTTGACTGTAACCATAATCCTTGTGTGCATTGGGTTTCTTGGGATATTGTAAGTGTTTCACTTTTTATCTTCTTTTTCTCGCAGGTGTAAATAAGCATGCATAGATAATGGGTAGGCATAGTATGTTTCTTTTTAATTTTCGTTGTTGCTGTATTGTCTTTGTGTGATGTAATTGAACATGGTAAACAAGAACATGAAATAAGAAATAACAGATTTGTAGGAGTTGTTCAAACCCTATGGGGATCGTTCAGTCTCTGTGGTAGTTGGGTCTGGCATCCTGCATACCATGAGGTTGTAGTCAGGTTCCTAGACCTTGTTTATAACCCCAATTGTATAGATTAAGTAAGTAGAAGTTTTCCTGCTGAATCAAAAAAGATTTTAGGAGGACCTTTTTGAGACACCTTTCCCCCCACCTCCCACCTAATGTTATGGGAGATAAAGTTTTCAGGCATTTGTGATGTATGGAACAATGCTTGAATTGTTAATTTAAAAGCTGTGCTATGTTAATATTTGTGAAAAGAAATTGCAGTCTGCTCATTGATAGCATTTGAAGGCAGTTGCTGATAAGAGACCAGAGTTCGGGGAAAGTTGGCTGTGTAAGCAAAGGTAACAGGTGTCAAATGACCATATTCTCACATAATTTGTATTTAGGAAGCTCAAGCCACCCAGAGCTTAAAGCTCCACCTCTTTGGTATGTCTGACATTCATCAGAAGAGAAGTAGTCTCAGTGAATGTGTGATGCTTTTTTTTTTTTTTCTTCCTGTTTTTGGTATTCCCCCCACCCCCTTCCCAGTGGCAGCTAACTGGGAGCTGAGATGATTTGCTTAAAAGTCAGCTCCCGGACAGCAGGTTGTCTTCCAGGTACCCAATGACGACTTTGATGCTTTTTATATTCTGCAAAGCGAACAGTTTCACAGTTGTTTATGACTGTCTCTGGGGCATTGTTTATAGATCCTAAGACACGGCGTGGATTGGTATGAAAATTTGCTGATTTTACTTGGGGTTTGTATTGGTCTTAGCACGTTCCCTGCTTGAGTCTAGCTGTTTTGGACGCAGGCTTAGCTGGGTCCTCCACAGCGCCCATGCAGAGACCCCTTTAAAATTGTAATGAAAATACTGAAGGGCCACAATGGATAAATTTAGCATAAATTTTTTTTTTTTTTTTTTTTAGAATTAGATTTCATTTTGATACTTGCGTAAGTCTGGAGCCTGTTTCAAGTAGAAAGAAATCTTATAGGCTGTTTCCAGAATGTTCAGGAACCCTCTCCCCCCCAAAAAAGAACCAACACCCCCCACCCCCCTTCTCAGTCCTGCTGCCCAGTTGACTGTTTTACTGCTAGCCGACACCACCAGGATGAAGTCTCTGGGCTCTGCATTTGCTATTGGCTGGGGAGTATTTCATTGATTTACCTGAGGTCAACCAGGAAAGCCCAGGTTCCCTGGGGCTGCTGGCAATTTTCTCAAGCTGGCTCTTGACCTCCTTGCTGATGTTGGGCTCCCAGCAGCAGTAGCAGTGAAAGGCAGCTGATGGGTAGCTTCGCTCTCCTGTGGCTTGGTGAAAGCTGTGAACAGCAGTGGAGAGCTGCTAATTTAAGGAAGAAAAGTACTGAAATGGGTCACGATTGCTTCATGTTTAGAAAGCTGTCGCATGATCCTGCAGGTTTGGGAGTTGGTGCTGGAAATGCAAGGCTGTGTTTTGCATGTAGTGATGATTTATTTCCCTCTGCTCATTATGGAAAACTCCATTTTAACCTTTTCTCTTCAACTTTCTATGCCTTTTCAAGGAAATGAATGCTTTCCTGTCGTTGTCCTCTGTTGTGAATACAGGTGACTCTCACTCATTGCAGGAGAAGTTGCAGGGTGAAGGTAGGAATGAACCTTTGGATGAAGCGTGGCAGCGGCTGTGGAGGCCCCTTGCCATGGGAACAGCAGCAGTGTGCCTGAGGGGACCTGTGGCTCCGGAGGTGGGGAGCCACACAAGCCCAGGGGCACCTTGGGCAGGGCTTTGCTGCAGCCCCTCTCTGCCAGTTCTTGCCGCCGTACCCTTGTTAGAGCAAGCAGGGTAAACGTTTTTGGGATTATTCAAGGCTAATGAAGAGGAAGGCTGAGTTCTGTGGTGCTTACAAAGAGTGGCGTAAAAAGCATACAGCATGCGAGCCTTTCAGCTTTGAGGGTGCTATCAGTAAAGGGTATGTGTGGTGCTGCGGTGGCTGGCTGATGTGAGCAGCACCTATCTTTAGCTGGACGGGATACGTCATTGCTTTCAATTTGGCATTATGTGGTTTCTCAGTATTTCGGCTTTAAGTAATGGTGATCAAAGTGAAGTGTGTGTTTGTGGAAGAGTGGCTCGAGAGCGATTTCCCTTTGAGCAAACCCATCGTTTAGCTGCTGTGAGCAATTCCTGTAGCTCTGAGGGGGTGACGGCAGAGGAGCCTGTGAAAGTGCTCAGTGCCTTCAGAGAACAGTTCCTGGAGGCATTTTGGGGTTTAGGGAGTTGCCAGCCTCTCTTCTCCTGGGCGACAGCCTTCCACCAGTGGAACACCATCTGATTCTCATAGCTTTTTACACTTTAACTTTGCTTGTAACGGTCACAGATGTTTTGGTTCTGTTATAAAAACACCACTGGAAGTAACACTTTCTCAGTTGTACCAGACTACGACATCTTTTGGTTGTGGCACATTTAATCTGGTAAAATAAGATAGAGTAAATGGGGGAGAAATGCTGGTGACGTTAGTTATAGAGAACACGGTTCATGTGGCTTTAGAACAATTTCCTGATTCTTCAAAGGAAAACAAACCTTTTCATCCAAATATAAATTGAATGGATAAAACGGCAACAATGCTGAACCAATGCTTATGTATATTGAAAATAAAGTGGAATTCCTCTAACATCAATCCAGAGTATAGCACAGATGTTCTCACTCAGAAATATTTTGTGAGCAGTAAGAAAATAAAAAGTGGAGCAAAAAGTATTAAAAAATTCTGCAAGATACTTTAGGGCATCTGTGCTTTATTTCTCCCCCCCCCCCTCCTATTTTAATATGCATTATATGTTTTGCTTGTTTTTTTGAGGTCATTTTACTGTAATGCACAGCAAGTCTGGTACTGCAAGACAGAAAAAAACCCACCAAAAAACTAAACTGCCTTTGAGCTAACTTACATAATCTGGTGGTGCTGTTTAAAAAAAATAAGGAAAAAAATACAGCACCACAGATGTACATAATACTTGTCAAAATTACTAATATTACTAGTGAAAGAGAAATGAGTCAAATTCTAAATTGGGGAAAAATAATTTTAAATTAAGTGAGCATTAGAGCCTTTTTGTTTTAATCACATTAATTTTACTTGTTACAATATTTTAGCAATGTCAGATTTTTATTTACTTACTGATAGCCTTAGGTATTTTCTCAAATTGGTTCCAGATACCTGTTAAATGAGAAATAATTTTAATAACTTTTTTGTTGCAGTATTTGCTGCGGTTCTTTTTGAATCGGGTAGCTGGTACATGACATAACTTATTTCCTACTTCAGTTTCTTACTGCACAGTGATACACGATAAACAATATATTTAGTCCCAGACAAGAGGAGAAATGTATTCCTACTAAAAACTCTTGGACTAGATACCACATACTACATCTCAGGGCCAAGGTCTCCAGTGGGGGGGAAGAGTAATAGAGACCAAGTGTGTTTCCCTGAGAAGGGAGCGTGACTCTTGCATCCCAGGAGCAAAGATTAGCACCCCAGGAGCTGGGCTGTGTTCCTGCCAGGCACCGTGCTCTGGTCCTGGAGCAGTTGGTGGGTGTCACCTCCTGGATTGTTGCATTTCCAGCTCATCAGGACTTTTATGGTAAGAGACGGGGATGGCAGAAGGAAAATGACTGTGGGGAGAAGGGTGGTCTTCTGTAGGAGAGGCAAAAAGGCTTGGCTGACCTTGGAGACTGGGGAAAGAAAGTGCTTTTGGGGTAAGGATAGATAAGCGTAAATCCTAGTACCTTTTCTTTCACAAGAGGGAAACAGTTTGTGTGGAAGGAAGATAGTAATGGGCTAAATTAAGTATGGACAAATATACAGAGCTGAAGATGGGAAGAAACTTGATAACTTGATGCCCTGGAGGTAAGTGGTCAGTTTAGGAGGAGGATGAGAAATTGACCGCAGTGGCACAACAGATGTCACCCAAAAGGCTTCCTTTTTAAAAAGAAACTTGTGGAATATATTATAGGAAGCTTCCCTTTTTGGGCAATAAGCTTAGTGAAAGTAGTGAATCTTTGATTTGGTAGGGAAAATAGACACTATTTTGGAGAAGCGATGTCACATTTTTGGCCGTACTTTCCACATTCTCTCACGCTCAGCCTGCTGCTAATGCAGCAAGATTTTGAATCCTTTCAGGAGGAGCAAGCTGGTATATCGTTAGCAGTTTTCTTTTTAAGTGGCCACGTTTGTAAGATTTTTGTTCCGGGTATGCATGTATTTACAGACTTAGAATGGCAATTTTAAATGTTTCTGGTGTTCATGTTGTATTACTAATAGGAAAAAAAAAATTACGTGGGCATAAAACGTTTTAAATGGAGATAGGACTTTTGGGAGTGCCTGTATGTTTGCGTGTGGCACCCACTCTAGGTGTTTTCGTTTGTTTGAAGAAATGTAGTCACACTTACTAAATAAAAAAGTAGCTTCACCTTACCCCATCTTTTTTGCATGTGCTTTCAAAGTTGTTGAGTTACTCTATCTTCCCCCTAGGCAAAGGCCACACAATGTTTTTTTTTCTTCTCTATTAAATGTCAGAAGCAATATCCTACTTGTGAGAAACTTGCAGAGATAGACCTCTTTGCGCATATAATGAGAAGAACAACTTTGTTCCAAGTTCTAGGAGTCCTTCTGGACAGGAAGGAACAGGAGCAGAATTTAATAAAAATTGGAAAAATTACATCTAGGGATGTTGGAGTGTCTCTGAGACCAAGTAGCCTAAAAGTTTTGTTGCTATAACAACTTAAATGACAGTTAAAAAAAAAAGAATAAATTGGAAGCTTTAGAACCTTTAGCTTCTTTAATAAACCGCTAAGTGGAATAACAAGGCTTGATTTAATTTGGTCTCTCCAAGAACCTGTTGTACCAAGAGTTATTTGCATTTTTTTAAGTGTGCATTTGTTTGTGCTGTCAGTTTTTTCCCCTCTGCCTTCCTGTGAAGACTGCTTGCCTGCAGCTGTGAGTGCTGGGAAAGTGGCCAGCTACAACTACCAAAAGAATTTAGGCGGCTGGGCTGTGGTGGCTAGCTGTTCCTGGTGAATGAGTCTCTGGACTCGGTGCTGTGTGCAGCCTGGGAAGATTAAGAGGGAAAGGGTTTTACCCCCCCTTGAATTTATCTCCACCTTTTGGCAGTACCAGGCTGCTGGAAGACTGCTAGCTTGAAATGTTAGGCAGTGATGAAAGTTAAAAAAAAAAAATAAATTGTGCAATTGTAAGTATTTAACCAGTTGGAGAGTAGTCATCTTCATACGTCTTGCTTGTTCTGCTACAGGTTTTTGCCTTTTATTACAGAGAGATGAGCACTGGGTAAGAGGAGTAATGCTGCTTCTTTCTGAGGGCGATGAGGGGAGCCCAGCCTGGCCATGGACGTGGCTCTCCTGGGCTGAGCTTCCAGCTCCTGTAGGTCTCCTGTGAGGGTGCTCAGTGCTCAGGTGGCAGCGCGAGTTTGGATCGAGGTGAGGGTGTGTACCAAGTTAACTGTTTCATGTTGACGAAGATGCTGCTTCTGTTGCGCGCTGTAGGTCCAAGGCGGCTGGGGATGGGGCAAAGGAAAAGCCCCAGCACACGGGACACCACCTCTGTCCTCACTCAGTCAAGCTGGGAGTCCTGTCTTCTGGGCGTGGTTTGAGTTCAGAGCATCACTTCTAAATCCTATACTGAACAGGGTTTTTTTTCTGGCGTTAGGAATACTGAGTTGGGAAGATAGGTTTGATGTTTTCTGCTCTGCTGAGTTTTCTTAACAGCAGCTTTTATTGCTTTTTCTAGTTTTTCTTCAAATGCAAAATAGCACAAATAAATGTGGTCTGTAATAATTCTGGAAAATTTTAAGTCTGAACTAAGAAATTGCAGCAAAAAGTGGACTGGGGGAAATAAGTAGGTCTTTTAAGTTTGGAGTTGTCAGCATAGGCTCTGTGTTGTAAAACAGCTAGTGAACGTGGTTTTAAGTGTCTGTAACTTTATGCAAAATATTTGTATGTTTAAGTGCTGCCATTTGATTAAAGAGGAAACCTTCTATATTTTCTAGACTTAGCTAACCTGGTCTAAAAAGAAAATGTTAGGCTCTGCATGTAAAACAGTGCATTTAACTTGTGCTTATATTGGACAAGGGAGTAGTCTCACCCCGTGCCCAGCAATCACTTCAGAACATAATGCTAAACCTAGTTGTTAATATGCGTGAAATGTTATTGTTATCAGTGTCTTATAAATTTCTCTTTTATTAGTACGGATGACCATTTTGTTGCTTTGGCGTTGCCACAGAATAACTATTGCTAGCTTGAAGCCCCCTGCTAAATTGGAATGTACAGATAATGAGTATCCAGTATTGTATCTTTTGGGGTTCATAAAATATTTCGCTGAAAAGTCTTCTGGTTCTTGCCCTGTCTCTGTGGAGTTAGGAATTTTCCTTTGCTGGTGGAATTCCCTAGCTGGGGAATGAAAGCAGCAGCAAAGGGGAGCTAGCTTGTATGAAAAGCTAATTTGTGCCGAGTTAAATATTCTTTTGATATTTGAATATGAAGTAATTAGCTTGGATGTACTGCTGTTTACCTTTTAGCATCTGGAGAAGTCTAAACAAGCTGCTAAAGGGAATTGTATCATAAATCTACTTCTGAGATACTTTTTTGGACAATCGTGTATTTCGGACTGAGTCTAAATCTGCTTTTCATAGTGTTTTTTTTCTGTTGGCCAGTGACTTGTAGGAGAAGTGCTGAGCTAAATCGTTAAGGAAAAGTTTGGGCAGCGGTCTGATGTCTTCCTGCAGGCTGTACGGGGTGATCAGATAGACCCGTGTGGGAGTCCCCTTTCTAAAAATGTTCTCAAGGTTGGCCTGTAATTGCTCATGCATGAATGCTACTCTTCTGTTGATTTGAGTGGTTAAATATTTACCATAGCCTTGTATGAGTCCTGTTTGTAGGAATGGTCTATTTTGTTTGGAATGACTTCCATTTCATAACTCAGCATTTGCTTGGTCTCATAGCAGACCACAATTAAAAGAGGGATTTTTTTCCTTTGTTTTATGTGAAAGTTATTAAACTATTTTGAATCTGTAAATCATAATAGCTGATTTTGTAAAACTTATGTCTTGTTTTATAGGTGGTCTATTTCCCTTTATTAGACCATGTATTATATCTGTGATTAGACAGTGTGTAAAGACTGCTCTAACTCTAGCTGCCTCCACAAGTTGCTTCGGACTCAGTGTGCCAGTATTTGGTTGCCTTCTGAAAGGCTTTGTTTCCAAAGTTTGGTGGATGCCAAAGACATAGTGAATAGAGATCCGTTTTAAGACACAATGAGTATACAATTTTTCCTTGATTATTTTTGGAGATTAAAGTTGTATGTGATACTGAAATAATAATAATAAAAAAATTTCCATAATGAATTCTTCTTTTAGAAGTGTGGTGTTTTACATCCAGAATTTCCCTGTTGCTTTTTCCAAAAAGTGCATTGTTCCTTTCTGAACTCAAGTGCAGAATGTAATAATTCACTTTGTGTTTTGTGTTATTCTGCAGCGTAAGCTACAAGCTGAGAAGAGGAGCAGAGATCTGAAATCAGTTTGTAATAAACAGCTCTTTGCAGCCTGCCTTTCACCTGATGCGCTGCTCAGAAAGCCAGCCTTCGGTGAAGACCACACGGCTTCAGAGTTGTAAACTGTGCCTAGATGCAGTAAAGAGGAGGGTCTGTTCTTTGCAATTACAAATTCTACCTTTCTCAGCATCAACAGCAAATGGGAGTCAACCTGCTGTTGTGTTTACCTGCTTGCTTTGCAGTGTGTGAAAAGCTGTAAAATCGGACACTGAGCTCAAAAATGCCAAGATTTTTCTGTTTTAACTTTGTAGCTCCCCTCTGCCTTCCTCTGCTGTTACATAGCATGTTGGATTTGTAGGCCTGCTTGTTCAAAGTGGTGGAGTCCTCCCCCCGACCCTCTTGCATCTTTATATGTAGTTTGTTCTGCAGACCAGATCATCACACCTGCTACCAGCCTTCTTCAGAGAGCAGATTGCAGCCTTGCAATTAAGTGCTCTGAACATCTGTTGGTGATACACCAGCAGCAGGACAAGGCTTTTAGCTTCAGTTGTCTCTGCTGGTTTCGAAATGTTAAGTGGAGAAGGAAAACCAAATATTAGAGTAATTTTGAAATAAATGTAAATAGGCAGAAGGAAAAAGTGGAACTAATAAAATCTACTGCTTCAGTGTTTTTTTTAAGCATGGATTTAAACGCATATTATGTTAAGTATAGAATTCCACTAATTACAACTAGATCTGTGCTTTATTAGTACGTAGGTCACTTTAATGGTGATGACACTATTTAGCAAGAACTTCATAGCACTTTTTAAGTAATTTTTTAGCTGTGCACTGGCACAGGAGCTGTCCATTTTGGAAGTCTTTGGAAATCCGCTGATAAATCCACTTGAAATTCAAATGTTTAAAAGTATGGAGGCTTTTCCTCGTCATATCTTTACTCATATTTTTGCCATGGTCATTGCTGTGGACTTGAATTTTCACACTTGTATCCAGACTTGCTGCTGCTGAGCTGTGCTTGCTGTGTGCTGCACAGGCACCAGCTCTGCTGCAAGGTGAGCGGAGCACCTTGCAGCATGGTTGGGTTGCCGTGGCATATTCCTCTCTAGTAGATTAATGGGTTTTATAGCTTGCCTTCATTATAGGATGAACTACTTCAAATTGCCTTTCTTTGTAACATGGAGGTAAGATTATGCGTACAGGTTGTACAGATTGTTAGGGAAGACCATATGTTTTGTGTCCCTGAACAGTTAAGGGATTCACTCACTCGGCTGTACTTCACAAATCAGAGTGTCTGCAGAGAAGTTTAATGTGACTTTACTATTACATTGTAAAAAACTGAAAGGTATTTTTTGCGTGACAACTTTTCCTTACTCCATTTTAAGAAATTTCCAAGTGTGCAGGAACCTGAGGTATGGAAAGAGGTATCTGTAGAAGTGAGTGGGGGAGATGATAACTGTTGTGGTTAGGATTTAAGAAAACAGAGGCAGTGTCTTTTGGTTCCTTTCAGAAGCACTGACCTGAATCCAGTTGTGAAGATACAGAAAATATCTAGTTAGTTTTGCTTCATTGATGCTGTGATTTGAGAAGGGAAATGTATGTATCTGTATGCTGCTTTCTCAGGTGTGAAATAGGGGCACAGAGTAGGAGTGGGCTCCTTTGAATTGCTGCTCTCCCAACACAGCCCTGCATTAACTGGGAAGCTGTGTAGGTTTATGCCAATTACAGGTGATGGAGAATGGGGGCACGCACCTGGGAGCAGCATCGTGTCCTCTGTGAGGACCTTGTGCATTGCGTTTCACAACAGCATGATGCTAATTGCAGAGAGTGGGTACTTGCATAAAGTCCTTCTGTGGTTTTTCACTGCATCTTTATGTTACCTTCGGAAAGGGAAAAGTACTTTGCTGTACTGGTTGTCTGTACTGCAGCAAAGCTGTGATGCGCCCATCAGTTATAACAGTATGCAACACCCAAACTAGAAGCAAGGAGATGGCTCTCTGGTTGCTTCTCCTCTTAAATGCGCAATTTCCTTCTGTGCTTTGCCACCTTCTTCCTTCAAAGCCCAAATTTGCAAAGAGACATCGTAGCATGAATTTGGCAAGTATGTAATTATCCCCAGGGAGTGCGTGGGGAAGGGAGGTACAGGAGTTTGCTGGCTGGTCCAGGACCACACAAGCAGTTCGGCACTGAGCTGGAAATATAGTGCCGACCTACTGACTTGTTAACTGCAAGACTATCTTTCCCCTCTAGTAAGGATGTGGTAAAATATTGCTGTATTTAATCCTTCTGCTCTCCTGTAGCTCCGCCTCCATATGAAAAGACATGCCATGCTTTGCCAAGCTGAAAAGGGAATATCTTGTGGAAATAAGCTGTTGAAAAGCAAGTCTTTTCCTCCCAGAAAAATGTGGAGTCTATCATGTTAAACTACTTAATAATTTCTGTTTCTTATCTAAAGTTTTTCAATTTATTTATACTGTGGCTGAAACTTCTGTATAGTAATCTGTACTTGTCAGTGAGGATGTTGATTCCAGTATTGCATACTTGTTTAAATGTTTATAACTGAGAATGAAAGCAGAGGAAATGCTTATGTTTGACTCTAGTATACCTATCTAAAGTGATTTATGAATAGTGATTTTCTTTTTTTGAAGTTAAGTGACACACTGAAGCCAGAAGGCAATCAGTCAGTGCTGTTATCTGTCTTAAATATGAGAGATTTATAGAAGGGAGTATATTGATCCATGCTAGTGAATTTTTTTCTTTTTTTCTCTCATTAAAGTGCTGTAATTTTCTTGTAATACAGAAGTGTGGTAAATAAAGTGGTCACGGGCAAAAAAATCTGAGGTAGACAGTAAGTGCTTTAATAGTGTTCAGCTGGTGCTGGTAAGAAAGAATTGTCTTCATGCATATGCATTTGTTTTAGATTGATGGGGTTAATTGCCTTGGTCTCAGCTTTGCTTGTAGACTACTGTGATACTGATGCTGATTTAAAAGGAACTCAATCTACCAAAACTTTTTAATCCCTTCTGCATGCAGTGCTTGAAGAAAGCATGTTTTCCCCTCGTAGGTGTAAGCTTTCATGATTATAATGTCATATTCAGGATCTCTATATTAGGGATAGGGAAACATGCAGAGCTGCAGTAGGGCTGGAGAGAGAATACAGGGGAGCGCTTGCTATAGTACGTACTAAATAATAATTATACTAAGACCTGAAAATTGGGATTTTGCAAATTATAATTCCACCCTAAACCAGCTTTTTAAAAAGCTGGTGTGAGTTTACTAAGTGGTGGTTTATTCTTTTGTGTTTTAAAAAACATACCATAGCACAACTGCCATTTATTATTACCATTTTTGTTGAAGCCTTCAGGTTCTGTTAACAGCTGTCATAGTCATCATGTTATCTCCAGCATTTTGCAGAGCTGCAGCTGGTGGACTATGCAAATGAAAACATTTACTAAATAATTCTAGATGACATTATAACCCTTGTTCTTCTTTTGCCCGTAGACTTTTTTTTCAAGTGTTTCTGTACGCCTTTGACAAACGTGTTGTTATTAGGCGTGAGGACATACAATGCAAAGTCATTTATTGGAACTGGATAGCTTGAGAGATTTCAACAAAGCCTAGTAGCAAACACCTCTAATGATTTACATGCATTTTGTGTCTCTTTGTTGTTGTGGCACATCCCTCATTCTACACATTTGTCTTTATTAGAAAGCCCCTGAGAAAATAAAAGCTGCTTGTATTTAGATTTAATCATTCTGAAATTAACAGTGCTGACGCTTGTTTCCTTTGCTGCCTTTGGGAACAGCTATCTCTGACCTGTTCAATGGCATCGGTGTTCCTGGAATTTTCATCAAAATTAATTCTCTTCTACTAGTTTCTAGCCTCTACTATTTTTTCTGGTGCTGTTCCTGATTCTTGCAATTGATTGTTGCACAACAGTGTCCTCTTCCCTCTTATGCACTATATGCACATTGAAAGCTCTGGTTTAGAAAGTTTCCTGGTCCCCTTGCATTGTTGAGTTATATAACGATGCTATGGAAAGAAATTGTAGGGAAAGCAGTACTTCAGTTGTGGCAGTTGTCTCATCTGTTGTAGAGGAAAGGAGATGGTCTGCAGGTGCTTATAAATCATGTATAAACTTCTCTTCCTTTATGCTGCCACGTACATATATATATATATATATTTTTTTTTTTTTTTTTTTCTGTCTCTGGCTTTCTTTTAGGCTGTTTTTGAGCTTTGCTGTCTTAAACTCAGGCTATTCACTATACCAGAACAGTAATCAAGGAAATCTGTCCTGTCCTATTAATCTTGCATCCTGATTACACGAGCTGTTCCTTAAAATATGCAATAACAACACGGAAGGGGTGGCTGGTGTGCAGGAGTGATTACAGCAGTGTGCTTTCTGTCCGGACTCAGTCAGGGTCTTGTGTACTGTGCTGTTCTCGTATGCCTGAACTTGCCATGTGAAGAGGATGCAGACAGATGGATTTTCCAGCTACCAGCAGTACTGTCATGGGAATCCTGCAAATGCTACTGACTCAGGACTTTTAACAAAAAGTTGAGTTTTATTGAAAGCAATTGAACTGCAGTGCATAGTGATGAATGAGTATGTGGTGGTAGGATTCTGCCAGTTCAGATGTTGCTGCTTTTCTGTTTGCTCTGTAGTTTGTAAGTGGGTATGTTTCCAAATGGAGATTGTTCTGATGATGATTTAAATGGATATTTGTGTCTGTTCTATGCCAGGATATATTTATATTGAATTTGTACACTATTAAATAACTTTAAACTTAGCTGTTAAAAAACATACACATAGTAAACCTTTTTTTTTTTTTTTTTCCATTTAAACACTTACACTAATGATAAGAGGATGTATAGTCAGCATTTCAGCAACAACAGACAGAAAATGCATTGGATGAGCTTATTGCCAAGCAAGCTAGATATAGAAATCAATGTCAGGAAAAAAACTCCCAAATGACCTATGTGAAGGAGGAGAAAGAATTTAGTTAAAAATATAAGTAGATAACTGTATTATACAATTATACACTTTTTGACTGAAGTAGAAAGCCTGTAAAATCAGGTATGTTCACTGATTTACAGGTTGCTCAAGCATGACTATGACCAGAGTCAACTGAACTTCATAAGAGAAAGTGGCATATCCTGAGGATCCAAAGTGTTGAAGGACACTCCTTTGAATCTTATGTTTCCAGATGGAAAGGAAAATGATGTCATTTTTATTCCTCTTTTTTTTTTTTTCCTTTTTTTTTTTCCACTGGAATTGATAGTAGCTGTAGAGCTAACATGAGTAGACTGTCTGCTTTCACAAACCAAGCACGCTTCTGTACAATTGTGCTGTTTGCTTGCTGCTTTATCAGTCCAGGGCAAACTGTTCAATCTATTTTTTTTTTTTTTTTTTACAGCACCTCCTTTTTATTACACTTGCACAGAGCATGGGCTTGGTTGTTAACATTCAGCTGGACTGTGCACAAAAAAAATATAGGAGTCGTCCCAGCCTGATTAGCCATTGAAAATACCTTATCTGCTTTGCTGTTTTAAAAAGCCTATTCACATTTTCCCCTGTATCTCATCTGCAAGGTGTAAAAACTTTGCAAACATCCTATAGTTTGTGCTGTGTGAATGGATGGTGAGAATAGTCTGCTAGGGGTCTGGAATTTGATATTTACATATCAAACCTGAAAGTAGAGCATCTAGTCTCAACCCAGCTTCTGCTGTACTGGTGAGAATGCCACACTTACTAAATATAAAACCACTTTTGTGTTTTGGGGATGAGAATATATGGCACCAGTTCTCTACAGGAGAGTGATTGCTCTGTTGTGGTGTGTTAGGTGATCAGGGTCACGTTTGGGTAGAAACTGGGTAGAAGCACCCTGAAATCATCAGGGTTGTGTCCAGGCAGTGTGACCTGCCAGTACAGCTACTTGTCAAATTCTGGAGCTAGAGTCTTATTGGTATACATTTAACATTATATGACTTGCAGTTTCTTCAGGTAGCAGCCCTGGAGTGGATACATGTCATGTAACGAAATCTGTGCAGTGCAGCTCTCCACTGTGAACAGAGGTGGCCTAAGGGTGACCCTGTGCAGGTCCCAGCTCTGAGCAAGGCTGGTGCTTTGAGTATGGCTGGATCACTGGGGATTACTGGTGTGCAGAGGCAGCAGGCAATGGGGGTGGGAAGGAGAGACAAGATGTATTTGTATTAAGCCGTTACAGGGGACTGGCCATGTCCATAAAGTCTGCTCTTTGGAGGTGTGCAACGTCACTGATGTCACTTGGGTCACTCTGCCGTGACACCCTTGGAGGAAGGTGCTGCATGGGTGAGTGGCATCCAGGCCAGAGGGGACCTCATGCTTCCTTAGCCTGACCATGTGTCATTACCCTTCATGGTGTCCCTGCCAAGTGATGTGCCTGAGGGAGTGACAGCCCCTCCTGACCATCTGTCAGAGAGGCTCCCTAGATTTGGCTGTGCTGTGGTTTGCACGAGCTCTAGTGAAGTTCAAGCCATTTGTAGGTAAATGCTCTGCTGAGTGATTTCCTTGCTGTTGAGAATGTGCACCGTATTTCCAGTGGGAATATAGAACATGAGTTTTCAGCCTTGTATTTTGTTGAAATGGTTTGTTTTAGGTCTTCAGGAGCAGATTTTGTTTGAACCTTTCGATTGGCGCTGGAGGTCCCTGTGAATCAAATTCTTCTTTGCCTGTGGACACTTGCAGGGTCTGTGTGGTATTTGTCCTTCCTATTCTGAATAAATAGCTTAAACTAAGTATTGTTGATAAGGAAAACTGAAGAGAAAAAGGGTAACGTGGTAAGAGACTACATTTGATCTTGCAGTGGCTTCTCTTCAGATGCAGTCTCACTATCTTTTTTTGAGTTCTGGGTAATCACAGGATTGAATTTAATTAGATTTCAGTTACAGGAACAGAGTCTATAATTAAGGAGTTAAGTGAATGGTCCTGAGGGTCAGGTTACTGACATTTTGAGGAGTTAAAGTGACTCTGCTTAATTTTCGTTAAAAGGTTCAACTTCTATGGGATTTTATTAATTTATTTTGGTATTTTCTTTATTGTCACACTCATACTTACACACACATACAAAGATCCTTCTCAAGCAGAGTTCAGTTGCTGCCTTACCAAGAAAGAATTTGTTTTTTTTCTCAAGAAACCCTGAAGTTTCTAGAATGTGTTTGAGGTGGCCCACTGAAATGTTTGTGAATGATTTCCTCCGATGGAGAGCCTCTGTATGGGTATGATTTCTCTTCAGGGTGGAGGAGTGGTGAAGCATGAAAATGCTTGGTTCTTTCAGTGTCAGCTGTTCCACTTTAAAAAGGTTAGGTTGAGCATACAGTCTGGTTTTGGGGTGATTTGGTGCTACTGGCATCTATTTCTATTAGCCTGCTTCCCCTCATGGGTGAGGATCGACATTTTGGCCTTCTTGCCAGTTCAGGTGATGTGGTCCCTGTGAGAAGGCTGCTTTTCAATTGCTGATAAATTGCATGAGCATAAGGATCCACAGGATGGCTACCTCCTTTCTAGAGAAAGAAATCTACAATGATCTTAAACCAGTAATTTTTCTCCTAAATTTTATTTTCTGCAGTTCTTTTGAATCACTGTTCATGCTTGTGAGCAATGCCCATGCTTTCAGCATCTTTTCTGCTTTGTGCCTGCAAATGTTAAAATTTTCTCTTTGAGAGAAACCCATTCAGTGGTGGATGGAGTCGGTGATTCAGATAGCTGTTTACAAGGGCAACAGAAAAAAACAGAAAATTTGAGCACAATTTTGTGGAGTTTGGCAGTCAGCTTTCACACAAGAAATGAAGCTTCCTTGGCATTTACAAGCATTGGAGTCTGTAGGCTCTCACAAATGTGCGTCACTTGCTGCTTCAGTAATATGCACCTCTTGAGCAAGTAGGTCAGGGAATGGAGCCGGCTAGCCCTGAGTGTGTGATGAGACATCTAAGAAATCACAGGTCTTGTAACTCACACGTGCTCAAGAGTCAACTCAATGGTTGCTTTAGCACATTTATCTGTTTTGTATTTTAGATTTAGGATCATGAGCAGTGAGTTCTTAAGTATTGCATTTGTATAACCTTCTATACTGACAGCTGTCCTTCAGTACTAGCCATCTCTAGAAACACACTGTATCTCATTGCCTGGAAGCCACCTCAGATATACAAGTTGCCCTTACACATTTGCTGCACGGAGTGCTGTAGTAATGGTAGTAGAATAAGCTTTGAGATAGTTGATTGTAATCAAGTACTGGCATATCTCATGGTCTTTACTGTATATATATTATTCTCCATGATTTAGGTTAAAAATTGTCCATTTGCAGCAGTAAACATGGTTCTGAAGATTAAGCAAAATGTTCATTTTAGCATGGGACATCTTGTATTTCCTGGACTGAGTCTTGTTAGAGAACATCCAGATTCCTCCTGCTATTGCTATTTCACAAAATTATTTCCCCAAAATCACGGTATTTTTTAGTAATCTAAATAAAAAACCCAAACAAACAACCCCAGAACTTTACTATCTTGTGATGTGTAGTAGCTCTTTTTATTTGGTGAAATGATGCCAGACTCCTGGTGGGTGCTTGAACTTACGAAATATAAAACGTGAATCATTGTGAAAGAAACCAAACCAGTATCATTGCTGAGGGTAAATGGACTGCTGGGTAAAGGTGGATCTTTGCAATCAGAAGCCAACAATAAGTGAAAGCACTTATCAGCTGGCATGGTAACTGAGTCCGGAGCCAGCCCTGTCCGGGTGAGGGAGTGTGTGTAAGCACAGCAAGGCTGTGCTGAGGCTGCAGGTGTGTATTGGGAGAACGTGTTGAATTTACGCACTCGTACCGAGGTGGGAGTGTGCGCCGAGGTGTCCGTGAGAAGGAACAAAAAGGTCACATTGCCTCCAACAGTGAGAAAAAAGATGTTGAATTTTTCATTGAAAAGGCTTGTACTTGTCAGGATTTAGCCACAGAGTGTTCGCCGCATTCTAATGGCAGAATGTAAGAGAGCTGTTGCACATCACTACATCTGCATGCTGCCATCACCAAAATCCGTACCCTTGCTTTGGTTCATATTCCATACTGAGAATTTAAACCCCACTTGGAGGAGTTGGTCTGTGTAACTTTCAGCTTCTCTTGGATAGTTTTAAGCTACTTCTGTAGCATTAAATGCTGTTGCTGTACACAGGGACTCTGCACAAAACTCTAATTGCAGCTCTTATTGATGTTAGAAATCGATACCCTGTCACTGAGAGAGGTTATATTCACCTCCCTCACCCCAGCTAAGTTTGATGGGTGTAGCCTAACTGTTAATCTGCAAGGTTGGTGCCTGCAGCTGGTCTGGGCAGCACTACAGGCTCTGTTTAGAGGCAGCGCAGCAGAGAAATTTTAAGATGTGATTCACCTTGTCCTGAAGTAGCCATGTGAAATAGCTCACTTTTTAGAGTTTGGGAGCTGGCTGCAGCATGCCTGCAATTGCTTAGACACACATACTTCCAGTGCAGACTGTCCAGGTTGCTCCAGTGGATCCCATCCATTATATATGCCCTCTTGTCACAGCTCCCCTTTCACACTAGCGTGTGATCTTGTGAGTGGCTGCTTGCTATGTGTAGAAGTACATATATGGAGGGAAAAAACCCCAAGCTACCTCCCTGAAAAATCTCTGCTGCTAACTCATTGTATGGCCATAGGTAGGTTGCGCTTCTTTACTTTGGATAAAAAGATTTCTGCCTTGCAGGAGGTTGTGAGGGCTGGATGATGTTTGCATGAGATTGTACTTCTCAACTCCTTGCTGAAGTACAGACTTCTCTCTGCTCTGGGGGGTACTCAACTCCATGGACCTGAACCATGTCAAGAAAGGCTTCTTTGTGTGCATTCTTGGGAGAAGGGATGGGGACTCTCCAGCTTCTCCTCACTTAAGGCATTTACTCCTATCTCATCAATAATTTAATGAATATTTTTTTTTTTTGAGGTCAGCCACTTGTGAATCAATGTTTAGAAAAATCATGCGTATATTTTTCTAAGTATGCTCCGATAAACTTTCCAAACTCAATAGGTGTTAGTTCAGGTTTAAAAAAGCAACATAACCTGTTCATATCTATAATCTAATTTTGTTTTCCCTTTGCTGCTCCCTGGTTGGATAAAACTTGACACTGACTTTGTTAAAAAACTTAGAGGAAATAATTTTAAATGACTTATTTCAACCAAATAATGTACTGAATTGAAATGTGTTTCAATATCTGCATCCCTGCTGTTTCTGCAACTTTGAAACCAGATAGCTAAGTGGTGATTGGATAGGGGCAAATCTTGTACATATGAGATGTGATGAATAAATACTGGGAGCCGTGGAAAAGAGTGCAAGAGAAGTACCAGGGTTGTATAACCACATCTGTGTAGTGAAAAGTGGTGTCAATCAGATACATAGGCATGTTGCAGCAGATCTAGAAGCTGTTTGAAAAGAAATAGGGCAATTGTTCCTTCTACTGTAAACATTTTGTAACTCTAATTAAAAGGTATAAGAAGAAAACAGTTGTTCCTGCAAGTAGGGAGTTGTTATATAGTGTGTTGGGAGAAACAAACTGTATTGTTTTGCAATTTATATAATGTAATTTTAAAAATAAATTTATTCTTAGTAGAATGCCCTTGTAGATGTAGTCAGTGTCAGGTAACCCTAATCTACAGACAACTTCTTACAAAGAAAAGCTGGTCTATGAGGTTGCAGGCTATTACTTGCACTGTTTTAGAGGAAAGTTGAAGCGAACAGCTTGACAGTATTGGTAAATTTGTTAGTAAAACTTTTTACCGTTCTTTATAAGAGTTTAGTAAGGAAATCTTTCATTATATCTATAATATTTTGGCATGAATACTATCACATGTGGTCAGGTTGTCAGTGTACATTGAATTCAAAAGTACCGGGAGGTGAAACACTCATTTGCAGTCTTGAAGTGTAATGTTTTCAGTTCAGGATGGACGGCCATTAGGAGTTTTGTACCACTGCTAGTGTTATTCTGGAACAGAGATTTTTGTCACCCCTATTGTTATAATATCTATTGCTTGCCATTGCTCAGAAAAAAATACTGAGAATTGTTTCAGGGCTGCAAAGCTATCCCTTTCTAAGCCTGCACTTCACCACTGAAACTAAGTTTTAACTGCCAGAGCTGTGTTGTGTTGAAGTTAGAGAGTCTAGAAGATGAAAACAGGTTTCTGTTGGTTGCTTTGCAAGCTGTGTCTTCATCTATGTGAGCAATGAAAAACCCTACTGCGACCTGGTGGTGCTTAGCTTAGTGATCATAAAATCTTTTCAGGATGAAGTCTACCTTTTTTTTTTTTTTTTAAATAAATAAAAAAACTCCTCCACAAACCCCACCTTCTTTCTCAGTACTGGGTACTGGTATGTCTATCAGGAAGCTTTCTCTTTCTGTGCTGCTTCTCACCATAATCCTTCATAATCACCCCTCTGTGTATCATTGGTTTATTATTATTATTTTTCCCAGTGTGAGTTCTTTCTGGATGGTATTTAACTATGTGCTTGTCTGTTGGGTTAGCAGATGAAGTGTGTGTGCTGCTGGCCATCGAGCACCTGGGAACAGAGTGGGTATTTTAAAGCAATTCTACTTCTCGGTGCAGATGAGCCCTATGATATTTTTTCTACCTGTTCTTCCTAAATTTCAATTTGGCATTTTCCTGCTTTGTCTTGGTAAACACTGATGCTTATACCTGCATGTACTGAAATTTATGTACAGTATTGTAAATGTGTTGTGAAGCCAGAGGAGCTGCTTACATGATGCTGACAGTGTAGGTTTTTAAACTCAGAGCTGCTCATGTCCTCAAAAAAGATGCTTCACAGCTGGGAAATCTTGTTTCTGTGGATCCAAGCACTGAATTAAAGGTGTCAAATTTGAATTTACAGCATTTTTCCTCTGGGTAGTGTGAACAAATACAAAGTATCATGAATAGGAGTTACCATGAAGCAGTAAATCTGGATGTAGTAAGGTAGTGATCAGGTGCCAGAGAACCCATTGGTATGGCTAAACGCTGTTGAAGGGTGAAACGTGCTTTAGCACCTGCAGTGATCTGTGAAGCAATCCGGATGGTGCGTTGGGGATTCAGGGTAAAAACCAAGTGCCTTGCCAGTGCAGAAAACTTGCCTGGTCAGGCCTTCCTACCGTGAAAGTTCACACCAGGTAAATCCTAAAATTCTGAGTTTAATACTTGCTTCCTTGAAGTTTTTAATTTCTCAGATTATTTGCTTCAGATGTTTGCACAAATTTGAGGTTCTTGGAACTCTTGCTGTGCCAGCATTGCCAGGCCGATACAAGTGGGCTTTGAATGTCTTGAAGTTAATAGTGGTTTAGAATGAAGTATTCAAATTAGCAACTCCCAGCCTTAAACCAGACTGCTCTAAAATCTTTTATGTTCTGCATGGTGGATGTTCAACATAGAATTTATTATGAATTATTTAGGATGTTCCCTCTCATTACCTGCTGTTATCTGAGTGAAAGGAATAATGCTATCTAGCATCGTAAAAATATATACCAGTATCAACACTGGCCAGAAGAAGGAATTCTTCATTCCAGGATAAACTTGCTAGGCGTATCTCTTTCCATTACATTGCACTCAGATGTTGCTTGTTTTACTGTAAGTTAAAAGATTATGGTGGACAAAACAACGTGGGGAAACTCTTAAAAACTGTTAGGAGGAAGGTTGGTGTACAGTTGCCTGCTGTGATCATATACTTCGGCTTTCTCGTTTCCACCATTTCCTCTTAAGAGTGGTCCTCTGCCCTCTAGCCTCGGCTTTGAACTGTGCTTTGAGGAGATTTATAAGAACTTCCAGTGCTTTGTAATATGTGGAGTATACCTTCAGAACTGGTAGGTAGCCAGAGTCAGGAATCCTCCTTTTAGCATTTTTGGTTGGTGCTTTTTTTTTTTTTGGATACCATCACTGGCAGTGAAATCAATAGCAGGTCCAGGCTCTATGCAGTTGTCATTCCAAGGGTGTTTTTTGATATAAAACCATGAAATGTGGATTTTTCACCTACTCCAGGAGCCTATTGCAGGCTGAGATGCTGACTCTCGTAGAAGTGCTTCCCTCCTCTGTACAAGGGACTTGGGGAGGGAGCCTGTGCATGGCTTTTCCCGCGGTGCTGCAGGGACTTTGCTTGCAGGGGGGACAGAGGCTTCTGCTGAGAACGGGTTGCAGCCAAAATGGAAGAAGCTTTTTTTTTGGGGATGAGGTAAGCAAGTGATCTCTCTAGGAGAAGTTTTGGAAAATGTCAGCAGCAGCAGGAATGGGGAAGAACCTGATGAGCAAGTAGGGTAGCTCCCAAATGGAGAAGGGTAGGATGTTGTAGCCAGAGGCAAGCAATAATAAGGCCAAGAAGGATAATCATCCTTCCGGTAATGCCTGTGCTGCACAGGGAGGAAGGTTCAGTTATGGCCCTGCCAGCAATACTTTGAAGTGGACCAGAAACTCCTGTAGCCTTTGGACAAAATTTGTGAGGAAAAAAGTTGTGAAAGAATTTTTTTGCTTAGAAGTTGATTGGGCTGTGGGGGAGAGGAAGGGAAAGCAGTCCACCTGCAAGGAGCAGGACCAAGGAAGCATTTGTGCTGTGTATGAAAAAAGCAGACAGGAAGGGCAGTGTTTGAAAATTGCAAGTTTGGGTGTAATCATGGGAGAGCTGGAGGAAAGCAAAAGTTGCTTGGGTGTACACCAGGGTGACTTGGAGTTAAAGTCAACATGTGGTCAACTTAACATCCTCTTTAAGCTTGCGCAGGGGTTACCATGCTGATGCTGCCATCACTGTGGACAGCTCAAAAGAATCACCCAACCCAGAAAGCCAACTCCCACTAAGACCGACTGTCCTTCCCTGCAGCCAGCTTTTTGTTTCATGTGGTTCACATTCTAGTAGTTAGGGCATTAATAACAACAAATGTATGCAGGCAATATCTTTAAATAATTGCACACTTTTCCCCCCTCTCATGTTTAATAGAAATACTTGATATTAATTTTCCTCTTCACAAAGGGAAAACCAGGGCAGCACGGTGTTGGATACTGTGCACCTACAAATCCCAGTGTGAAATCAGCAGGAGGAATATGGAGAAGCTTTTCCAGGTCTGAGCTGTGAGTTATCCACCTATAATTACTTTAAGAAACATTGGACCTGGAGTAAAAATTCCTGCTTTTTGGCCATTGTTGTCTTCTGCCTCTCTGCAGCACAGAAACTTCTCCTCCCATCATTTATGCTCATGTCTACTCCTTTATGAATTACTGGCATGTTCTCTTGTTAATTCTTTGATGACAAAAAGAAGCTTGTATCTCATTTCAGTAGATAGCAGTTTCCCTGGGGTGACTTATCTCATTGCTTTTGCATTGCTGCATTGTCTTGGCTTCCATGATCTCTGCTTCTTGCTTTTTAAGTCAATTTAAAAATAAAATAATGAAGGACAGAGACAAAATGTTTTGTTCTGCTACAGGCGTTATGTTACTTGAATGATACAGCTGAGAACAGAAGGAGAAAGGCTGGAGGCATCTGCTTTTAAGGAAGGAGCAGAAGGGTTAAAAATAGGACTGATAAAGGATAATAAATAGAATGGATATAATCCAAGTGATGTAGAAGATGGACATGTCTACTTTGGGGAGGAGATGCTCTTACAATGATGACAGCACAGCAAACTGATCACAAGCTTTGATTGTGAGTGGTGGTGGTGATTTTACTGAAGTTGAGTTAGTCAGCATGCATCCTTGGCTTTGCTGTTGAGCTGCTGTGGGAGGGAGGGAGGGATGGGCTGGAGCCTCACCATTAAGCAAGATAGGGATGGTGAGGTAAATGAGGAACAGAAAGACCTGAGTTAAGTGAATCTGCTCATCTTGACTTGTGTCTTTGTGCTGTGTTAGGATGTGGAAGTCCTGTATTTGAGAGACACACTATTTCATAATAGTGTGACCAAACTACTAAAGAAACTCTAGAGCGGTAGATGGTAGGGCACATACGTATTGATGTTTTTCATCTTTAACTGAAATTTCTGAGCTCTGTCTCTAAGAATTGAACTCTGTCCCAAAGTAAGGTATCTGGAGGCAGAAGATGAGACACTGAGATGTGCTGCTGCAGAAACCAGGCTCTTCCACTGGGGTTTGTTTATGCCACTGCCTACCAACCTCAAGAAACGACACCAAAACGTGTCATTGCTGGATCAGAAAATAGGTCTGCTGTGATGTAAAAATCTGCTGGTTTTCCTGGTGGGTCGGTACCAGTCTCTGCAGCAGATATCTAGTAGCATGGTTGCCCCTCTCAAAGGGAAGAAATGGGGTTTCATTGCGCTGTCCCACTGAAATGCGTACACAGTGTCTGGAGGGTGGAGGCTCTCCCATCCTGCCCTGGTATTGTCATGCTTTGCCTTCCTCTCAATTGATTGCTCAATTTATTAACATACCCACAAATTTATTCATTTATTTATTTATCAGCAGAGTGTGAACAATTATATTTCATTTCACTGTTACTTTTTTTGGAGGCAGCCTTGCTATTTGTTAAGTCACCTACAGGGTTTTCTGCTGTTGATGAAAAATTTCAAGTTCAAGATCTTGCTAATGAAATATTTTAGTATAAAAGCAACTGTTGTTGTAAACATGAAAAAGACTTTTTCTGGTGTGACTTTTCGTTTTTTCCAGTGAAGCTGTAAATTCTGTAGTAGCCTTCGGTTATGGGGAGATTGCTATTTCAACTAATAAAAAACTTCGGGAGATACTTCTGAAAATAAACAAAAATTGGTATATCCTTTCCATGGAGTAGTAAGGTTTGTTTTACTGAAGTTGTATTGTGTGCCAAAATTTGCAGGTAATTTCAGAAGCCTATTTAAAATCTGTTGAGGCAGATGTTGATAGCATTAAGGTTACGCTTGTGTGTGTTTCATTGCTTCGTTATATGCATCTTGATTGAGAGGCCTGTGTCTGCAGCCTTGTGTGTCCTACTGTACTGCTGGTTTCTGTTAACTACTCCTGAAACAGGTTGTGAAGAAACTTGTAGTGACCGACAAAGAACTGTATTGCAAAGCAGATGCCTTTAGAGGTTCCTGTCTACTGAGGAAGCTCAGTAAGTGGTGCGTTGTCTTCTCTGGGGCCCTGTGCACACTCAGGTGGTCTTTGCTTTAGCAGTGGCCCCTCTGGCCTCCCTGGGCACGGTGTGTTGGTTCGTTCGTCGTGGCCCCAGCAGCGCTCCTTTATTTTTTGCCCTGTCCCGGACTGCAGCCCTGTCTGTTCTCCCCACTCCACCATTCTGAGCTGCTCTGTTGGAAGGCTTCAGAGTGTCGCCACCCTGCTTGTGTTTGCAGGTGTGTTTGATGTTTGGTGCCCAGAGCAGCTTCTTGCATGTCTGTGGTCCCCTAAGTCATGGGCAGCACTGAAGAGTATTGGTGTTTGCAGCAGGTGGTATAGGTGCTCATTTAAAGTTTGTCATGTGTTGTGAGCATCGCATGCGCTTTTTCACTGGTACCATATCTGTTTAGTAAACGTAGCCATTTAGGTAACAGAGATGTGCAGCATTTATAAGAATGCCTAATATTGGAAGCTTTTGTAAGCTTATGGAAAGCACAAGATTTAATGAAAAATTACTTTTTCTGTGATGTTTTACTTATACTGCAAAATTCTTCTCATTTGAGGTTATAAAAATGAGAGTATTGCTCCAGATTTTCCAGTAGCGGTATTCCCATCAGATGCTTTCACAACAGAAGGCACTAAGCGTCCTGCCCGTTTCATTAGAACAGAGTTCTCTAGAGTTCTTGAGAGGCAATTCTTACTATATTTGTACAGCATTATGCTAAATGTACTTTGAAATGAAAAGCAGGTATTCCCATGTCTACTGCTCAAGCTCTGTTCTCACTGAGGAATTAAGTTTTTCTTCTAAATCTTCTGACACTTGAGGATAGCTGTGAAGTTAAAATAATAATAAAAATATGTTTAAAAGAAACACAATAAAAAACAACACCCAAAAGCAAAACCAAAAACCCCAAGCATGCATTCCCCATACCTTCCTCTACTCTCTCTACTTGCACTGTATCCATCCATCCCCTCCCACGCACCCCCCCCCCCCCCCGTAAGGGAGGCATGTTCTTGGGAGGCAGTAAAGGGGAGACTTGCTCACAGTTTTTCTTCCAGATTTTAAAAATACAAACTTCTTTCAGTCAAAAAAACAGTGAAATAAATATAATAATGAAGAAAAATTGTTTGCATGTACTTAAGTTTGCTAGCAAGTGAATAGTGTGTTCTTAATGGAGGCAGAAATCTGCAGAAAATGGAAGAGAGTGCAGAATATACGTGGCTGCTGCAGAGCAGTTTTTTGCAGCACATTGTAGAGGGTTTCTGGCACCAGTTCTGGACAATGGTCAGTGTTTCGGAGTGAGCTTCCTTTCTTAAAGCTCTGCACTTTGAAATGATACACTGGTGAGTACAAATGTGCACTGAGGGACACCAGGAAGGGAAGTCTGAGCCCACTTAAGTGGAATGCATATCATTGATTCCTGCAAGAAGAATTGATTAATCGTAAGCGTTTAAAAAAAAAAATAAAAAAAAGCTAAGCTTGTTTAAAATGCAAGCTAGTGAAAACAAACCTGAGTTAGGATGCAGTACAAGGCCTGTAAATGTAACAGTATGATATGTGGATGCACCAGGATTTTAATTAAAGGCATAATTTTATCCTAAAGAAAACACCCGTGGGGAACAGAAGGAAATATGAAGAACAGAGGTAGCACTTGGCTGTTGCCTATCTTTATATTTCCTTTACTTGTCCATGCTGTCATACTTGAAACTGCACTTGCAGTGAGGTGTTTGTATTCACAGTCCAGCGTCTCTGGACTGTGGATATTTACTGGGGTTTTATTTACGCCTGTAGTAAGCTCTGTTTACTTCTGGTTTGTAAGTTCTAGATACAAGAAACAGAATGAGATATCCAGGCTGGTTATTTAAAAATATACACATTAAAAAAAGTACCAAAAATCTGCAGAAGTTTTTAAGACCAGAAACCCGTAATGCCAGAAGCTAAAGCACAGGCTGGGTGTTTGTGCGTGTGCTTCTCGCGGAGGAGGGCAGTGCCTTGGCCCTGCAGGTTCCCTGTTCATTTTGAGTGGCCAGACTGGGATGAAATCTGTGAAATACTACTGAAGGCAAAGTCTAGTTTGTTATAAAATAGGATTTTCTTTGTCTTACCCAGTGAACTTGGCTAATTGAGGAAGCTAGCTTACATTCATGTTGGTTTTTTTGTCATTTTTGTCGTGGTTTCCGTGTTACATGATGTAACAGCTAAATTCTTGGGTATGGAACAGTTTTCTTCGCTGTGCAGCAGTAGCTGCATTTTAATGCACCAATAGCTACATTTCTCTGGCTAACCTTTGTTATTTTAAAGACTCCAATAAATCAGATATTCTTTTGGTAAGCATTTTCAGAACATAATTATCTTTAAAATTTGTGTACACAGAGAAAGCCACATTAATAATACTTTAAGAGTTGGAGCAAAGCAGACAAAATGTTTTTATTTGCTTTGTCCACAGATTCACTTCCCATCATTGCGGAGTACTTGCTTAATTTCCTTTGAAATCTTAATTTGATGGGTCCTGTCATTTGACTGTCCATTTCAGTTTAAAACAAAAACATCGTTTTCTAGAAGAGGCTACTATTTCTGCTTTTGTTACATTTTTGTTTATTATTTAAGATATTGCAATATCAACAAAGTAAGTAAGTTACCAGAGCAGGATAGTGTTCTCCTGCAAGGTTTCTTGCAAAATGTGTAGTTGTTTGTTTTGGGTGTTTTTTGTGTTTGGTTTTTTTTTTGTGTGTAATGCCTGTTTGCCAGATGACCAAGGTTTCATCACAGCTGGTCAGAACATTTGAAGGGCTCTGCGTGAAGTGACAGAGATGCTGGAGCCCTTTGGTATGTATGTGGTGAATGCCCAAAGGCTGCTGCAGGTGTGACTGGCTTGGGCATGTGGTGTTGGCAGGAGAGGGAACATTGGAACTCGGGTGGTTGGGGGGTGTTTTGTCTTAAGGATCATTGAAATAATGGGGTGGACATCATCACTGGCTGGTCTTCCTTAACCCTGCCTAGGCGGACTGCCTTTCCCCTCTGCATTTCTTACTTTCCAGTATGATATGTAAGGAGCTGGTTGTGGATTCATGTTGCAAGCCTCAACAGTGCATTTTATTGGGAATGACTCCTGTTGGGAAGGACTCTGGTGAGTGGTGGGGATGCAGTGTCTAAAAATGGCTGCTCAGTAGCAGCATAGTATTTGGGCAGTGTATTTCTGAACATATTGAAGACCATTTGTGGCCTGGTGATCTATGGTCACCTGGTTTATGGTGGCTGTGGCATATGGGTTTGTTCTTCCCCCAGAGACAGGTAGTATGCATCCATGATTTCTGCTGTGGTGACTTTTCCTTGGTCTGCATGGTTGTACGCCTTGCGTGGTAGAGGGCTTGGAAAACCCTATGTAACTTAGACTTTTTTTTTTTTTTCAATGGGAGAGAGGAGGAAGTTGGGAAGGATCTTGTTACCCTTTGCCAACCTACAGTGAAATTGCCTGCTGAGCTTCCTGTCGTCCCTTGTATGTTTTGTGATAGCCCATGGCAGAATGGAGGAGGCCTCTGTGCCTTATTGCTTTTGTTTACCTGAGGTCCCAGGGCGCTGGCTTCGGCGGGAGGAATAGCAGTTACCATCCAGCAGACTGAGGGCTATTGGTACTGTTGGACAAAGTGCCAGTTGGTTGAATTTGAGGCTACTTGATAGCTGTTAAAGCCAACCTGAGTCGTTGCTACTGCCGGTGTCACTTTCCCTGGTGTGCGTCGCTTTGCCGCACAGGCAGCATTTGGGAGCCACTCACCTGCAGGGCATGTGAAAACCAAGTGAGGAGACAAGAAACAGCAAAAAGACAGACCCAGGTCGTACTGAGGGGATGTAGGAGCAGAGCTGGGGGAGGCCTGAGGACACGGGCTTTCTTAATGTGCTTGTATTCCCAGGGGCCCCTGTCACAGCACCCCTAGGGGTAGGCTGCGTTGGCTATGGGTCAGCGTTAGGTGTCTGGAGAGCCATGTCTCATCCAGTGGGATCTCTGGGTTGTGATCTGAGCCTTGCTGATGCCATATTATCCTGAGGGGAATGTACTTTCCTGTCCGGTACATCCACCTCCCCTCCATCCCCTCTGGCTTGGGGCAGCCCTGTTGCAGCTCCTCTTCCCCATCCCTGCAGTCACTGTGCTGCCTGCTCCAGGAGGCCAGGCCAGGCTGCCGCTTGTGGTGGGGCATGAATAAATTACCCCAAGTGTGTCAGCATTAGCATTTTGTTTTGAAGACTGACAGGTAACTACTGCGTTCTTAAGTGTGCCTCTGTTCTCCCTTCTGCTTTCCAAAAGTAGCCAGGAAAAAAAATCTTTATCATGAATTACAAAATAATCTGTCTATTGTTTTTTTTTTAAAAAAAAAACAAAACATTTTCCAGTATTAATTCAACCACAGTAATCAAGATGCTTTTATCAGCATAAGCAGGAACAGAATAAGCAACAAAAATGTATATAAAGAAAAACGAACATGTGGGTAGCTTGGACCTTTGCAGTGACGTTTTTCCAGGGGCAGGCAGTACTGTTGTGGTGGGGAACATCACATATGACCTCCAATTGTTTCTGTCCTGCATTGGGTTATAATACTACACTGAAATTCCTTAATTTATCCCTGCTGTCCCCAAAGTCATGTGCGATATGTCCGAATTTCCTGTTAGGTGTCCTCTGATGTAAACAGAATCTGCTTTCATTTGGTGAAGGAGGGGGGAGTCATATAAACTAATGCGCTTGCTGTTATATAGACATTTTACGTATAATGACATGCTTTCATTACTTACTCAAATGTGCCAACTGCCATGTATCACACTGCAATACCTGCTTTATAGCAGAATGATAATTTTCCTCTTTACTCATCCCATGGGTTAGGAATCAAATGTACTTCTGAAGTTTGTATATTTACTTTGCTTCCTGAGTGCTTCTTGTGTACTTAAAGTTCAAAATTTTTGCAAATGTTAGTTAACATTGGCCCATTGTAAGGACATACCATGCAAGAATTTCGCTAGAATAAAACATAGAATCATAGAATTGTTTAGGTTGGAAAAGACCTTTAAGATCATCAAGTCCCACCATTAAGCACCCTCCTTGTCTACGTCTCCGGACCCCAGGGACTTCTGGCAGGAGAAGGGAATACAGGAGGTTTCCCTTTATGTTAGGTCTCAACCAGCAGGTTTATATACAGATAATGTTTTTTTAATTTCATTTTGTTTGTGCCAGAGAAGAGATTCTTCCTCCTCTAAAGTTCGTAGGCTGTACCTCTGTGGCAAGTTAAAGTGCTTTCTGAGGGTGAGCAAGAAGAACAATGCAGTTGTGCTATATAGCTGTCTTGGAAGAAATGGAGTCTCGATGTCCACCATCACTGCCTGAGCCTGACAAAACATTCCTGTGGCATGTGTATATGGCTTTTTGGGCAAACAGTAAACAGGAGTTTAATGTGGTGCTCAAGCACAGGCAGAATCTCTCTGGAGCTGAGGGTATTTCTCATGACTTCAGTGCCATTTGTGCCAGACCAATTATGTGGTTACACATTTATCTTGGCCTCTCAGGACAGTCTCTTGGCTTTAGCCTGTAATCAAAAGAGAATGTAAGAAACAGAAGTTTTGGGTAACCTTTCCCTTTTGCCTTTAAGATTTGAAACAGACTTATGCAGGCAGAAGTATTCTAAAACTAAATACAAGCTAATTGCACAAAACCCTACAGTTATCTCCTCTGTGTCTGAACTGCACTGTGGAAATTTTAGCTGTGAGTTAAGTCCAAAAACAAACTGTATTTTCCAGAGTTTGGCTGAAATGATGGTGAGTTTTTCTTTAAAGGACAGATATCTGTTAGTAATGACTACTTCTGTTGGGACCCCATTTTCCTTCCTCTTCTTCCTGTGACTTTTCTGTACTGTGCTTGAAGGTGCTTCTGCGCATCTTGAAAAGTTGGCTGAACATCACCCACTGAACTGCATCCTCTGCCCTCCTTCCTGGTTGCCCCAGCTAACCTATGGCTCATCCATAGAATTTAGGCTCTTAAGGCTTCTTGGTGTGGGACAAACCCCCCAGGTTTTGAAGGGGCTGCAATGGCACTGGTTTGTGTAATGTCCCCAAACTCTACTACTGCTGGGTAGGGTATACTAATGTTTATTTCTCATCTGAAGCCTCTTTTGTTTTCTTCTTTTGGCTTCAGAGGCAGCCAGGGGAGCAAATAAAGAGAGAAGCGAGGGGAGAGAGCCCGTCTGCCATGCAATGCAAGCAGTGTAACAGGCATGAAGGCTGTACTTCAGCCCCATCAGAGGTGACGAGAGGTGTTTCTCATTTCATTGAGCTTGCACCAAAAGCGGCTATGGATATGCCTGTTCTAAAATTAAAAGTAGCTAACTTTGTATTGACAGGTTATGGGCACCTCTTACTTGTGGGACACCCCTGTCCACATGCAATCTGACCTGGAAATAATTAAATGAATTTTAGGAAATTCAGTCAGGTAGGTCAGTATAGTTTCAAGTAGATCAGCTATGAGCTGTAAGTTTTTCCAGGCAGATGGTCCATCTCTGGGAAAGCAGGACTCTGGTTCCCACTGAAATCTCTAGCTACTGTGGCAACGTCAGTAATAAGCTGTGAGTGGAGGAAGAGGGGGACATCTCACTGAGCTTCTCCTCTGCATCACCACAACGTCATGGGCAGCGCTGCCAGCACTGCCCATGCTGCTGCTCAGCTGCAGTTCTGCTGCCTCCACCTTTGAGCTGAGCTGGGTGTGCTCTGGGCACCCCACCTTAACTCTGTTTCAGTTAAACATTTTCAGTAAGCACCTATAGCCTCGCGTGTTTTTGATGCACACAAAAAAGGTGAGCTCAGAGTAAAGGTTTGCAGTTAAATGTCTTTGGATTTTGAGGTTTGACAGTCCTAAAGCGAAAGTAATTGGGAATTTTTTTTTATCCTTTTTGATCAAGATGGTGCTATGAATCAAAATACAGGCATCTTTCTCATTTGTGACCAAGGTCCAAATTTTGCATCCTGAATAATTCTGTACAGAGTAACATATGCAGACATAATTACTTATGGAACTATTTCTGATGTATGTCATTGATATATTGATCTTAATTGTTGCAGTGTAACCTTGGTCTTTTGAGCACATGTGAGTATGAAAGCTTAAGCACTTTTTTGTTTGTTTGTTTGGAAGAGTAGCTATTTTGAAGACATGCTCTTTTCCCGGTGGAACTTGAAAGAGATGTGTAGCTTATCAAAGGCCATGTGGTGGACTACTAATACTTTCAAGGAAGTATTTTCTTTTAAAATTTCTTTAAAATGTTTATAAATGAGTCATCCAGCTAAGATTGATTTTAAAATTTAAAGTACAAGAATTTTTATTACATTTAATGTGTTATGAGGGTATAAGTAATTTTAAAATATCAGTGTGCTAAATTCAAATTGGTTTGTTTCATGTTACAATATATGGCTTGTTCTGGATTAATAAATAGCATAAACATGTCTGCTTTTACTCTTATTTACAGACCAGTGCAGAGAACAGCTTGAGTATGTTCTATCGTATGTAAAATGAGATTATACTTCTCATAGGAAGCATGAAAAATTCCAGAGAGAATATATATTCCTTCCCCCTGTCTTTATAATTTAGGAGAATGTTTGACTATCACAGTATTATGTTTGATCTTATCTGATATACTCAGTCTGAAAAGAATGTTTTGTATGAGCTTGAGAGGTCTGAAAGTTTTGAGTCCAAGACTGTTTTTTTTTTTTTTCCCTAAAACTAAGTAAATTTTGAAACCACTGTGGTTTTAAGTAATAGAACTAGCTAGGGAATTAATTTTCTGTTGTATGAAAATAAGTCAGTTTTTTACGGCATTTCAATGCAAGAGGCAGCTTTTGTAAAAACTATTTCCTAAAATACATGAGAGGGCTGTCTCGGAGATGGAGTCTCTGTGGGGCAGGATGCCTAGCTGGGAAGTAGGAGGTTCACCCAGCAAGCTCACACTCTGCAGAGCATTCCACGGAGCCTCATCTCTTTCAACTCAGATGTCAGATGTCTTAATCACTGACACTGGTGTATATCCTAGAAAATGAAAGCTTTACAAAACCTGACTTTTTTACTTCAAATTTGGTTTTCAAGAAGCTTGCATTTAAGAAAACTTTCTCCTATGGGTGAGGATTCCTAGTAACTCTAAGCTGTCTAAAATATTTCTCTTCTTTCAAATGGCGAAATTTTACTTTATTGCTAATTTTCGTGTTGTACAGAAAGGGAACTGCATTCCTAGGGTAACAACCTGCATGCTGTGTAAAAGAACAGCGTGAAATGAAATCAGCCTTTTAGAAAATAGGAAGGATTGAACAGGTACAAGCGAAATAAAATGTTATTAGGGCTGAATTTTACTGCTCAGTGCAAACCTGATGAAATCTGTGCATGTGAACTGGAACAGAAGTTTGGCCTAGCTGAGGGTGTTACTGTGACTCACTGTGTGATTCACAACAGCCGAGTGAGTGTAATCCCTCCTGCGCTGCTGTGCGTGTGCTCTGCTTGTGTCCCCCCACCCACTTTATGGCCATGCGATCTATTACATCTACTCGTATAAACAGTCTGGTTTTTAAATTGAGGGCTAAATGAATAAGTTTCTTGCCTCTCCCTTTTCTTCAGCACTGGTGCACAAAAATCCAGCAAAACTTTGATTTTCTTCCCCTCCTCCCTTAAGTTTTGAAGGGGTATGGGGCTGTGAGTAGGAAATGCTGCCTACTTCGAAGATAGCAAAGGCCCCTGGCCAGCTTTATCTGTAGCTTGCAGCCGGTAGATCTTGCTCCGTGTCTTACCAAAGAAAGAAAGTTCATGACCTCTCCGCTATATATAGACTAGAATCTTCCCTGGGAATTCTTGCAGCAGCCTGTCTGCTACAGCCATGGAGCAGCTCAGTCCCCAGCTGGCGATCTAGGTGTTGTGTATAACCGACTTGTGTGTGCAGTTGGTTTGTCCCACGTGTGCTGGGGCTTTAGTCTGCACACCGTTGCGAGTAACTTGCCTGTAGGAAAAAGCATGTAAAAGCAGCTGGAAGACTTTCTGCTGAGTTGAAGAATTCTCCACTAGAAAGCAAGCCCCCTGTTCCTAGAGAAAAACTGCGTGTTCTGGCTTTTGAAAATGATTTTCTTTTACTAAATATTTTCATTTGTGTAAGCATACATAATTCTTTTTCTGAATCAAAACAGAGCGTGAGAGAAAGGTGAGAATCAAAATACAAAAATCTTCTGTGGTAGATTCCCTCTTTAAGAACAGTATTCTTGGCTTTTAGAACCGGAGAGTGGGTTTTATATACAAGAGAGAGAGAGTGTGTGTGTGTATGTATACACACACAAGGCTGTTATTTTGATGCTCGCAAGCTTCTGCCAGTCCAGACATCTTGCTATTTAAAAAAATGAGGGATTTTTTTTTTTTTATCCCAGCTGTTGCAGCTTTCATTGTATTTTTACCAGTGCTGTTGCTACTAATGTAGAAGAGAAGAGGCAAAACAAAGGCCTGTTTGTTGCTAGAGGGGAAAACTTGCAAAATTAAATCAATTAATTTGAAGTGTTTTGCGAAAATACGTGAATGGAGGCTTGTACTTAGATGAAATGGTTTAAAACGTTGGTTAGCTTGATGCCGTACTGGCTCCAGAGCTGTTAGTGTATTCTGTCTAAAACACACACTAAAACAGACAGAAAGATGTGATATTTTAATCTATTTCTATTTACCATGTTCTTTTCTTTTTGCTCTACTATGTTACAGAAAAGCAAGCAGGTTTTTTTTTTTTTTTTTTTTTTTTTTTTTTTAAGTGTAGCCTAAAACAGTCTTAATGTGCATAACAGCATAATTTATGTACTGATCATTCAAAGGTAACAAGAGATGCTAGCACCTTCTTCTGTCTCTATTTTGGTGGGGCACCAATTGGAGAGTTGTCAGGTGAATAATATAAACGTGTTTTCTGGGCAAAGAATATTTGTTTGTTTCTAAGAACCTGTTGGTTGTCTTTTTTTGTTCGTTTGTTTGTTTTTTTTTTCTACAGCTTATTTGGCACAGTTTGCTGCTTGTTCTTCTTGGTCTCAAATATACAGTATTCGTTTTAAAGGAGTTGGGTACAGAAAATAGAAGTTGCAGTACTTCAAAACATACTACTTTTCTGTGAGCATATGTGCTGGACATAAATGAATAATACTGTTTTTTAAAACATGCTTTTTGTTTTTAACCAGTCCTATGTGAAATTTATTTTTGCCATTAGTTGTGAAGAATTCTCAGATTCTGTATATATATGTGTCTGTGTATATATATGTAATATAATTACACTGTTACATTGAAAACATTTTCAGTAAAGTCAGTTTCTCAAAGCACATGAAGAACTAGAAATGAGGTTTCAAACTCAGGTTTGTCCAAGAGGTGGATACTCTCTAATTTGTGTAACAGAAGAGGAGAAATATAATTACCTGGGTTTTACAGGCCTTGAAGGTATAATTCTAGATGGAATATTATGGTGCATTTGAGTGTATTTCTAACATTGTTACTCTGCATGCAATTGCAATAATTTCTCTGTATCTTCTGCCAAGGTTGACTTTGTTACGAAGATGGGAATTTCTAGTTTAGACCACATTGTAAGTTGTGTCTGAGAGCACTGAAGTGTCATATCATTCTTACATGAATCAAAACCTCTGGAGATACAAACTGCGGTGCCCGGAGCTTGAAAAATTAGGCAGTTTTTACAATTTGCTATACGATATACCCAAAGCTCAGTTGAGAAGACTTGAAGGTTTATCTTTTGTTCAAAACAGGGCTTGGCATTGCTTCACTGGTTTTCATGGTTATTTTTTGTTGCTTTCTTTTCTGGTCAGGAAGACTAGCTGGTTTTGCTTCTCTCTTAATAAAGTCTTCTGCTTTAATTTTGACGAGTGCAGACATGCTGTTTGAGATTTAAGCAATTTTGAAAGATGTGTAATGGGTTAGAGTTCAGTGTACTGCTTGCTGTTAGCTGCTCGCTGTCGCTGGAGGTGACAAGGGAGAAGATAACTAAGGAAGTGAAAGGAGGTTTTCAATGCTAACCCCTGTCCTCCTGCATTAGTGGATTTATTTTCAGGGCTTACCTTGGCAAGCTTAGCTTATGTTGATGGGCACTAATGCAGCTAGGTCTGTGAGGGTATTGCAGTGTCAGTTTGGAAGGAATACTGGTGTTGTAAATGGAAGAGGTGTGCTCTTAAATAATTTTTTCCCAATAGTTATCTGTGTTTGCTTTAACATTTTGGAAATGCTTTCTGTTTCCCCTGCTGGCCAGGTATGGAAGTGATGATGAGCCATAAGTAAAAGTGGGTAATGGAGAAGAGTGGGTTTCGAGAAGCCAGAGGAAGAGGGAAGGTTGCAGTGTACCTGTCAGCCATGGGGGACAGGTGATTATTGGTATTTATACCAAAGTCCGAAACTGGAAATGAGATTGCGGGAGGAGTTTGGAAATGAAGAGAGTCACTGGGAAGGAGAGGGTTCAGGGCAAGGAGAGGAGTTAAGATTTTCCTGTTATGGGCTCTCATCACTACCCAAAAGTGTGGGAGTGGGGTTCTGGTTTGTTCTGGTTAAGGTGGGGCTAACCTCAAGCCTAGACCAGACCTGAGCTTACTTACTGATTTGAAAAGGAGGATTATTGCAGATTTACAATGAGGAACTGTAACTGATGACCTCTGAACAAAACATGGTTGTAAACTGAAATAGCAAGAGAGGTAAAATGCGGAGTTGGTAGCACTCAGCGTTAATTCTGTATTTTCCTGGTCAGGTATCTAGCCTGCTATGGTGCTAACTGCATTTAATCTTAAACATGGCCTTGCAGCATGGTCAGACAGTAGGAGTATAGCCATGGCAAACCTAAGGTTACCTCAGGATCTATTTTTTAAAAAACGTCTTTATCTTTAGAAGTTATGAATACATTTGAAAACAAAACAAATAATTCTTGAGACTGCGATTTTTAGGACTCGGGTTTTAAAGCACCATAATGTGAAGTGCTGTGTTACAGTTCCTGCTCTGGATTAGCAGCAATCAGAACCCTGAATCCAAAGAGATCAACAGATCTGTTTTTTATTTAACCTTGTAAAATAATCATGATTATAGTAGTTGAGTTTATATAGTGATTGTTCTTAAAATTTCAGAAAAACCCTGGGCTTCTTTAGAAATGAGTGACTACATGCTTAAATCAGTACCACAAGAAGGTATTGAAATTATACTGCTTCAAAAAGGTTGGGCAGTTTGGAAAAATAATAGCTAAATATTGTTGCTAAAAATGGTTCCCCAGAGATGAAGATAAGGCCTGTTTTGGTTAAAATATCTTGAAAAGTATGTAACAGAGAAATTAACACGCTACTATGATTATTTCCACATTGCTTTTGCAGATGCTAACTGGAAACCAATTTTCCTTGGTGGGTTTGACCCAGAGGCACCTCTGTGTGTGTGCAGAGGCGTATGTTAAACAAAGTTATGTATGTTCCACAGGTGCCTGATCCTTACGGGTGAGATTGGTGGTGTGCAGGGTTCCTCTGGTCTCATGTCAGCCTGTTTAGGCAATGTGGAAAGCTTTTTGTATGAGCTAAAATGCAGACACAGATGTGGAGAAAAAAAATGAAAGGAATATACTTGTAGTCCTGGGAACAGTTTTATAGGGCACAGTGGAAACTCCTGAACCTTTCAGTCCCCCACTCACTATTAGCAGGATTTTCCTACAACACAAATCAGTAGAAATGCTCCTCATATCTCTTCTGGGTTCTAGGACCCAGTGTTGATCTGTAGGTGTTTTTCAGCACGTTTGCCACTTTATTTGTGCCATATACCAGCTTGATGCAACAGATGCAATGCTTCTTGAAACGGGACAGGGAATTACTATGTAGGCAGCAGGTGGTGCCCAAGCAACCTGCTGCTCATGTGTGCTGCTGTGGTGTGGTGCAGGGAGCATGGGGGATCTCCTCTGACATGTACCCCCACTTAAAGGAATTGTGGAGGGGGTAGGGAGAGCTCATGGGTGCCCCTGTGCATGGCTGATGAGGTGGCAGGGGAGAGTAAGGCTCCTGGGATGCTAAGACTCTAAATCCTATCAAAAACATAAGATATCATAACTAACCTAAATAAAGATAAACTTGCCTGTGATTCAAATAACTTGTGCATTCCTTCCGCATGGTTCAGTGAAGCTGTTTATATTGCAAAGTCCTGCCCACCAATCCCTGACTTAGAAACTCCTAAAGGAATAATGCAGTCATCAGAAAGGAGAGGCATTTTGTATTTTTTCTTTGTAATTTACAGCATGTTGGAAATGTGAGACACTGTATATAATAATGTTTTTGCAACTCTATATATTAATAGTTGTTTAGAGTTCAGATAGTACATGATTAACTGACTTTGCCTGCTTGGGAGCATATATCAAAATTGGTTGTTTCCATCTTTGATGGTGCTTGATATTAATGGCCCCAAATGGAAATCTTATTTCCAGTACATTTCTGAAATAAATTAATTTCTTCATCTCATGCTGGATGTCACTAGGGTAGACAACTATACTTCTGCTGTCCTAAGTCTTACCTTGAAATGCTTTATCAGACTCACTTATTTCTTCTTTAATCAACATAGATCAATCATACGTGTCAGCCTACAATATATATGTATGTGCAGACATACATATGTGGATGGTTATTCCAGTAAAATCCATTATTCCAATCCAAATCTAGTACTGAATTTGAAGAGCTAACATAATGGCTGAAAAAAACCTTGAAAGCTTAAATCCAAGCAGTGCTGTAATGATGGATGGAGGTAAAGAGATAAGCTTTTGGAAGGAACAGAAAACGCTTCTCTCTTTCATCAAATTCACCCATGGTTCATTTGTCAAGCTGCAATGCAAAGACGTTCTGCATTTCTTCAGAGTTGTTGCCTAAATTTTAATCTCCCTGCATAGATGATTGTGCACCATTATACTCAGTACCTTTCACTATATATTCATGAGCTTCATTAATTCATATCTGTCACCTGGAGTTAATAATAATAATAATAATTACAAATTGTAATTGATGAACTGGTTTTGTTGCATTATTGGTTGTATTTTAATGCAGATTGTGGAATAAGATCTGTTACAGCAAGATAATCTGAAAAGTGCATTTTTTTCATACCTTACTTGTGGAGTTTGTGACAGTGCTTGGATGGATGTTTACTATTTTCCTACAGAGGAATAAATCCCATGTGAAAGTTTTATTTTGCAGTTTGGGCAGGACAGTGTTATTCAGTGCTCACAGCATGGACATGAGGGAGCTCAGAGATACAATGTCACTCCACTCAGTATATCTTTCTCAAATATTTAATTCCTCCCGCAACAAACAGAAAATAATTGTGCACAGCATAAAGAATCAGTAGTCATGGTGAAAATGTGTTCACCTTTCATAGCCAGATGTAAAGCTTTATTCTTCATTTATTAATTCTCAAGGTTGGTTGCCACATGCATCCTAGTGGCAGCACGAAATAACTTCTTTTCTGTGGGTGCCTGACTTGATGCTAACAGCAGAGTCCAGGCATCGGCAAATTGCTCAGGAGCCTGGACCTGCCCTTTGGTGGTGGCACCTCCTAGTGGTTAGAGAGCTGTGTGCTGTGAAGAAATGTCACTAAGTCATTAGTTTTGACGATGAACAATGTTTTCAGTGCAATATTTTTGGACTAGGCTTCCGGGAGCCATGTGAAATGCAGCCGGAACCCCAGGACCTGGGGATGCTGGTCAGCATCTGGCTGAACATGAGCCATCAGTGTGCCCAGGTGGCCAAGAAGGCCAACAGCATCCTGGCCTGTATCTGAAACAGCGTGCCCAACGGAACAAGGGCAGCGATCGTCCCCCTGCACTGGGCACTGCTGAGGCCGCACCTTGAACCCCGTGTTCAGTTCTGGGCCCCTCACTGCAGGAGGGACGCAGAGGGGCTGGAGCGTGTCCAGAGACGGGCAGCGGGGCTGGTGAAGGGTCTGGGGCACAAGTCTGATGCGGAGCGGCTGAGGGAACTGGGGTGGTTTAGCCTGGAGAAAAGGAGGCTCAGGGGGGACCTTATTGATCTCCACAACTCCCTGACAGGAGGCTGTAGGCAGGTGGAGGTCGGTCTCTTCTCCCAAGTAGTATGTGAAAGTTGTGCCAGGGGAGGTTTAGATTGCATATTAGGAAAAATTCTTCACAGAAAGGGTTGTCAGGCATTGGAACAGGCTTCCCAGGGATGTGGTTGACTCACCATCCCTGGAGGTATTTAAAAGATATGTAGATGTAGCACTCAGGGACATGGTTTAGTGGTGGACTTGGCAGCGTAGCTATGTTAATGGTTGGATTTGATCTCAAAGGTCTTTTCCAACCTAAATGATGCCCAGTCCTGCACTGAGGAAGGAGGAGTCCAGTGCAGTGACCCAGGCTGGAGCTGTGGCTGGAGTTGCTGTGGGGCTGGTGGCAGGAGCCAGCCCTGCATGCTGGTGGCAGGCAGCGCCCTGCGCTGGGTCAGCAGGGCATGGCTGGGCGGCGGGGGAAGGGATCATGCCCCTCTGCTCAGCAGGAGCAGTTCTGGAATGTCATGAGGTCCCTTCCAATCTGAATTAGTCTGTGCTTTTTGGTTACTGGGGCACATGGAGATGATGTGATATTTAATGGATATCTGAAATATGCAGCACATAGGAAAGTTGATTTAGTGATATAAGATAATTAGTGATAGATTTCTCATGGATTGGTAGAGATTGCTTCTAGATAAAGTGGGTGAGTTAAAAAAAAAATAAAAAATCCAGACTTCCGTGATGCATGGAGGTAATGCATTAGTAGGAAGAATTTGCATATCCTAAGACACAATATTTTGTCTGGAAAATTGTTGGGTGGGAAAACAGGAAGGGTAACTCTAGAGTAGATCTCAGACTACTTTCCTTACAGATTTAGGAAATCACCATTTCTTTTCAGAAGAGTAAGAGATTCATTTATGTGTGTATATATATATACACAAACACACACACACACACACATATATATATTTGAAGGCTTACGCAAATGGTGTGATGGCTAACAGCCAAAGTAAATTTACCATTTTTAATACCAGCCTTTTCCTGTTTAAAGCAAGATCCGGTAGTTCCTTGAGACTTTTTTTTTGTGCTCCAGCAGTAACGCGTCACAATTTCATATGTGGTAGTGTTCCAGTGATTTACTGACTGTATTATTTCAATGTAGTGGGTTTTAGGAGACGTTTAATTGCTGAAGTGAATGACTAATTGGCTCAGTTTTTTGGCTGTCAGACTAATATGGTGAGTACTGAAAGTGATAATGTGATCAATTTTTTGTTGAAAATGAACATGCAGGATGCATGTAAAACCTAACTTTTTTTTTTTTTTTTTTTTCTTTGTTAACACCCTTTCTGACATTTTGGTGTCTTAGAGTGATATTGGCCAGATGTTCAGATTTTGTCTTTCATGGATTTCTGGTAAGTTAAAGCCCTTTTTAGTGAGGCTGGGAAAGCATTGATGAGTGTAAAAGTGGAACAAGATGCTTCAGTGAGCAGACTTCAATATTTTTCTCTTTTTTCATAACTTTTGTATCTGGGTTCAGTGTATACCTCCTGGTGTGTATATACACTTTATATACACTTGTATTTTTGAAAAAGTTGAATCCCTGACCAAACCTGCTGCTAATGGCACGATTTATAACCGTTCTGTGTGTGTATCCCTATTTCTCAGTAATACAAAATTCCAAGAAATTAATGTTAGTTTGGTACACCCCCAGAACAAAGAGCAGTTTTACAGCTTATTTTGTACTGTACAGAGTTTGGCTGTTTTCTGTAGTCTTCTATAGCCCTGTTTTTCTTAACTTCATGGGACACAGGGAAAGGTGGAGTAAATGTGCTGTACAATTGGTATAGGGGAGTGATTGCAGATTGAATGTGGTCACAAATGGAAAAGGTAATTGTCCCGTGAACTCATCACCTGGTAACCTAAGAGTTGTTACAGGTATCAGTTGCTTTCTGAGTGCTATGGAGCTACTTTCGTTAATGTTAAGTATTTTGCCAGCCTGTGCCCTTGCAGAGATGGTGAATGTACTTATGCTGTATTGTTACTGCCAACCGTCTGTGATGCAGCATCAATACTTTAGAGAGTGCAATCGTCGTTGAAGCTGATTTTCTCATTGCTGCTGTCGTGTGTAATGCAGCAGGTCTTTGTGGCTGAAATTCAAAGAGACAGGTGACTGGAAGAAGATGCAATTCAAACCCGGGGACTTGTTCTTGCCAGCTTATCGGGCTGTGGAACGTAACTGGAATCCAGCTGACACTGCGAGCATTCATGGCTTTCCTTTGGCACCTAACTGCTTGTTTTGACGGTTCCCTCCTGCAGCACAGAGCTAGACAGGGAAATGAATTAATTCACTGGCAAATTGTCAGATATATTCCTTTTTTATTAACCATTATTTTCCTTTCAGACTATGTTAACACGCCCAAGTGCCATACGCTGCTGAACAGACAAGTCCAGTACACACCCCAGCCTGATGATTTAGTTGGTTTTGATCTGTGTGTACTCTTTTGCCACAAAGGCTTTATCTGTTCTCAGAGGACTCAAAACAGTGAACATAGCCACATACGTGGCCGTGTCGTCTTAGATTAAAGATGATTTTAAGCAGAAACTGAAATCATATACTTACTTTTCCTTTTATCTCCTCATTTATAAATGAGAAGTTACATTGACACACTTGGATCTGCTTCTGCACTTTCACTCGTCCTGGTGGCGAGTCCATTTTCTTTTGAGAGTTACACTGAAGTAGCTGTGCACGACTCTCCAGCTGACAGTGTTTTTTAAAAATCATTAAGGATCTGTGTACTGAAAATGATCTTAAAGCAAAAAGCCATAAATGATATCTAAATTTAAATCATTTCAGTTTTAGAAGGATGATCTCTGATAGGCACAGAGCCTTGGTGAGCTCAGCTTGGCAAAGTCAGTCTGTTTCCCCAGACACTGCTCTGTGGCAAGAAATACTTTCCTGGCCTGAGCAGATTAGAAAATATAGGTGTTTTAAACTGGATTACTTGATTTCAAGATGTGTAATAAATTGTAGTGACAACTACAGTTGGTCTGCACCCCAGTGAAAGCTGCAGTTGGGAAACTCGAGTTGGGATGGGCTTGTTGTCCTCCCCCAGTAGTGCTCTCTGGATGGGCTTCAAACCAAACAAGAAATTATCCCCTCACATCCCACCCCCAACTATGTAATTGCAGCCATACTCATAAAGTAGTCTTTTGATGCTTCGGGACATCCTCCTGGTGGGCAGGTGAGATTAAATCATAGAAGTGGGCATAATTTATAAATACTAAGAATTGTAAGTTGGGCTTTTTAGGAGCCCAATTTTCTTCTTTCTGTTACATACATGGCTACTTCTAAGAAGTTTGTGGTGGCTCTTCTGGTATGATGTGGACAAAATATTTCAAAGAATAATCTTATTTATTGTAGCTTTTTATGTTAAAGGCTTCTATACATTTTTGGAAAGGGTACGTTTGCAAAAAGCAGTACACTTATTTAGATCTAAAGGAACTAGAAATCTTTCTATGCCATTAATAAGAACCCATTGCAGAACCCATTCCATTTTCTAGATATTGTTTTCCACATATGGTCCTTGTTTTCATTATGTGGAAACATAAAATTGTTAGCTACAGAATACTGAATGATATTATTTAGACTAAATGGTTTTCTCAGTTTTTCCTTTGTGCTGTTGAGATGTCATGTTGTATGGAATAAACAGAATATTGAATGGCTGCATTTTTACTGCCTTGGTAGTGTGCTTTTGCTTCCACTCTCAGTGCTGATGTTCACTTAGCAAACATTTATCTTCCATTATAGAGGTCTTTGGAGCAGAAAACGTAGTGCTCATGAGTTTAAATTGTAAGTACCTTTATAATCATAGTCAAGTAGAATAGTTAAATGGGTGTACACAGGAAACGGGAGATCTGACTTGCTTAGACTTGAGCTGAGTGATGCAATATTTAAATGGAGATATTATAAATCAGGTTTAGCATTACTTCTGTCCTTTCATTCAATGAAGTGAACTTGCTAGTTCTTCTGCATGAACTAGTGACAAAGGCATCTATACAGCTTTTAAAAAATAATTGCACATTGCTAATTTACACATTGGTGGAGCAGTGTAGCTAATGAGTTTTCTATCAAAGCATGTTTTTATATCTCTAAATGTATTACAGATCTGGAGAGTGCACTACCCTTTTACACAATCATAACAGTGAGAGAATATAAGTGTGGCTTTGTTTTGTTGGCAAACTGTGGAAATCTAATTGTAATATACAAATTCAGTTTTGAAACAACACTAAAGCGTCTGCTTCTGGGATGCTTTCTTAAACGAGAACAGCTCTGAAGCAGGTTTCTTGAAAAGCTTCTGAGTAATTTTTTTTCATCTTTATACAAACTGACTTTTGTAGACTCAATATAGTTTGCATTTTTCTTGTTTTATAACTAGAAGACATTTTCTTTTTCATTGCTGTAAGCACCCTGTTGCACATGGCCTGAGCAGGTCATCTCTCTGTGGGGGAGTGTTGGAACCAGTCCCTCCTTCCTGAGATCTCACTTGGGAGCGCTGCGCTGCCACCCAGGGAGGGTGACCCCCAGAGGTGTTTTGGGTGTCCTGAAGGGGTGATTGGACCAGTTTACCCTGCAGATGAAGTTGTGTAAACTCCAGTAAACTTTGGTAATTGCCAATTTCCACTTTATGACTCAGTAACTGGTCTAAGCCAAAACAGTATTTTTGACTGCTCCAGAAAATGCTTGAAGACTGTATTGCTGCCATTGCATAGGCAATCATGAGTGTCTGTTTACTGGCTTCGATCGAGAAATACAGCTTGACCAAGCTGTGAATACAGATACCTTTGTAACGTCGATGTGGTAGTACTTGAATTCAAATCAGTGGTAATTTGGGTTCAGTTTCTTTTGTATTTGGCAAACAGAGCATACAAACTGACTCGTATTTATACAACATATATTCATTGCAGAAGGAACACAGAATAGGAATTTAAATGTGAACATTTATGCAGATTGGGTGTTTCTATGTATATTGTTTGGTTGGTTAATACATAGAATTAGTTGTTACAATCTGGAACCATAAATAACTGGGTTTTCTTAACATGGTAAATTCACTTTTTTTTTCTTTTTCTTTTTTTTTTTTTTAGTACAGTGTAACCAATGTGAGTACTTCCCCCCCTCCCCCGACCTCACCCCTCCCAAGCCTTCCCCCACTAAATCCTTGATTTATGTGAAACCTTTAACAGGGTAAAAAGGCCTCAAGAGAAGGACTGCTCTGTGAAGTTTGGAGAGGGCTTTAATGAAAAGTTTCATTGTTATTTCATATTTACTTACCAAATCCTGCCAGAGTAAATTCTTGCCAAACTAGTTTTATATATTTCTTGTCTAGTCTTGCTAACATATTGTTTTGTATCAGGACCTTGTCTGACAGGAAGAGCGACCAGAGCAGTTCAGGCTATGGCACAACAAACAGGTGATGTAGGAAAAATGAAGTCTATCTAAAACTTCTTATGCAATATCAAGAAACTTTTAAAGGAACTAATTAGCAAAAGTGATGCAGCTTATATATCAAAGCTATTTTTAATGTAGATTGTCCATGCTGAAATAGCACAACAATGCTTTAGAAGTGGGTGTTTCTACTATTGATTCTATAACCGTGTGTGTTTTCTTATGTTTGCCTTGGAGGTGGGAAATACTTCTGGTAGGAAGAAAAATATGAGGATAAGGAATTCTGAAATTGTAGTTTCAATTTGTGTGCTGTTTATTTTGGTGGATGTAGTCCAGTCAGTGAGCCAACATTGCAGTTCTCTGTTTTTAAGGTTTCCATTCTTCAGTAAGAAGAGGATGTGATGCAAACAAAAATGGTGAAGTGTGTGACATATGAGGGAACAGAACTCTCCTAAAGCCTGAACTAGGTTTTCCATTTCTGATTTTGCAGTGAAACCTGGCTTATGGTTCAATTCTGACTTGGATTTGAGATGGAAAAATTAGCAGAGGAAACCTGAATCAAGTCCTTTAGGAATGCAAGATGCTTCCCAGTGTGTCAGTTTTGTTGTGTGTTCAAACCCTAGGTCTTCCCAACTGTGTTTCAGTCTCTGGTGTAGGTATGAGAGACAGGAGACTTTTGTAATGGGCTGAAAGATGAGGAAGGATTCTCTTTCCTTTTAGCATGAGAACAGAGTTTAGAAAGACACCTCAACCTCTTCAGTGGACATATCTTTAGAATTTGTTTAGAATTAAGGAACTTTGAAGGATTTCTTCTGTGTGCAAAAGGCTTTTCCCAGCTGTGTCTGAATACTCCACTAACACTTACAAACTTAAAAAAAGTTTATCCTAGTATTTACATTACATACCTTTTTTTACAAAGTAAATTTTTGTATTATGTAGCTATATGTGCACCTCTGTATGCATGACAATGTGAAGAACGTAGGCCTATTCTTAATTAATGCTGAATTTTTACATTGAAAAATGAATGCTGAATTATATTCTGTAATGTGCTGCAATAGTAAGTGTTGTTTGGGGAAAAGCCATATACTAGGAAAATCAGTTAATTGTATAATAAATACTTGCTTAGAAAAAAGTAAGGTGATGATATTTAATACTTAGAGAAATTAGAGGAAAAAATCTGTAATTTAACTTCTGAAATGACTAGCCTAATGACTGTAAAATGCAATTCTGAAATACGAACATCTGATGATGATGATTATTTACTGCAGTACTTAGGGTGGATATACTTACACAAACAATGAAGTAAGTTTCATGGTTATCAATTTTCTCTGAAATCTTTGACCTATGCATATATATCACATGCAAATAAACAGAGTTCTGGGATATTAAACCCAAAATGAATATCCCTTAATGCTTCTTCATGCAGCATGTCCTGTCAAGATTTAAAAACACATATGGATTTAGAGAAATTCTGGCTGTCCCGTTTCTTGTTCTATTCTATCCTTTAAGAAATCAAATAGTTTTCAAGTTCTTTAAGGGTGGAAGGGTTTTTTTCAAAGTGTTTTTTGGTTTCATTTTAGTTTGGGTGAGTTTTGGTTTTTTTTGTTTGTTCAAGTGTGGGTTTTGGTTTGGTTTTGGTGTGTTTTTTTTTTCTTTTTTTGACTTCTAGACACTGATACCTGAAAAGATTGTGATGCTAATTGCTATTTTTAGAAAGTTAGGAACTGTACAAGATGTTGCAAGTTCTAAAGTCTTCACATTAGTCACTTTCTGCAGTCTTGCCTGCTGGATGAAAAGCAAGGAAGTTCTCTTACTGCTAGATGCGTAAAACCCCAGGGCACTGGCACTGTTAACGGGGGAGTATTTTAGAAGCAAGAAAAGATTATGTATCATGTTCAGGTTGTGTGTTTACAGTGCAACTTTTCCCTGTTGGAAAACAAACCTTTTAAGAATAGCACGTTAAGTACTAAACACCACTCAGGTTATGTAGCAATATGTAGAAGACACTTTGTGCACACCACCTTATTCCTTATGGTTTTGTTTTGCAGCAAAAGTTATAATAAAAACTATAAAGCCAGTCTTCCCAGTTACTGGTAGACACATGCATATACACAAACCCACACATATATGTATGCATATGTATGTGTTTGCATGCATGTGTGTGTATGTGTATCTATTTTTAATTAAAATGTGGAAAGTGCTCTTTTAAGATGTATATATCCCATCTACCAACTCTACCAAAGCATAGGTACAAAGCCCTTTGATACCATTTAAATATTGTTTGTACCTTTTATAGCTGTCCTGTAAAAAAACCCCAAACCAACACATTTATGGCTGTTCTGTAATGTTTTGTGCATGTTGACCACTGTCTGAGATAGTTTATTTTGAGGATGATGTGTTCCTCTTTTATGTAGTGCATATATTCAGTAACACTGGGAATGCTGTTCCCCTCCCTATGTGTCGGTGATGGAACTGTGACTCATGCAGAACTGATAAAAGTGGAAAGAGTATCTATCTAATCTAGGGCAATTTAAAAAAAAGAACTTTGGCTTTGCGTCTCAATTTCCATTTGTTTACAGAAATATGACCTAAATGGATGTTTTAACTTCGAGCATTTGTAGGACTGTGATGTTAACTGTATGGTGGAATATTCTGTTCATATGCGATACCTGATACTATTTTCTTGTCCTTTTATGCAGGATCCAAACTACTGGATACAAGTACATAGACTGGAACACGGGGATGGTGGGATCTTAGATCTCGATGACATTCTTTGTGATGTAGCCGATGACAAAGACCGTGTAAGTACAAATAGCTATGAAAGCGGCTCAGCGCACACTGCATGTCAGTATATCAGTGTTCCGTGTTTCCTGCATGTGTCCAAAAGTGGGAGTCAGTACAGAGGTTTTCAGGTTTTTTATATAGCTTGCTTGATAGATGTGAGAAGTCTGTTCCTCTTATGTTTTTCAAAACGTACAGGAAATCTTTTATTGAAATCATGGGGTTTCCATCCTTTGGTTCTTTAAAAGGTCAAGAAAGAAAAGGCGGCTGCAAAAATAAAAGAAAACCACCTTAATGCAGTGGAACAATACTGCAAAAAAATTTCATGTTACCATGCAAAAATGTTACCAGTTGGATATTTGCAAGAAACCATGCTGTTCTTAAAGTGAAGGGTTGGTGGATTGTTTTTCAGAAATCTTTTTGGGAGGAACTGCTAGTTACACAGAACTTGAGAAAATAATTATACACTGCTGGGTCTTGAGTGCTTTTGCGCTTTATTAAGTAGAGATTTAGATTGCAGTCAGTTAAGAGGTTTTTGGTTATTGACTGTTAGGATGAGGTTATAGATATTTGTGTCTTTGAATTACATGTTCAAACAGGGTAGGTAAGAAATTTTGTGGCAGACTGTAAAGTCATATGTAAATACACCACTTTTTTCTGCAAAGCCACATGTTTGCTGAAGCTCTTGAGGGTGTCTGAGCCTGACACAGACTTCAGTCTGGAAATGTATTTCAGGACCCTGCTCCTTCACAGACAAGATCCTAATTGCCTCTGTTGGAAGCAACAGGCATTCTGAAGGCTCCTTGAAAACTGGCCAAATGATGACTCTTAGGCTAATTTTTCAGAAATAAATACTTTGCCCACAGTTATTTCTTGTGACAAAATTTGACACAGTTATTTCAACCAGGGCTTTATAAAGAAAAATAATGTGAGGAGTCTTGGGACATGGAGACTCCTCGCTGTCTGAAATGTTTGGATTACTCAAGTTGTATAGAGTAACAGTGCTGAGTTTTCAGGAATTTCTTCCATAAAAATAGTGCCCAGCTAAGATTTCACGCAAAGCTAATTAAAACCTCTAGTTAGTTATCTCGTATTGAAGTGCTCGGCTGCATGATTAGTTTAACTTTTACTTACAGGACTCAAGGAGGCAGGTGCAAGTTGTCACTGTATACATATATACACACACATATATATGTGTGTATATATATGTTTTTTTTTTTTTTTAAGGTTACTTGAATCATGCACTTTTTAGCTCCTCATGTGCTCCTCCCTTCAGAAGAAGTTTGAATTCTGGTGACTTCAAGACTTCATTCTTTGCTGTTACCTTGCCTTGCCACCTTCTAGTGGGGTAATTCCTCACAGTGAAACTCTGTGGGTGTTTTTATGTGCATGACTAATAGTTGAAAAACTCTGACTGGAACTGAAACAGGCAAAGCCATTATTACAATATTGTTTTTGTACATAGATGGACAAGATACCTAGTAATTAGTAGTATTTATTTTTGCATTTGCCAAGCTCATATCCTCTGATTCTGTGAATCTGGCACGTCTCTACTGATAGCACTTAACAATTAGATTTCATTTTTTTGTAGGACCTTGTAGCATTGTTTGTGAAGGTGCAGTATAAATATGCTGTGCTGTACTGGTTTATATCCTTGAATTAATCATTCTCACTTGACCTGCAGGTTTGATTCTTTTCGAACATTTCACTCATTAGTCATTGTTTTTCAGTTTCCCATCTTATATTTTACAGCTGACCTTCCTGGTTCCCTTTAGATTTGGGTTGTTAGCTCTGCACTCTATGCTTCCTCTGTAGCAAGTGTATTAACTAGTTTTGTGTTAACAGAACCTGATATAGGTCTCATTAATGCAAGGTTCTGAATAAATCTCCATTTAATGAGGTTTTATATATATACACACATCAGCATATCTTTTAAAAACATTTAAACAGATGATGTCTAAACACTTAATTAAATTGTTACTGAAGTCTGTAGGATTAGTTATGCTCAAAATTAAACATGACACTGTATCTTTTCTTTTTAGGGGGGGGAGGGGAACACACAAAAATATCCAGGATATTGCAAAACTGAACACTAATAACTGTGTTCATTTTCACAAGGAAGTTCTTGAAGACAAGTTTGTTGTGCTGATTACTACCTATCATCTGTACTTTTGAAAATCAGTTTGTCTTCTGGTTCTCTAGATAGAAGGATCATTCTCATGGTGATATACATAAGTTTTGTCTTATTAATGTTGGTTTTATGCTATAATTGTTTGTACATTTCACATAAGCATGACACAGAATGTGAAGCAGCTAAGGACCAGCTTGTCCTTTTGATGGAGTTATTGCTTTATATAGTCAACTATATTAGTAAAATAAAACTCTAAGTAATTAAAGAATACATTTACTCCTATTCTACTGTCTCCATGGAGAAAATGTTCTATCCTGTAACAAATACAAAGACCCTGAGAGACAGCAGCTGTTCGGAATGGAATAAGAGAAGTATCTTTGATGGTGTCCTTCACATGCAGCATGGTAGAGTGACTTAATTTAGCTTCTTCTGTCCCTATATTTTGGTAATCTCTTGTCACTTACTAAAACAGAATGGATTCCAGTTGCTGTCTGGAATAATTTGTGAAGTTCAATGTTGTTCCCCCTTAAAAAAAGGAGAAAAACATAAACTACATGGAAAATTTGATTTTCCTAAGCTGTTTGTTCCTTTCTGAAACAGCTTTTCTTAAGCTCTTTGACGTAGATCATTCAGAAAGTGTATAATGAATTCTAATTTAGCTGGCATGCAACTTTGACATTTATATTACACAATATCACTACACATGAAGTTGCTGATGAAAACTTGGTTAATGCACTTAATGGGAGTAATAGTATTAAAAACTAGTAAATGCTCATTTGGATATTTTTTTTTCTTGGAAAACTTTTTGTGATTGATTGCAGTGCAAATTCTTTGTAGGTTTTATTATGGAAAGATATTTTTCAGTGGAAATACATCAGTGTTTTTTATATTTATCTGTCTTTGTATACATGAATGCAAATGGATTGTCTTGTTTTTGTTGGTTTTGAAAAATATTTGGCCACAAGAAACAAGAATCTGTTTTCAACTAGTGGCATCCATTCCAGTCCTAAGTATGATCATGTATGGTGCTGTTTGAGGAAGCTCCTTGAAAAGTTTGGGCAGATGAATAGCCGATACATCTTTTCCAGAAATAAAGAAGTAACTCCCATTAACTTGCTTTTACTCAGCTGCATAACCTATTTTCATTATTTTAAAAATATAGGTTTCTTGTGCATTTAGTGATTAGAACAATACTTTACGGATAGGTTAGCAAACAGTTTGGTTTGTATTTCGGTTACTTGTAAAAGTAGCCTTTTGTTTGAAGGCTCTCAAAAAACATATGTCAACTTGACACGTTTCCAGCTTGATGATAAATACTTGATGACCTCAGTTCAGCTCTTAGTAGGCAGATATTCTCAACAGCAAAAAACCTCCAACCAACTGAAGAAAAAGAAAATAAATACCCCAACCATCCTTAACCATGGTTTCTCCTGGCAGGCTGAGGCACATAGACACTTCAGAGATCCTCATACTTCAAGTGTGATATGAAAGTACTTATTAAGGATCTTATTAGGCCCTTGTTTATCCATGGAAAAAAATACTTAGGAAATTGTTGTGTAATCTCCTGTTTAAAGGTATAAGTATGTACTCCCAGTTGAATTTCCACTGAAATAGTCACTTGTATTTTGCACAACTAAAAAAAATAATTCTATGTGCAATTATATTTAATTTTTTCCTGCATAGTAATGCTCGGGCTGTTGCTTAGTGAAAAGCTTTGGAGATCAAAATCTGTGTTTGGTGTAACTACATTTCTGAAAAATCAGAGGCTTTCCTTACCAAGAGAACAACAAGGATCTATTATTGACAGCCACTGTTTTTGGTGAGCAGCTGGGCAAGTAGGGCTAGTTTGAAACAACATTGGGTATGAACCTAATGTCAGTTATTCATAAATTCATTTGTCCAAATGTATTAGGTTTCTGATAGCTTGGAATTAGCAACCTGTAAATGTGAAAGCATCAGCAGTTTATAATTTCCATCACTGTGCTTATAAATTCAACACTTCTCAAAAACAACCACTGTATTTTGGTGTATGCTTAGAACTGCAGCCTGGGTTTATTTCACTAAACCAAGGAATGGGCTTTCTTTGATAGACTTACTGTTTTCAAATATTCAATCAGCTCTTGACCCTGCATCATTTATACTTGTGCTCACTGAGTGCAGAGATTAAAAAAAAAACAACAGAGGGATATGGTTTGGTACTGTCTGGAGCAAAGTTTCATGCTTGCCACAGTGTCTGTGTGTGGTGGCAGTGTATGGCCTAGCTCACTGTAAGATCAAGGTGATGTTGGTGCTTACTGCTGTTTAGACGTACCTTTGAGCCTCCTAGAAAGACACAAGAAGTTGCTGTTTTGAGTGCAATACTGTTGGTGAGAATGGGATGGAGATTAATTTCCTAGACCTGTGCTGAAATGGAGTTTGTAAACATTAATAGAGTTAATTGACTACGTTGAGTAATCAAATTGCTGCTGAAATTCACTGTAATCAATTGCACTTCATTTGCATCTGCTTTCAGAGACCTATGGAGACTTAATACTATTATAAATTTAGTGCCCACTTGCTCCTAGTGTGATGGGAGAAAGTCTTTGAGCAGCTCCTTCACATAATATGAAGGCATATTAGGAGCTTTTCCCAGTGTAGTGGAAAGGAAATGAACTTTTGGTTTTTGTGTTAAACAGATGGTCAATTCTAAATAGTACTGTTGTTTTGTTTACTTCCTCTTGGAAAGCGCTGTTGAGTTAGGGAGGCATGTGATACACAAAATGTGGGTTTGGAAAGGATGACTGTATTTTGTTTGTAACAAATGTTAACTTGAAACCAACACAAAAATAAGCTCTATTTTGAGAAAATGCATTATGATGTTAAGGTTAAAGGCTAGCTAGGGACTGGAGAACTGTGATTACAGTATCTCACTGCTACTGATGTTGGTCCTGTCACTTTACCTTTAGGGACAGTTATCTGTAGTAAATTCTGGGTAGACAGTGACAACGTGGTGCTGGTAAAAAGAATAAGATTCTGGTAACCCTGTGTCTGTTCATTCTCTCCAAAATGTTAAAGAGCTTTTGAAGTTGATGAAAGTTGCACAGATAAACTTGTGTTATCTTTAGATTTCCATCAGCACATAATCAGAATATTCAAAAGTAGTGTTGTTTGTTCTAAATTTGGGTGCCTCTGCTTCTTAAGCAAATTTACAGCAGAATTTAAATTTGAATTCTCTTTGACTCTGCAACATAAGAATTTAACCCTTAAAAATGAGTAGAGAACAACAGAAACTTTTTCTTGTACCTCTGCAGCTTATTTCTGCCATTAACAGATTAAAAAACCTGGAGTGAATGAAAGAACATCTACGTCCAGTGCAGCAAATTGACAGCAAAACCTAAAAATGCCAAAAATTTACTAAAAAATGCGATTTGTAGTGTTTACAGTACCATGATTTGTATGCCCTTCTTCCTTTTTACTCAAAACTTACCCATCAAATTGAATTTCAACTGCTGCTATGATTAGCTCTACCACAGTGTGCAGCTTCTCTCCTCTTGTTCTGTGACTGCCTTCCTGCATCCCAGGAAAACAGGATGACCTTGAAACAATTTGTTGTTACTCATAAGTGACTTGGCAAAACACATTTTGAACATAAGGCATTCTTTTCTTGCAACAGCTTAAAATAACTACTTGAGCTTGGGAAAGTATTGATACTGGGATAGAAACCCTTTGTGTGATTATTTTGTGGTAAAAAATTCAAAGAGTAAAGTTTAACAATGAGGTCTTGATGTCATCTAGTATTATGCAGTGTTTTTTATTTTAATTACATTTTTAGAGATTGACAATTTGATATTAATCAAAGTTCTGACAAATTAGTTTCAAACAATGTCTCCTGTTTTAACTAGGTTTTCTTGCATTAACACTATTGAGTCATTATTACTGTCAGTACGATTTTTAGGTCTTGCTGATGGATTTAAAATAGAAAACTGAAGGGTTTGTGTGGTCTTTATTCCCACTTGTATTTAATGAAGACATATTTGGAAATAATAGTCTCCAAATATAAATATTACCTTCTGTCAAATAATGGAATTAAAATGCTTGTAGTATTTCTAATAAATAACTTCACAGTATTTATGGATGAAACTAAAACCCATGGAAGTGAGGAAATACTGAGCATAACATATTAAAATTGAAACGTGCATTTTCCAATCACTAAGAGATCCTAGATGTAACTAAATGTTGTCTCCCATCTGTAGCTCTTAGTTTTTAATCTTTCAGCACTGTCCTGCAAATTATTAATCTCATCATCATTTACTTTTTCTAGCTCTGTGAAGACTACATTTCTGTTCATAATTTTTTGGTTTTGAGATAAACTGCAATATCCCAGTTCCTTTCCTGTATTACTGAAGTAATTGTAGCAATGCATGAAGAATTCCCAGGTAGGAGAGAAGTGACGTTTGTATATTTGTAAATCAGTTTCTGTGGTGACCTGAAGAGCTGCAGGTAAATCTGACTTCTGAAAATGGAATGATTTGGTACAAACAGTTCTCTGAAGCAGGCGTGTGCATGAATATGATATTCTGGGGAAGACTACGACACTGTTATGAAGAGAAAATCATGCCTCACAAACTTGCCCATATTCTCAGCAGAAAGACGGACCTAAGCAACGGTGACTGGGTTAGTACAGTCAAAAACCCACAAACTTGCCACAGGATAAGAGGAGGGTTTTTATGGATACATAGTTGATTGGAAGACAGAAAATAGAGCATGAGTTGTTCAATATATTTGTAATTGTGAAAAAAGGGAGGGAGATTTGAGTACTGGAGTGACAAATTCCATTACTGTGTGTGAAACCAGACGTTGACTGTAAATGCTGGTTATGAAGGGTTGCAGAACTATCCTGTGATACAGAGGGAGTAGAGAATAACGTGGTGGATGAAATATCATTTTGGCAGATGTGATGTGCTTTTAGAGAGAGGCTCCATTAACTGAATGCACAAAATAATGAGTTCTGAGCTAGCTCTTATATTTTTGGTTTTGTAATAGACCTCTGGAAGCATTGGCTTATGCTGCAAGGTACAGCTCTGTGAGACGTAGGATCTAAGAAGGCTTCCAGCAGCTTGCCCTTGTGTCTGCCTCACCCCCATGTTGTCATCCCTGTCCTGCCACTTACCTCGTGCAGGCTCTGGCACTCTTTGGACCCCGTCTTCTAGCAAATCTGTTCACTGAAATGGCACAGGACTCCTCCTTGCAAAAATAACCAAATGTTTCTCTGCTATTTCATGGGCATTATCAGTTCACTGAAGGATCTGGCAAGCTGAGGAGGAAAGGGAGAGGACTTTGCTGCTGGGAGTGGTTGTGGTGTGAAATAAGTAAAAAGAGGGAGAGTGGGAAAATGAGTGGGCTGAGACCTTCCCTTTCAGTGCAGCAAGGCTGCCAGCAGCCATGCAGCTGCTGGAGTGGTCCCTGTGGTGAAACAGCGGGGGTACTGAAGGGATGGGTGATGGGATCTTGGTGCTGTACATGCTGGTGGTGAGCCCTCTACTCCTTCCAGCCACAAACCAAGCAACCAAAAATATTTTGTAGAAATAGCAAAAGCACAGAGCAAATGTTGACATTGATTGCAGGTATAGATTAAAGGCTTCTCTGCCAGCAGTGTCTAAATGGACCAGGACTCTCAGACTTGAAAAGAGGATGGAAGAAGCAAACTGTAGATGACTAAAATCAGAGGTGACATTGAGGAATGTTCTTTGTCTTTTTCAGTGCAAGATCTGGGGCGTCAAATGAAATTGACGTTTTCATTAGCAAAGTAAATGAAAGGATACGTGTTATGTGTAAACCACTATGTTTTGTTTTAAAAATTGGTTGTTGAGTGCTGTAGGTTCTTGTATTTAGGGGAACTATGAATAAATATAATCCAGACATTCTTCTGTATCTCTAAAGATTTTAAGGACCTCTGTCCTTTCAAATTTTATTTGTAATTTACTGCTTCTTATTTGGAAATCCTTTTGTTAACTCAAATCATTCTTGTTATGTTTCTTGGCCTGTTTTAGGTCTGATGTGCTTTTTATTGAAGTGATCAGGATTGTACTTGGTATTTGATACATAGTCAGATGCATTTTAGTGGACTTTTAAAGTTTATTTGCGCATTCTTAGTTTTAATTGCTTTTTTTTTTTTTTGGTGCAAACAGACATGATTAGAATATATCATAAGAGTAGCCATCTGCAAAAGTTTTTCAGACTTGCCTTGACTTCAGTTTTTATGATATATTAGAATACCTGTGATTTTTGTCAAACGCTGCAGATACTTCAAGAAGTTTTAGAGGACATATTTTTTTCTTGAGACATCATGGTTTAAAAGCACGCATAATGATGAATTGTCTGCTTATTTTTACTCTTCAAAAAGGTGATGCTTGTAAATCATGGGAACTGGTAATTTAAGTAGGGTCTCAGTTTGTGAGAAAGAGTCTCTTTAAACTTTGGTGAAAACCACAGAGTGTGTTGAAATGATGATGGTCTCACAGTGTCTAATATTAGTGACACTGAATGTCAATATGTGGCTATGGATGATGACTGCTACAGTATTATAAACCCATCACAATGAACAGATACTTTGTACTAAAAATATTTATAATGTTTTTTTTTCCTCTGTCCTGTAATAATTACAGATTCACTGCTTAGATCTAGTTGTAGATAATACGAAGCTTAGTAATTCTGCACACTGTAAATCTCCACAAAAATCTGCAGTGAGTCTAGAATTAGGCCATTATGGCTAATAAATGCATGATACTCTGATAGCTTTTCATTAATTTTAGCAATATCACTTTGTCCTAGAGGTATATTATTAATCCTACAATAAAGGAAGAAATTGCAGAAAAAGTTGGTTATGGGAATTCATTAACACTACCCTCTTACTCCTTGATATCGGCAGGGCTTAAAAGAAATGTTGTTCCAACTTCACAGATATTTCCTAACAGAGGTGGTGAGACTCATACGCTAGAGGACTGACCCATATTAAAGCTTAATTACAGTAATGGATGATCCTGCAAGTATAAATTATTCACACTTGTTTTATATGCGAAGTAGCGTCATGAATAAAATAAGGACAGGTTTCTGGAAAAGACCCTGGACAACGGCATAAGTTTGTCAAATGATAGTTTTCCTCCTTGTCTTTTAGCACAGATTTAAATCTGACAGCGTTTGATTTGCAGGCACATTCCCATATGCACAGCTTTGCACTTCGGATATATTTTGCTTGAAGGAAAACAATAACAGCAAGTCTTGGGGCTCTGCACCTTCGTAGTTCCTTGACTAATAGGTTATGCAAGGAAACATTCCTACCTAAACATAGTTCTGGTACAAAAGTTGCAATCTCAGCGCTCTGATAAGATTCCCACACTGTTACTAGGATGAAAATTTGTTAGTGTTACTCTCTTATCCAGTGATACCAATGGGTCTTAAGAAGTGCTGTAACTTCATAGTTATTCCCAGGAAGGATGACAAGATTCATACATAGGCTTGGACTTTATTTTCCAGTTGGCTTAGTAGATAAAAGTACCTCATAAGTTTGTAGTGTGAATAGTCTTTCAGACAAGGAGAGAAAAGGGAATATTTGAATTAGGTTAAAACAGAGCTCCTAATAAATGGGGCAGCTACCTCATGCTAAAGGTTCTTTCAGCATGTGACTTAGATCCAAAGAGAAGAAAATAGCACTGTCTTTTCCGGGAAGCTTTCACCAGTCTGACTTTTCAGGTACCTTCCTAGCAGTAGCCCAGAAAGGAAGGGGTTAAGAAGATGCTTTGAACCCAAAGTCTTCTGCTTCGTCCCCACACCCTGTTGGTGTACTTCCACACCCTCTTGGTGTGCAGGGAACTACCTTCCGTTCACCTTTAGCGTGCTCAGCAGGATAGTCACTACATTTTTCAGATTAGCATCACTGCTGAAGCCTCTTTGAGTTTATACAGCAAGAAGGAGTTCTGCCTGCTCTTCAGTGATATACAGCGTTGCAGGACCATCTGCTTTTTTCATTTGTACAACCTGTTGGAAGAACAGAAGTTGTTTTTAAGTGGGCTGTGTCGCTTGTAGGTTGCTCCACTTCTTCCTATAGGATTGAAGCCTGTTCCGTGGAAGCTTGATGGTACTGAGTTTTTGTTTTCTTGGGACGCTGTTTGCTTGAAGGTAACCATATTTTGGTGGATGAAATGGCAGACACACCTAAGAGGAAAATTACAAAGAAGTCATCGTCTTTTTCATATGATCGCCGGAGAGATTCAGTGAAAGTTAGGAGACAGTCCAAGTCTCTTAGCTTTAAGTCAGCTACATTGGGTGCTCAAAAAAAGCAGGCACAGAAAAAGCAGGTTTGTATTTGGATATTCCTCAAGAAAATATCCTTACTTCCTAAATTTTTAAAAGGATTGTAAAACTTGCTGTGTTAATACAAAGTGGAAAACAGTCTGCTGATTTGCAAGCTGTGTGTGAGTGTGTGTGTGTATATATGTACAAGCTTGTGTGCGGGTAAAGCTGATTTTTTTGCTATAATATTTCTTAATAGCTAGCTAAACCTTGTGTTAATTTTATTGCATGAAGAACCTGTATCTTTTCTGCTTTTAAGGCATGATTTATGATTTGTGTTTTTGTCTCAAGGATTTGCTTCTATAGTGTAATACGCACCCTGCGAGCTTTTGGTAGTGTGTGGTCTGTTGTGCTGAAACACATGATGGGTACTAAAACTTTTGAAATTATTATTCAGATTACAGCTGTTTCACTGCTCTTTGTTTTTGTTATTATTATTATTATTATTTTTAATGTTGAAATGTACCAGACTGAGAGCTTTAGGGAGTGAAATATTTTACTTATTTCAGAACAGGTAATGCAAGTCAGCAGCGGCACCTGTTCTGGTGGGACCAGTTCTTAGGGTTAGAGGGCAGCTTAATGCCTTGGCAGTGCTGCACTGCCATATAGTAAAAGACTTTAACACACAGGTCTTTATCTTTCATAGTTAGGATCTAGTTTAATGAAATTTCTCCAAAGGGAAGATGTAGTGTGTGCTGTAGTAAATGGAATAAAAACAATTGAATCAGTTCATGGAATGTCTTTGTATATTGATACCCGATCTAATCTAATATGAAAGGAGCAGGGAATCACTACCAGCCATCTCTCGCTCTGTAGTTGTGTGCACAGGGTGCCTTTTTGAAGGGTTTAAAGGAACTTTCCAGGGAATATTTAATTAGCTGTGTAGAACATAATGTGTTTTAATACTTTGCAAATAGTGTTTCCACAAATGTTTTAGAATAGACTAGATTTTCATTAGCAATATAAGTGAATTTCTCACAAGTAAGTAGTTTTCAGGCCCTGACCACCATCTGCTCCTAAATTTTAAGGACAGACTATCTGTTCAGATTTGAGTGGATTTGTTACTGACTCCAGTGTAAAGTCTGGTTTTAACTTAAAAACACAATTAATTTGACGTGTGTAGGTTCATATTTGTTTTTATTAATATTCCTATTCCTGACAACTCAAAATGTCTATTTAAATAGCAAAATACTGACTAGTAGAATACTAGGATATTCCTAGTTTGGTGTGTTTCTTTAGTATTAATTATGGTCACAGCTGACCTTTGTTTGAATCAAAGTTCCAGAAGTTTTAAATGAGGAAATATCTGAAGAAACCAGGAACACCTTCAAAAGGGCACCAAGCTCCGAGTTCTTTTCTGCCTCTATTATCAGATGTGATTTCTAAAGTAAAAATAATAAATCTAAATTTTACAAAGATCTAAAAAAACAATCTGTGACATCTGTGAGCCTTCATGTTCATTGGATCTTTTTGGGAAATAGAAAGAGTACTTACATTAATTTAAAAATTTCTTTTGTAGGTGCAAATCAGTGAGTAGTACCTGCATATTTCAATTTTCCCAGACCTTAAGAAGGTTCTTGAGGCCTCGCATCTTTTGGATAGCTGCCATGGTTACCGGCTGACCTCTAGTGGTTAATGAAAAATATGCTCAATTACAGAGTTCAAGCTGATGGTTGAACAAATCCCGAATGTGTATTCTTGGTGGTTTAATGATTTAATCCTCTAAGTTCTATTTTTATTGAAAAGAAGAAAAATTCATCTGCTTCAGCTTAGTCTTTTATGGTGTCACTTATGGAAAAAGTGTTTTTCTAAAATCGTTATTCACATGGAAGCGTGTCTGAATTGCGGTACTCATAGATGCAGAATTGTAGGAGTAGTTTTAAGAAACTTTTACTACTTTGGCTTGGTTGCAGTATGTTAGTGGGTGAAACGGCTGAAACGAAGCACTCCAGACAAAGCCCTGTTTTGATCAACTTTTATATTGGATAGATCTGAAGAAGGGTTTTTCTGGCTCGAGAATGTGTATTTTTCCCCCTCTTAAACGCTTCAGCTAACTGTAAAATAATAAAAAAGAGTAATCTATTTTCCCCTACAAGCTTGGGCTTGTTTCAGTCTTTAGATTGCTATAACTGAGACAAAACCATCCTTATCACCTCCTTGCTCTCCAGCCTAACAGCAGCTACTGCTGTGTGTGTTGGAAATGCTGTTGAACACAACGCAACTGCTTTTGTTATGGTTGAACTTTTAAAATACTGAAGAAAGTTACAGATTTGAAGTTACCAGAATCTGATCAGTTTTCAGCCAGCCAGACCTGACTCCACTCCGTACAGTGAAACTTCTGTGATTATGCAGGCTTATTCCAGGCCTGAGTTACTTAGTGAGCAATAGTTCAGTTATCGCAGCAGGAGATATGTTACTTAAAAATGCCTTTTTGTTGCTAGAGTGTCGTCCTTTTCCTTTCTGTCGTCCTTTTCCTTTCTGTCGTCCTTTTCCTTTCTGTCGTCCTTTTCCTTTCTGTCGTCCTTTTCCTTTCTGTCGTCCTTTTCCTTTCTGTCGTCCTTTTCCTTTCTGTCGTCCTTTTCCTTTCTGTCGTCCTTTTCCTTTCTGTCGTCCTTTTCCTTTCTGTCGTCCTTTTCCTTTCTGTCGTCCTTTTCCTTTCTGTCGTCCTTTTCCTTTCTGTCGTCCTTTTCCTTTCTGTCGTCCTTTTCCTTTCTGTCGTCCTTTTCCTTTCTGTCGTCCTTTTCCTTTCTGTCGTCCTTTTCCTTTCTGTCGTCCTTTTCCTTTCTGTCGTCCTTTTCCTTTCTGTCGTCCTTTTCCTTTCTGTCGTCTTAAAGTTTTTCTAATGAATGTTTGACATCTGAGAATATTTAAAACTGTGCGTTGGTCTTTGCTGTTTTAGCAGACAATAGTAGACTTCGCTGCTCACAATATATGAGGTTTTAGTTGGGTAGTTCCCTGGAGGAACAGGACTCTGTCTCTGCTTGTACAGGCAGACAAGCCAAAATCAGTTTTCTGAATGTTTTGGTAGACTGGTATCAATCAAAGCCTGTTAAAAGAATAATACTCTACAAAAAACTTTTCTGCTTCCTTGGCCTTTGTATCACTGACCTCCCTTTTTTGCAGAGTTTGATTTCTTTCTTCCTTTTTGTGGGAATATTTCCATTTTGATCTTTTTTCATAAAAAATTAAGATTCCTAAATTACTTGTAAAATGTTAACGAGAACCTGAGAACATTTTAAGAAGGTATTTGTCACTGTTTCTGAATTACAGTGATATGGCTGTGTTTAAGGTAAATTGCTGCACTTCTTGCTTTTTTTCATTAGCTTAGCTAATTTATTAGAAATTGAAAATCATGAAGTGTTCAAACCCAACAATTTCAAATAATCCATCTAATGTAAAAATGAATACCTTTGAAGATAATCTTCCCATCAAATTATTTATTACTACAGATCACTTTTAAAATTCTGTTGATTTCCCTAGACCTGCCTGTTCTGAGGTAGAAAATCTGACAGTAATTACTTTCACTGGCTGCTTATGTTGTCATATTAGTCGATTGGGATGGAAAACCACATAACAGAAATATGTAGGCGGTAACTTCTCAGGTGTACAAGTGTTATGCAACATAATCTATAGTTTTAGGAGAAGAGGTTACCTCTTTTTAAGTTTTGAATGAAGAACAAATTCAGTTACATGAAATAAAACCTATAAATAAGTTTTTGAAAATTTGAGATAAGATCCTTGTGTGCATGGGAACATAAAGAAATCCAGTGCTATTTTTAGATGTTTTGTGAGAGCCTCTCAAATCCTGTTCCTCTCTGTCATCGCCAGCTGACTGATTACTGTGACACGGGCTGGGGCCTCAGTGGATTAATTAAGATCTGAAACTGTTTTCCTGATAACTACTTATGTTTTGGATACAAGGTTTTGGAACTTGGCAGGGTTTCAGGCTCATACAAGAGTGTAAAGAGCTTGCATAGACTGCAGATTCATGATTTATTCCTGTATATTCCTATTTTTTTCCCCATGGAATGCTATAGAATTGAATTGGATAGCTTATTTTTTCTCTTCTTTTTAACTCTATAGTTCCAGAGCTGTGTGGGATGCACTGTCCACTATCCCAGATGTGGAACAGTATGTACAAAGAAGCTGTTGTTAGGAAACCTCCAAAGTCCTGTGTTTAAATATGACTCAGTTAATAGGAGTGCTCTGGATCCCTTGTTACGAGCATCTAAAGCAGACAAAGGCCTGTGAGTTACTCTTTCTGCTTTCCTATTAGAAGGAAACACTGAGTGGAAAAACAGCACTGGGAAGGTTGGGGATTTTATAGAAGGGCTACTCAAAGAGAGCAATGGTTTGTCACATTAAACTCTGTGGTAAGGAGCATATATGTACCAGGTGTGATGCTACCGGTGTGTGACAGGTCTGGTGAGAAAAACCCATGGCACCAATGCCAGCAAAAGAAGTTATTTGTAATCTGTTAAGAAAAATTAGGGAAGAGAGGAATCTCAAATAATTAATTTTTGGACATTCCTTTTGAAAACAGTGATCTGCAATTGCTTTTCTTTCTATCTTTTGCAAGAGCTTGCTTTGAAGTCTCTTGGGAATCTTGAATATTCTCTCTGTGGAGAAGGAAGTCAGTTGAAGTGCAAGGCTTCAGGGTTTGCTTTGAAAATCTGATCCTGTTTCTTTTAAAATTAAACCAGACAAGCATGCAAAGAGAAAAGCATGTGATGCATGTAGCAGAGCGCTGGGAGATAAGAGTGTCTATGCTCCTCTGGCAGCTGGGTGGTTAGAAGAAACTTGGTCTATTAAAACTCATTTGCTCTGGAGCATGGCCAGCTCTTAACAGTGGTGGTTAGCTGTTATTATTAAAACTATGATCATAGCAGCGCAAGGTGGGTCGTAGCTGGTGAAGTAAGCCCGCCTTGAGTTAAATGCAGAGTAAAATCAGAGCAGAATGGTGCAGTAGCAAGAGGCTTGGCCGTCATGAGCCTTGAGTTCCTGCTTCCCTTTTCTTACTGAGGCTTGTTTGTGAAGACTGTGGTAGATGTGTGTCGCAGCACTCTCCAAACTAGCCGGCTGCAGCAAGGTCTTTTACTATCTCATGCCAGCATACTCCCTCTGCTGCCTTCTCCTAGTCTCTCCTCATCCAGGGTGCTCCTTCTCTCTCCTCTCTTCTGTCTGCTTCTTTCTCCTCTCTTTTCCTTGGCTGCCTGACCACTTAACAGAACCAGCCACAGCTGCGCCTTATCTACATCAGCCAACCCACAGCTGTATATTATCAATGTTAATTAACCCAGCTTCATTCCTCTACAGATGTGTGCACTAGAGTGCTTCCTGCAGCAATGTAAATCTTTGTGCCTTGGTGGTGGTTGATGAGATGGTGTTGGTTAATGCCTTCCTCTGCTGATTTCCAGCATGCTGAGAGAAAAGTCACCCTCTCCCAGAGGCGGCAGGTTCCTTCCATTGGCACCTTGTCCTGGTGGTTAATATGGCGTCACATACGGTCACACCATCTCGGGACATACTTTGTTGTGGTGTTGAAATAACAGCATGTTGCCAGGAGCTTTTCAAATTTAATTGGCGATTTCGTTAATGCAAGCAAAGTATTAGGCTTTATTTTGACAATTTTACAAGTTCATCTGATCTAAATTGAGCTATTATTTTTAATTCTGCCTGAGTAATTGTCGTTATAGCTCCCACACTTTTGGATTCTGAAAGGTGTGGCTTTGTGATGGATTTTAGCTGATCTAAGGCAGTTGTGCTGCTAAGGAGAGTGGCTTCGTGCTCTCCCTGGCCACCCCCCTGGCACCAGCACTAGGAATTGTTGGTTGTGCCGAGCAGGGTCGGGGTGCTGGTTGTTCTGAAAACTAACCTTGCCAGAAAAAAAGGACAGTGGTCATGGAAGAAGAGGTACAGACAAAGGTCTCTGCTGTGAGGAGCAGTCTGGAGGCTGCGAGTGGCTTCAGTGTCTTCAGAGCCATGAATGTTAACAGCAGGGCATGAGTCTCCATCACCAAAACTGAATGGGAATGGCCTTCAGGGGTCCAACCCTGCCTGCCAGGGGAGTGAAAGGGCAGATCAGGTGCCTGATTTGGCAGGGCACTGCAGCACCCAATGTAGAGCAGCAAGGAGGTGCAAAGGAAGGTGGGTCCTCACTCTTGCTTGTGCTCACAAAGGGCTGGTGGTGACCCACAGAAGACCGGGTTAAGTTTGGCTGAATGCAATATGCTGAGCTGATAGATTCTACGTGTATTCACCAAACTTGTTGCAGCAGGTGATACCTGCTCTGCCTTGGTTGATGCTTTTGATCTGCTGTTGAAGTGTAGGCACACACCGAGTGAGAAACAAAACAGTCACAGTATTGCAAAATGACTGAAGTTGGAAGGGACCTCTGGAGTCACCTAGTCCAACCTCCTGCTCCAAACAGGGCCAGTTTGCGCAGTGCCTGTGCAGTCTGGATATGAGCATCGCCAGGGATGGAGATTACACAGCCTCTCTGAGCACCTGTTTCAGTGTGTGCTGCCAGGATGAAAAAGTGTTACCAAAGCCTAATCTGAATTCCTAGTGTTGCAACTAGTGTCAGTGTTGCTTCTCCTCCCACTACTGGTCACCTCCCAGGAGATTTCAGCTGTTTTCGCTATGTCCTCCTATTACGCCGTAGAAGACAACAACAAGCTTCTCTTAGCCTCCTTAAAATTGAACAAGCCCAGCTCTCTTGGCATCTCCTTGCATATCCTGTGGTCCAGTTCCACCATGCTGATGGCCACAGTTGGATGTGCCAGCCACACTCGTGCTGTCATAGCCTGGTCTGCAGGCAGCTGCCTTCACCATGAGGGCACACTTCTGACTCACCTTCTAAGTGCTGCCCAGGAGGGATCTGCCTGTCCTTTTCTGCAAACACGCTCAGCACCCAACTGGCACCCAGCTAGTGCTGCTGCACGCTGATTATTAATTTAAAATTCTTGGTGACATTCCATGATTAGCAAGGAAGCAACATACTTCCCCCCCCCTAAAATCCCCACCTGACTTTTGCTGTTTTCTGTATATATTTTTCTTGCTGCTTATTTTCCTATTTGTGCAGGATTATATCCTCAGAATGAGGATGATGCATTTCAAAAGATAGTGTTGTTGGCTGCAGCAATGCCTTCCTAGGTTTAGCCGTTCTATTCCAATTAAGGAGGGAACAAAATTCCAAATACAGACATACAGACTAGGTGGGGGAAAAAAAATGATGTTTGAACATACCTCCCGGTAACACTCCATTTCAAAATGCTCATATTCCTAGCACTTTAGCAGAAACAGAAGACTAGTGCTTTAGTACCCTTCAGTACTTGAAAGTACCTTTTAGGTGCTCTGCCACTGGTTTTGTGGAACAAAGAGAGTTGCATGGCTTAAAACTTTGCATTATTTTGTGCTATTTATGCAATTTTTTGACATGTTTTTTGAACGGTTACTGTAGTTCTGTGTGCATGGTCTTTGCTTTCATTTTAATACTATTAGAAAAAGTTATGGTCTAATGTTTTGGAATTTGCTGATTGAAAATTATTTTATCCCGTTTGCAACTAATGAGTTTCTCAGATTTGTAATAGCAACAAAGTTTTGCCCCCTGTTGTTCTGTGTGAGAGTGAGCGAGCATTTTGCTTTACAGCAGATTGATTTTAATGTTTCTTGGAAAAAAAGGAAAGAAAATTAATTTTAATTATCTTAAAATATGTCCCCTGGCTCAAAGTATAGGTCTCCGACAGAAATCAAGCAATGTTTTGCTTTCTCAGCAATTTCTGTCACTTGAAGAGTGAGTTGATCATGGAGGTAATAGCACATGGGGAAAATCCAGTGGGAGCTGTCTGATTTCATACATGTTTCAGTTCAAGCACTTAGATTCTTTTGATTTGTGGACTGTAATTTTCACTGACAGTATTACTGGCTTTTAGAAGAACAGCCCCTGACAGATGACATTCATCTAACCAGCTGCCGCCTAATCTGACTTTAGGCTGCTGATTGCATTGTCTAACTGATTGGCAATACAGTAAGCACTAATGACTGTTTATCTGTTATTTAAAATAAACAGAAAATAGTGAGAGTGATGGTCACATTTCACACTTCCACTGTAGCTAGCTTCTTGTCATCTGTTGTGATAGTATCAACTTCAGTGACTGACAGCTTTTCTTCTTGGATAATTTCTTTGGGAAAACTCAACATTGTTTTAATTTTCTTTTTTTTCTACCGCAGCCTTTATTACTCTAGTTTTCAGTACAGTCAGGAGTAGTGAGAATCTCATGTGGTGTGGGTTTAAAACTGAAAAAAGGAGAGCTTAGTTTGATTGTCAATCTTATGAAAAATATCTTTCAAATGAATTAGCTGTAGTCAAGAAATTATCAGTACAGTTAAGAAAATAACAGAAATAGTATATTACAGATTTAGAAGCATAGAATTGTTTAGATTGGAAAAGACCTTTGAGATCATAAAGTCCAACCGTTAACCCAGCACTGCCATGTCCACCACTAAATCATGTCCCTGAGTGCCACGTTACACATCTTTTAAATACCTCCAGGGATGGTGAGTCAACCACTTCCCTGGGGAGCCTGTTGCAATGCTTGACAACTCTTTCCATGGAGAATTTTTTCCTAATATCCAATCTAAACCTCCCCTAGTGCAACTTGAGGCCGTTTCTTCTTGTCAGCTGGGAGAAAAGACTGACCCCACCTGCCTACAGCTTCCTGTCAGGGAGTTGTGGAGAGCAGTAAGGTCTCACCTGAGTCTCTTCTTCTACAACTTTTTTTAAAAAAACACTTCCCTCAGCTGCTCCTCATCAGACTTGTGCCCCAGACCCTTCACCAGCTCCTTTGCCCGTCTCTGGACACGCTCCAGCCCCTCTGCGTCCCTCCTGCAGTGAGGGGCCCAGAACTGAACACAGGATCGAGGTGCGGCCTCACCAGTGCCCAGTGCAGGGGGACGATCGCTGCCCTTGTTCCGTTGGGCACGCTGTTTCAGATACAGGCCAGGATGCTGTTGGCCTTCTGGGCCACCTGGGCACACTGATGGCTCATGTTCAGCATCAGCCAGTACCCCAGGTCCTTTTCTGCCAGGCAGCTTCCCAGCCACCTTGCCCCAAGCCTGTAGTGCTGCGTGGGGTTGTTGTGACCCAAGTGCAGGACCCAGCACTTGAAAGTGGCTCGGTGAGTACTTCCACCAGCTCCCTCAGTGCCCTTGGGTGGATCTTATCTGGCCCCATAGACTTGTGTGGGTCTCAGTGGTGTACCAGGTTGCTGACCATTTCCCCTGGGATTATGGAGGCTTCATTCTGCTCCTTGTCCCTGTCTTCCAGCTTAGGGGCCTGGCTACCTGGAGAACAACTGGTCTTAATATTAAAGACTGAGGCAAAGATAGCATAAAGTACCTCAGACTTTTCCTCATCCTTTGTCACTATGTTTCCCCCTGCATCCAATAAATGATGGAGATTTTCCTTAGCCCTCCTTTTGTTGCTAATGTATTTATAGAAACATTTTTTATTGTCTTTCATGGCAGTAACCAGATTAAGTTCTAGTTGGGCTTTGACCTTTCTAATTATCTCCCTGCATAACTTCACAACAACCTGAGTTGCCTGTGCCTTCTTCCAAAGGTCGTGAACTTTTTTTTTTTTTTTTCCCCTAAGTTCCAGCCAAAGCTCTCTGTTCAGCCAGGACAGTCATCTTCTCTGCTGGCTGGTCTTTTGGCATGTGGGGATGGCCTGCTCCTGCATCTTTAAGATTTCCTTCTTGAAGAATATCCAGCCTTCCTGAACTCCTTTACCCTTCAGGACTGCCTTCCAAGGGACTTTTATCAACCAGTGTTTGCCTTCTGGAATTCCAAGGTAGCAGTTCTGCTCACCACCCTCCTTACTTATCCCAGAATCGAAAACTCATATCGTTTCATGATTGCTATGCCCAAGACTGCCTCCAACCATCCCATCACCCACAAGTTCTTTTCTGTTCCTAAACAACAGGTTTGGTGGGGCACCTTCCCTAGCTGTGCCAGAAAGTTACCTTCCACACACTCCAGATAACCAGAGGAAACCAGACTGTTTCCTCGCTGTTATATTGTATTTCCAGCAGACATCTGGTAAGTTGAAGTCCCCTCAAGAACAAGGACTAGCGATTGTGAGACTTCTCCCAGCTGCTTACAGCATTTTTTGTCTGCACCTTCATCCTGGTTGGTGGTCTATTAGAGACTCCCACCATGATATCTGCCTTGTTGGCCTTCCCCCTGATTCTTACCCTTTAACACTGAACCCTATTGCCACCATCATTAAGATCTAGACAATCGTAACCCTCCCTGACACACAGGGCTACGCCATTGCCTCTCCTTCCTTGCCTGTCCCTTCTGCAGAGTTTATAGCCTTTCATTGCAGCATGCCAGTTGTGTGAGGCACCCCATGTTGCCATGATGGCAGCTATATCATAGTTTTCCTGCTGCACGATGCCTTCCAGCTCCTCCTGGTTTTATGTTCAAGCAGAGCCAGAACTTCTTGTAGGAGTACGATGGTTTCAAATATCTTTCCTCAAGCAGTTTCTGAAGCACAGGGTAGAATTTATGACCAAAAGTTGTAAAGAAGTTAAAAGCAGTGCAGAACAGGATGGTGGTTATGGTTCTTCCTAATGATCAGAAAAAAATTTGCACAGGGGTTTGAACTTGTATCTGCTGTATGTCATATGTATTAAAATGGATGATTAGAAAACTTACTGTAAACAGGTCTTTACTTATTTCTGTGCTGATCATATTTAAAATGGGTTATGGAAGGTTTTCATAATACGTTTTTCTACTTCCTCTGTTAATACTTTAAAAAAACCCACAAAACAAAACCCCTGCAACACCAAAGAAACACCACACAATTGTTTCCTGTTTCCTGAAAAGAAAACCCAAGAAAACTGAGGTAACAACGACTGCAGTTTATTTGTGTTTCATTGCTTTCATTCAGGTTTTGTTGAGAGGAAAATCAAACATGAAGTCTCATAACTTTGTGCTTGTGAGAACAGCAGTGTCCCACAGTCTGTCACTCTTGATTTTTTCATTAAAGACTGTTTCAACTTTTAAAATATTTAAGACTTGAAACATTCCTATTAAGCTTCCTTAAATTCTCTTTCACAGTCCTTGCTTTACTGAATTACCTTCTCTTCCTTTATTAGTACTTTGGCATAATAAGGCAGAGTACATTGATTTCTTTGTTTTGAATATTAAGTCATTCTTGTTGCACATTTTTCATGACAAATAGCTGTCATAAATCTGTCAGCTGTCAGGAACGGAAGGCAGCTTTGAAAACTTTTAAAATATTGCAATGCATTTTCATCAAAACAAGTTGTCAGCAGGGAACATACTTCTTTTCTTGACACTGCCATGCTGCATTGATGAATGACACTGGGCAGTGGTGTTTCACTTCCTGGCAGCAGTGGAGTACAGTACCAGCGTTGCAGATGCAGGACTGAGACATCCGTCTCTAGAAGCCTGCTGCACCTGTTTGCTTCGTGGGTGGGTGATGGAGCACTGACACAGGCAGTTGCTTATGGACACAGATAGAATTGCATTGCGGGAAACAGTTGCAGGGTGGTGGTGAAGTAGTTCATTGTCATCTTAGAATGAAAATGATATCCTGAATCATTAAAAATGTTGATGCTTGCTGTTATAAAGCAGTTCACTGAACTTTTTAGTACTGGACATGTTAAAATATGTTCACTTACTAAACTATAATTGATTCCTTTTTCTTCCTCCTTCCACACTTTGTCAGAAGTTTGGTGGGCTGAATTTACTTTGATGTGGATAAATAACTTGAGCATTGCCTTTGGCTTAATGTCTTGGAGTCAGATGACTTTTTAGTATTTAGATACCTGAACAGCTACATTTGGTTTACAGAAGAGGGGAGTAAACTTTTTTCCTTTCCTTTCCTCTTTCCTTTCCTCTTTCCTTTCCTCTTTCCTTTCCTCTTTCCTTTCCTCTTTCCTTTCCTCTTTCCTTTCCTCTTTCCTTTCCTCTTTCCTTTCCTCTTTCCTTTCCTCTTTCCTTTCCTCTTTCCTTTCCTCTTTCCTTTCCTCTTTCCTTTCCTCTTTCCTTTCCTCTTTCCTTTCCTCTTTCCTTTCCTCTTTCCTTTCCTCTTTCCTTTCCTCTTTCCTTTCCTCTTTCCTTTCCTCTTTCCTTTCCTCTTTCCTTTCCTCTTTCCTTTCCTCTTTCCTTTCCTCTTTCCTTTCCTCTTTCCTTTCCTCTTTCCTTTCCTCTTTCCTTTCCTCTTTCCTTTCCTCTTTCCTTTCCTCTTTCCTTTCCTCTTTCCTTTCCTCTTTCCTTTCCTCTTTCCTTTCCTCTTTCCTTTCCTCTTTCCTTTCCTCTTTCCTTTCCTCTTTCCTTTCCTCTTTCCTTTCCTCTTTCCTTTCCTCTTTCCTTTCCTCTTTCCTTTCCTCTTTCCTTTCCTCTTTCCTTTCCTCTTTCCTTTCCTCTTTCCTTTCCTCTTTCCTTTCCTCTTTCCTTTCCTCTTTCCTTTCCTCTTTCCTTTCCTCTTTCCTTTCCTCTTTCCTTTCCTCTTTCCTTTCCTCTTTCCTTTCCTCTTTCCTTTCCTCTTTCCTTTCCTCTTTCCTTTCCTCTTTCCTTTCCTCTTTCCTTTCCTCTTTCCTTTCCTCTTTCCTTTCCTCTTTCCTTTCCTCTTTCCTTTCCTCTTTCCTTTCCTCTTTCCTTTCCTCTTTCCTTTCCTCTTTCCTTTCCTCTTTCCTTTCCTCTTTCCTTTCCTCTTTCCTTTCCTCTTTCCTTTCCTCTTTCCTTTCCTCTTTCCTTTCCTCTTTCCTTTCCTCTTTCCTTTCCTCTTTCCTTTCCTCTTTCCTTTCCTCTTTCCTTTCCTCTTTCCTTTCCTCTTTCCTTTCCTCTTTCCTTTCCTCTTTCCTTTCCTCTTTCCTTTCCTCTTTCCTTTCCTCTTTCCTTTCCTCTTTCCTTTCCTCTTTCCTTTCCTGTCATACATCTTAAAAGAATTATAGTTAACATCTACTAATTAGTAAAAACCCAAGACTTTAGTCCCTCCAGATGATAAAGTGGTGGTTTAGTAAGCAAACAAACTCTATAATAAACTATTTTATTTTTTGGGCATGTAGCCATCCTTGTTGTTTCAGTAGTTTGCAAGTTAAAAGTTTGTGACTGTAGGCAGCAGGGTCCAACCAGAGTGGGGTAGGTCTTCAGGGCATTTCTAATCTAGCCCTTTGCCTCTTCGCTGTCTGGTCTCTATTCAGATACTCAGTCTTTTGAGTGGCCATCAAATGCAAATGAGTAGGGGTATTTGCTAATAATTTAAAGGATTAGTTTGTAAAGATGTTACAAAGCTGGTGTATGATGCTATAGCGGTGCTAAGATTAGGATGACTGTCTTTATGTACCCATTCATCCCTTTCCCTTTCCTTTTGTGGCTGCCAAAAAGCAACTAGATTTTTGTCTGGCAAAATAAAAAAAAAATAGGCTGTTATATGTACGCTCACTTTACTTTTATTGGGAGGAAAAGTGTTTGCCTAGCCCCTCTGAAGGTATTGCATTTATCTTATAGAAAGGTCAATCTTCAGATTTCCAATGGACCTCCTAGATATCTTATGGGTATTGAATCCAGGTGAAACAAATATTTGGAACTGCTCTTACCTGTTCTTAATTGTTTCCAAATGTCTGGCCTGGTGATATGGAGCCCAGATAGGCTACTTCTAAATCATTCCTGAAGTTGATAGGTACCTATTGATGTAATCAGTGAATTCGTGTGTTGGTAACTTTGCAGAGATTAACACATTAATCTTTTGCTGCATTTTAGTAAACACTTCATTATTCTCATACTCTGAAATTGAAAACTTGTTGCGGATTTGGACCTAGCTTGTCTTAACACTCATACTGTTTAGATCAGTATTTTGGTTGGACTCATAAAATATAGCAGCTGTATCTCGTGCTTTGATGAACAACAACAACAAAAAATCTCTTTAGATTTATGGGTTTTGTTTCAAGTTTCTCTATTATAATCCTAAAATTGTACTATAATCTGAAGAGAAAACATGCCCCTTTTAAAAAATACTAGTTATTAATTTCCAAGATGAAGACTGAATTTTTAAGTAATCTTTTCTTTCAATATTTTTTCAGGTTTATCTTTCAGTCCTGACTTATTTTCTTAATTCTACTGCTAGAAAAGCTGGTTTTACAGAGAGACTGAAGTGAAAAGGCATATGGTTTTTTATTGCTGTTGTGGGATTTACTTCTGGAGCCATGACAAAATTAGTAAGGGGAAAGGAAAAAGTAATAGGGCTTTTTTTGTTAGTTTTACCTTCTACTTCATTATGTGTTTAGTTCAGTAGATAAATCAATAGCAACATCTGTAATACAGTGAATTAATTTAATGGAAGAAATTCAGGAGCAGTGTATCAGTGACATGAAAAGTTTCAATGTAGACAGAATTAAGGCAGTACCTTTCTAAATTTTTTTTAATAAAACCTTTTAACATGACAGAAGATTAAAGAAATTAAAAAATAATTTCTAGATTTTTAGAAGAAGATAATTCTGGTTCAGGATATAAGCATAATTTACAGAAAACCCAGTGATCTAACTGTGGTAAGATGTAGATACTTCACAAGTCCAAACATAATTTTTATTCACTTTGGAAGGTAAATCTCATCTGTGTAGAAGCAGTTATATTTAATTTATGATAATCTTGTTAACAGAAATAGACATTATGCAGAAGAAAACAAGTAAATGAATGCTCAGATTTTTTGTAGTTGCAGATAAGACTGTCCTTTCAAAAAGCAGCAGACCAGTGTTCAAGGGGAGAGTGTATGGCATATAGTAGCCTGGATCGTTCAATAAATTCCTTTTTGAAGAAGAAAGCAGAGCAATTTTAAGAGTGAAGCATGAGTCAGGACTGTTTGAAGGAGAGAGGATAGTCAGATTTTTCTCCTGGAAGTTAGCCGAACAGCTGGAGGACCTCTGGGGAAAAGTGCTTTTTCACCGCTTCTGTGGCTGGCTGTGTTTTGACTCTTGTCACAAGCATCCTGTGTGACTGTGGGCAAGTCTGCTTGGGAGAAATTGTTGGCATTACACACATCAGTAATGAGAAGAAGGAATGTGGTATGGCCAGCTTCAATTTTGTTATACAATCCAACTGCATGTAAGCAGGAGTGGGGTCAGAGTTGGCAAGGAACAAACGTGAAGGAAGTATTGCTCATTGTATGTGTTGATGTTTTTATGAATCTGATCTTGTGGAAAGGGGTTGACATGTTTTCTATCTCATAAGATAAAATATGTTTGTTAATATAAGTCATATTTCACAAATCTGGTGGGATTCGTTTGGTGGGATTAGGATGATCAAATTTATATTCCTTGCTTAGATTTCTGAAAGGTGTTTTATAAGGCTGGTCTCCAAAACCTCTAGAGTAAGACTTCACAGCCCTGTGAGAAAGTTTGTCTATAGATAAGGGAAGAAGAATTAAAAGGAGGAAATAGAAGGGAAGGGTAAATACTGGGGTTTTATTGTCAATAGTAGAAGGTCACCAGCAGTTTTTTTCAGAGATGACTGACTGAGACTTGTGCTCTGAACCAGAACTATAAATGAGCTATAGAAGGAAGTAGGAGACAGCAAAACTGAAGGATGATCCTAAGCTGTTTATAGAGTGGTAGAGATTGGGTCTGCACAGTCTTTCATGTTTAGTGCTCAGAAGATTGAATGATGGGCATTACAATGATAGAAGATTTAAATGTTGAGGGTTTGTAGGGTTTTTTTCCCCCTTTCTCATGTTATGTATGAAGTAATGAGCTTTGAGATAGCTGTTACAACTGAGGATTGAGATTTTGTACTTACAGTTGATAGCTTAACAGTGCTTAGTAGCATAGGATGGTATAGACTTTTTCTTTTTTGATGCTTCATAATGCTGACAACTTTGTGTAGGTTTTCTGTAGAAAAAAATACTTAATTTTCTAAGGGTACATCAGATGCATTTAAGTTCCTGTATCAGCATCAATAGATGAATATGTAAATTTTATGCTTGATTTTAAAAATGTAAATGTTACTTTTTGCTTTTCTAAGATTGTACTACTGAACTTTCTATAACTAGGGATTCTAAATGCTAAAGTAAAATTGTAACTTGTTTGTGGATTTGCAGTATAGGACAATATTCATCATACTTTCTTTAAGTGACCAGTTTATATAGTACTTTTTAATTTATATCAATATTTACAATGATATGATTTTTTTCATGGCAATTTAAAAATTATTTTTTCAATTGTGTTGCAATCATAATTGTTATCAATAAAATGGAGAGATGTTCCTATTCTTTAGTGATGTAGCAGCATGGAAATGTGCTGAGTGTAAATGTGAGCACCTATTTGTTTTCTGTCTATAACCTGATAGCTGGAGGACCTATTTATCTAGGATATTTATAGTGAGGACTAAATGAATAATAAGAGGACTACAGTAATTCAGTTTTATTTTTTCAAGACCTAGAAAGATCTGAAATAGGCTGGGGAATGTTATTGGAGTAAGCGCCTTGGCGACCCAATGAGAAGTAGGTCCCTGTTCTTGTTGTCCATTTTGAACCCAGCATTTGTCATACACCTTGTCTATAGTAGTCAAAACAATTCTCAATATTCGTAACTAAAAAAATTCTATTAAAACCTTTTCAGATAGTCTGTTTTGCCATGTTCAGGCACTTGCAAATGGGTTGGTAACACATCAGTCTGAGATGCCCCTCCATGAAGGCTAACTGTAGCTAGCGTGAGGCTCCTCCTGCCACTCTCTGGTGACAGGTTTTGGCTCTGAACCCTCCCAGAGGAGCAGCCATGATTTGGCCTCCCTGAGCCGTGCTTTGGTGGAACCACTTTCTGGTTATTGCCTGCCAAGGGAGCGTAAGCAGATTAGTGAGTAGAGCTAAAGTTAGCTTCTGCAAAAGCCTTTGTAGCCTTGTTTCCAGATGCTGTTGAAGGTCCAATGTAAAGAAGTATCTTGGGTGCATAAATGCCTAAATCCGTTGACTTTGACAGAGTCCAGACATCTTACCCAGTGCTGTGAACATGTTTCTCAGAAATGATTAAATGGTAGGAGCATGCTTGTTATCTGCATGGCTGATTCTCGCTCGCACCCCTTCCTGGTGGCGAGCCTGGTCTCGGTGTGCGGTCCCGGCTGCTCCTTTTGCTCCTCGTCGTCATCCCCCTTGGCAAATGAGCCTGAGGAGCCCATGCAAAGCTGGGGGCTGGAATAAAGCAATTTTCATTAACAGCATGCAATTATGTGGGGGATGATGCAGGTCCTGGATTAGGGCTCCTCTTGCTCTGGGCCTTTTCTGCTGGCTTTCCAGTCAGGTTGCCTGGGTTCTGTTTTGCTTGAGTTCAGGCCAAAATAAAATGGTATCCAGCTGCCCTAGTTGATTTTTAATCTCCTTTGGTGCTTCAACGTGTACGTGTTCCAGGATCGGATTCCTCCGGTTTGTCTTGTCAAATAAATGTCAGCATTTAACGAGGTTAGCTGGGTAAGAGTATTAGCTGAATTACCTGCTTCTCCATGCTAACAGCATGGCAGTTCACATGAGTAGTGCCGAAGCTGCCACAGGTACCACGCAGTTAAACCGGAAAAATTATGTTTTTCATTGAGTTGGTACCGCTCTGTTGAAACTTGGGTGTGTTGAGCTGCTTAGGTTAAATATTTCACTAAATCTACTGAAGTTACTTACATAAAAATTGTTGGAATGACTCACTGCTTCAGATGTTTTTAATAGCAACTGAAATGGGTGCATGAAAAAAGTAAAATGTGTAATAAAAAAAATTTACAAATTATAAAAGGGATGCTAGTTTATCTCATTCTTTGCCCTTTAAAATTCTAATAATGGCATATTTTTACATGGAGTTAATAAGCCCTGAAAGGAAATCAGAATTGAAACTTAGGGTCATACTTTCTGATATTGCTGTTTTCAATAAACACTGGGAACTATACTAGTTTTTAGTTGCGTTTATATGTTTCTCAAGAACCTGGTGCAAAGTTAAGTGCCATAGGTTTGGTTTTTATCTAAAAATATGCACTTATAGTGTATTTTTTTCCCTTTTATGTTTCAGTATTTGCCCTATTATGGGAATATGTGTAGCTGCGCTATCTTATGCTTTGGTATATACTGTAGAGATCTGATTTGGAGTTCACTGTGTACTAATGCTTATTCAATGCTTATTAACACCGCATGTTAAATGCTTTTGTATAGATAATTTGCTTTTCAGCATGAAACATTAAGTACTTTGAGATCTGTTACTGAAAGATTCTGAGCAGGAACTGGGTACTGATAGGACATTAAGATTTGGTTTGTTATGGCGCTGAATATTACACATTACAGTAGCACTTAGCAAAATCTCCCTCACTCCCATTTATTCCAAAAGGAATCTCTTGTTGATAAAAATACCTTTTATTCAAATTACAGAGTTTTACGCAGATCTTAGCACTGGCTTTGTGGTAAATATCAAGTTATGACTTACCAGTTAATCTTTTTGTTTAGTGTGTTCTTTCATTTGAAGAATGTTAGCTATAAGTGGGATCCTGCCATTGCAGGGGTATGCCTGCTCTAATGATGCAACCCCGAGGAACAGAACCTAATCTGAAATTTATGTATGTATGCTTGTTTTAAGTATGTCTATACACACACAGGAGAATGTTGCATCTTAGCTGAGTAGAGAGATTCAGTTCTTCTAGTGTTTGCGAGACTTTACTTGTCCACAATTCACCTGCAACTGTATGTTGGTTGAGTTAGGAACTGAACCTTTGATGTTAACATACTGGCTTTTTTTTGTTAGTATTGCAAAAGACAAAATGTCATTTTTGTAAGACCTTGAGCATTATTGTCTGATGCTTTGGGTTTTAAACAACAGGTAATGTGTACAAATTGTATGAAAATTAGGGTGGTTTATGTTTTCCTAACAGTTCTTTATAAAAGCTCCCCCCTCTTTTTTTTTTTTTTTTTTTGTCCCCAGCATGTTTCCTGTGGGCAGGTGAGCATAAGCTCAGAGCTGTTACAACTGTTCAGTAGCATCTGGTTTGAAACCAGAGCATGTAGGGGCTGCCAGGGAGCTGGCAGGCTGTGCAGCGGGGAGCTGCTCTGGCAGTTTGACTGCTGCGTCCTGGAGTTGTTGTTCATAATGAATATTCTCTTTCTGTTCTCAGCATGTGTGTAATTAATGGGAGAAACTATTTGAGAATGAACTCCAGACAGGTACAGGTCATCATAGCCAGGTGTTTAATTATTGTCATTAGGAAGCATTTTGGAAGTTCCTGGTGTGCACTTTAAGAAACACAACAGTAACTGAATCTCTTTGGATTTTGGTGGATTTGTCCATTGTATTAAAGGATGATTAAAATTATTAGATGTACAGTGTTGAAGCATTAATTTTCTGAACAGCTTTATCAAGAAGAGGTAATAATTATAGTCTACTTGATATGTTGCACACATCATGCTCCTTTAAGCTGATCTTTTTTTTCCCTGGAACTGTGCCAGACATTAATTAACATACTTGAAAACAAGTATGAAAACTTGTGCATTTATAATTATATCTTCAGTAACAATATTATTGTGCTTTCAAAAAGGTGTATTTATCATCCAAAAAGGGGCTAGAGTTAGGGTCAGTTATAATCATCCTCAAGAAGATATTGGGGTTAGATGTGAAACAGATGGTGTTCCTTTTTACTGGGGAAGAAAGAAACGGCCTGGATGAAAATAAATGTTTCTGTGTGGACTTGGGCTTTGTTATGAAATGACTTAGAGCGAACAAGTTGCTTTCCGTTGACGTACAATCAGCATAACCTACTCATTGCTCTCTATGAATGCTCAGAGCCCAGAAATCTTTCATTTTTCCATCTCGCTTTTAAAGACACATTTCTCATTGCCGCGGCTGTATTTGCTAATTCTGTTCTCGTTCCGGTTTCAGAGTAGAATATAAGAACATGGAGACACTAGCTACCTCTTGTGTTCATTCTCCTTAATTACACTTATGAGCTTTTTCTGACACGCCCCCCCCCCCCAAAAAAAAAAAAAAAAACCAAAAAAACCCAACCAAACCAAACCAAAACAAAAAAGCTGGGTAATTGCTTGTTCTTATTAGGTTTCAAATAATTTCCTGAAAGATTAAAGTTGGTAGCAGCAGCGTTTTGCTGTTATTCAGAAAGGTAGATGAAATTGGTATTTGCACCTGTATGCCTTTGGTGAGATACATATTTTATTGGAGACCTGGTTATGGAAACGCTGGTTTTTTTTTTTCCTTAAGATTTATTAATTTTCATCAATGCAAGATAAAGATATGAATTCAATAACCTTTTTTTTTTTAAAAAAACTGTTAAAATGTGGCAAAATCTGTTACTTAGAAATATGTAGGTCACTATAAATGAAGATGGATAAAATAACCGTAGGTATGTTTTCATGGCATGCTTTTTTACTGTTTGTTCAATAGATAATAAAAAGTGTATTGCATATGCAAACAAATGACTGTGACTTAAATCTTTTTTTCCAGGCATTTGGGAAATCTTTCTGTTACATTTAAACAATGTTCAGGGAGAATCTGGTCTGTTAATTTGTAGTACTAGTGTATCTGTTTTGCCTTAAAGGACTCAAACATGATTAACTTCAGTAGAAGGAACACATAATGCTACAAGCTTTTACAACTTATTATAGTATGATCTAAGCTATTCAGATCATTATTTGAAAATTCAAAGTTCTGTTTTCTGTTTAGGAAGATGCTGTTAGAGGGCAGGCCTTTTCAGCCTTCTTGATTTGTGGGCTCCTAGATATTTTCCAGTGGAGGCTCTTTATTAATTTCTTAATCGCTTCTTTCTACTTCTCCACTTATTTGAACCATTGGAGACATCAGTTACATGGATCTGTTTTGAATCTGAAATTAAGAAAAATTGCAATTTTTATAATTTGGATGGCAAAGACTACTAATTCTAAATGATTTTGGGTGATAACAGTATCTTTGCAATGGTAATTCCATAGTGTGTTTATCAGCCAATATAAAAGAAAAAATAGTACTTTATTCCTAAATTAGTTGTCTGCAGAACAGAAGGTGCAGGAGCATGACTGGCATCAGATGCAAGTTTATTGCTTGAATTACAACATTGTACTTGGTGTAAACCAGTAAAGCTGCAGACTTGTGAAAGTTTAAAAATAAACATCTGTGGGCATGGTGGTGTGACATAGTACTTCCCTGCAATTGTACAGTAACACATCACAGAAAGAGGGAAACATTCTGATGTGTAAGTTTTGTGATTGGGGATTTCTATTCAGCTTTTGTTCATTCACATTTGTGTAAACATGAAGGTAGGCTCTTTGTCACTCAGTTTTGTGGTTTTTTTTTTTTTTTTTTTTCCCCAGTGGATATCTTGTCAGCTGTAAGTGGGAACACAAAATATTAACAGTGTGCAGAAATGTCACAAGTATAAGGACTCTGAGTGCTTGACTGCAGTCTCTGCCATAATGTTTTAATATTTCTGAACGCAGTGGTTTCTGTTTGTATACAAGAGAAACTTCTCAGATGATAAAAGCTGTCCTTCTCAACAATTTGATTCCCCCTTTATGCTTGATTTTCTTTTGCTCTTGGATACTTTTGCTTTCTTCTTATTGACAGGTATCTGAAGAAGATTTTTCATTGTCATAGTATAGTTGAGCCATGAAATGATTTTGTGATCTATGGTGTAGCAGAAATGTAATACAGAATGTTTCTTCTGAGTATTCTCTTTCTGTGCATTTTAAAACACCAGACAGGCTTGTAGAGACACACAAGGAATAGTTTGTTTCCCGTTTCAATACATTGTGTTCCATTAAGCACAGTATTTACTTTTAAGAGAATCTCCCTTCTAGAGCTTTATTTCTTACAGCATTTTATGTGTTTCATGCATTTATACCATCATGCAGACTTGTAGAGATATTTTACGTTGCCTAGGAATATGCTTTAAGCATTATTACCTTTCTAGATACAAATGTGCTTTTCTTCCTTACGTTATCACAGCAGTTAGTGAACCCAGATGCAATTCCTTGGGAGTTTCGATTTTCTGGTAGTTTGTGTCTTTGGCTTGTCTTGCACGGTTTGGCTGAGGGTGCCAAGCACTTGAGCTGACTGACTTGTTAGTTTTGTCTGGATACAGTTTGCTCATGGGTTTCCCACAATTTATCTGATGAGTGCAAGTTTTGCAGTTTATTTGTGCACAAAATCCAGTGCAGATCCCTTATGAGACTTGTATGTGGACGTTTATTTAGATGAGAGGAAAATGGCTTAACACTTATTTTCAGCTGGCATGTGGAAACAATGAGCTTCCCCCTGGTGTTCCTCTGCAAGCTTTTGCAGAGCAGGACAGAGATGCCTCGTAGACTCATCAGATCATGCAGCTACTGATATTAATGCTGCTAAATGACACCGGGTTTGCAAAACACACATTTTAAAGTATTCACATTTTCAAATATATACATTTTCAGATTTTTATTCACAGTAAACAGTTTACACATGGACACGATTAGGTGCTTGTTTAAATATACTGTGTTGCAACCTTAGTGTTTTTTCTTCGTTTAAGAAATTCACTCAGGTTTTATTTTGCTCTATTGGGTATCCTGGTATGAATTTAAGGGAGTGAAGTGGGTGACTGCTGCATGCACGTGGCTCTGGTAGGGAGGCTCCCGGCCAAGCCTCAGACACAGCATTTATTTTCCTGTGAATCTGGCCATCTCCAGTAAATGCTGCTCATCTCAAAGCAGTATCTTTTCCTGGAAGACAGGGCTTTTACTGCTAGGCAATAGGTAAAGTCACTTCAAGGAGGGGAAAAACATTTCACTCTTGTTTTAAATATTCTGGAAGTTGCTGCTGCTTTTTTTGCTTCCCCCACTTTAAACTGTTTTATCTAATTCAGGATGTTTCAAGATGTTATTCTAGACAGTCAGTTAAATAAAAATAAACAATTTAAAATATATCATTAAAGAGTATGTTGTGCCCAAAATGGAGTCGATGTGTCCCACAGGACCAGAAAATGAACCTTACGATATTATGGACAATTTAAAATGGGCAAATTTAATTATAGCAGGAGCGTGCAATTACTGAATGAGGTATGAGAGACATGGGAAATGTTCCCATCTAAATAATGACCAGAATGTGCTTGTTCTAATAATATTCCATAATGCATTTAAGGCCCTAGGATTACAACACTTTCAAGTTATTAGAAGACGACGATAATAGTGTGGTTTATTACCAAATTACTACCATACTCTCTGAGGTATGAAGTGATATTAATGACCATTTTCAATAAGGAATAACATTTTGCAGAATCAGTAGCATTTAACCGTATTAAAATATGTTGCATTGTGCAGTAAAGCCCTGGGGTACAGAGACGAAAACTAAAGAGTTTAATTTTGAGATGCAATTGGGAAATTATTTGGACATTAAAAAAAGCTTTAGGGTAAAAATGCATTAATAAAGTATGTTTTTTAACTCTGCCATAAATAAAAAGGTGCATGTATATTACCTGGTTGTAATTTTGGTTTATAAAAATGTTAAAATCAGTGCATGACCTACATTCTGTTTAGCGTGCTATATAAAATTTCAATTATCTAAGTGTCTGTTAAATCTAGAAATGAACCATAAAAGAGAAAATTAGTATATGTATGTAAATGAATGCTATCTGGAATGCATATTAAAAATATTTTTCAGAATGGAGGCATTTTTATAGAATAAGTGACAAGATAACATTCAGTTTCTCTAGTAACATATTCTTTTAATGAGGAGCTCTGTGTTCATACACTCTACCAACAGCCATTCTTTACAGATTTGTCTGCCTCTTTCACTGTAAATACTGCAATATTTGTTTTGCCAAGGTCAGATGCTCAGACTTGGTGGCATTATTGTCACTGATCTAATCAACTGCAACTCTCATACCATCTGGTTAAGTTATTATGTTAATTCCAAGTAAATAAGTTAATTCCAGTCACTCAGAACTGCCAAAGACAGGAAATTTTATGATGTCAAAATATGTCTCTGAAGCTAAATAAACCCTCTGTACATATTGTATGTTATGGAATGTTGTAAAAACTAAAGATGCATTTTCCTGTGGGAGCATCACTTTCATTCATTCAAAACAAATCTGAGTTTTATTTAGAGCCATAAAAATATGGAAATCATATTGTGGTTTTATAGTCACTGTAAAATGCCATAAAATATTTGTAAGTTGCCATCTTGCTGTTGAGTCAGCAACTGAAGAATTGCATATGTTATACATACTAATTGTATATGATATAATTTTATGTATACAAGTGCTGTTAAATGGGTGCAATAGGATAGATTAAGGATTGGTTTGTAGGCACGACCTTGTATTTAATGTTAGATGTAGAAGTGTCAAAATTGCAAGGCTTGCCATGGGTCTGTACAGAAATAATGGGAGGAACTTGCTGTCTCTTGGCTTAGAGCTTTAGTTTTCCTTAAAGTTATGAAAGTTAAATCTGTCCTTTTAATTCTGTGCTAGATCATGGGAGCTTCATTTCTGCTGTTCCTTAATGTTCAAAGTTCCTGATTTGAGCGCTGAAAATTCAAGAGGCTACCTTTTAAAAATCTTTAAGATTTGTTTAAAGTGAATGTTGGTCATGAGAGTATCATTCTCATGATACTGCATGAGAATGTATCTTCAAAAATTGAAGCATTTGTGGTTCAAGCAAAAACCTGTGTTATGAAACTCTAGATAAAAATCACAGGAATTGGGTGAAATTTTAAAGTATATATAAAAAAAGAAATGTTAGTTAGGATTTGAACAACTCCTGGTTCAGCTCCAATTTGATATGTATCTCTCTTTTTTTTTTTTTTTTTTTTTTAATACTATTTTGAAACGTGTCAGTTTGTGGCTCATCTGCAGTTTGGGACTACTCCTGCCATCCCTCTATTGCTTATCTCAAAATTATTCTAGTATTTAAGATTAAAATAAAAAAAAACATTTTAGTCATAAGAATAAACTTTGTTAGACTATGACAGATAATAAAATCCATAGTCCCGTGAGTTTTCATGGCTTAGAGCTGTAGGGCACTGGAGAGGTGGTGTCTGGTAGCTTTGATACTGTAGCGTGGTCTGGGAGCTGTTGTGTCTAAACGAACTGAGTGACTGGAAAGTCTCTCAGGCAAAGATTAGTGTTTCATGGCACAATATGCAAATTCCTTGCTTGGTAACATGGTATGTAATGCAATTTGAGATGGAGTTTTAAGTAGTCCAATTCTATGCGTATAAACTTAAAATAATATAGAGAGTTAAATATTTAAGCTATTTATGTTGTTCTCACAGTTCAATATGGTGTATTTGTCTGGATGTTGTTTAAATACAATCAAGGTGGTATGTGAAGGTGCACGTTTGGATTAAATGGCTCTTGTAAGCACTGACAAAAACTTGTTATTAGTAAACATTAATAAATCCAAAATGTGTGGTTTTGTGGTGGTGGAAACTAGCAAGCGAGCTCTTTCTTCCCGTTCCGTAATCAGAAGTAGTGCAGCCGCCTGCCGCGCTGTGCACGGGAAGGGGGATGAGCTGAGTTCTTGCCAGCTGATGGGCCATGCCGAGTTGGGACCGTTCCTTGGTGGGAGCAACCTGGTTTTTGATATCCTCTAATGGCACAAGGAAAGTTCTGAGCTGTGATGGTTGCAGACTACAAAGTGCTGTTTGTTTTGTAAACTGGCAACTGATGGCAAAATTGTCAATGTGCGCTGTTTTCCTTCATTAATGAATTACAGAAATGGTATAAAGTTTGATTTATCATTTTGTAATGATTTTTCAAATAAGAACCTCTGTTATGATTTAAGAATGCTCTGTGAATGTACAGGCAGTGTTATGTATATATGTGTGTGTATGTATATGTATTTATTTTACTCATGTTTATATAGAGATTTGTAATGTATTTGCTAGGACAGATCTGTTCTGTGCTTATGTATGTTCTGGCCTTCAATTCTCTTGCTCTGTTGTGTCTTCAAAGTCTTACGCTTTGCAAGAGTCTAAATTCATCAGTGATTCAGGTGCAGATTTCTAAAGGAAAATACCGTCAATTTGAAAATCACATTTAAATTCACAAGATTGGAAGTGTGTAAGTAATGAAAATACTAAAAATTATTTAAGCTGGAAGAATATTTGTTTGGTTTGGCTGGCTTTGAATAAAATGCATCGTGTCTCTATGTACACGTTCTTCTCCTCCATATTTCATAAAAAAAGAGGTGTAGTAACAAAGCTACTGTTTATTGTGCAAACCAAAGTAGTTGAACCATAGCTCAATTGTGTGAGGCAAGGATGGCAATAGTTCATTGAGTCTACACCTTTCTGAAGGTTTGTTATGCTCATACCCCTCTTTAGGAGGAAGCCCCAGTATCTTCACAGGAGATAGGTGTGTGGTTTGTTTGGTTTTTTTTTTTTTTTTTTTTTTTTTCTTAAACTACATGTACAGAGGAACCACTTTTTCTGTACTCCTGTATGGGCTTGGTGCACAGGGACGCCTCCTCTGCTCTTTCTGGGTCCTGGGGGAAATGCTGTAGGATATTGCAGATTTGGCCAGAGAGTCTCAGCTATTTCCTTTCCAACAGGAAAAGAAAGATGATGGACTTAAATCTGTGTAGAAAAAAGGAGTATGCCAGCAGAAGACGGTTGCTGTGCCTAGCGACAGGAAGAAAATGGGAGCTACAGAGGGAAAAGCGAGCGATACTACTGCTACCCAAACTGAGAAACAGAGACCAGAAGCAATTTGAAGAGTTCTTTGTTTTTTTTGACTTGTTTTTACCCTTTGCCCCTGGACAGACAGAGCTGTGGCTTGGAGCTGTGGTTGGGCTTTCCCCACGTAGCAGGCAGTATGGGAGACTGTGTAGGGAGACGGTAGGAGAGGTAATCCCCTTCCCACAGCCCCTGCCATGCACTGAAGCCCTGGCTGATGCCAGGATGCGCAGGGCAGCTCTCTGCTCACCCTGCTCTGCTGGAGGTCACAGCTGGAGAGAAGCAGCAGTCCAGTGTAGGTGAGGCTGGGCTGGACAGCTATACCTAGCCTAGAAAAAGGATTTTAAGGAATGGAAATATTTGCTATAGTCTTAAAAGCAGGCCAGACAAGAGTTTTCTGAATTTTCTCATTTATAAAATCTAAGTATCCTTAGTTGTACTGCGGCCAGTGCTTCTCTCACCACAGACATTATTTAGACCCTGGGAGCACAAGCAGGCTGTTTTAATTTACTGGGATAAGTGTAATCCTTGGGTGAACAGCTGAAATTACTAGGTGTAGCCAATAGCATTAAGTAGCTCACAAAGTGACATATAGAGCTTTAGTCCAAAGCTTATCTTTTTTTTTTTTTAGGTTATCAGAATATTCTTCCTGATACTCTGCATAAATTGTTATCTGTTTAATATCAAACAGAGCTCTGGGTTTTGTGGCTTAAACAGTGACATTATTTTCAAAATAGAGCTTTTGTGGCTGATTTGCAAGGGCTGGGTTTGGCAGTGTAGCTCCATTTTCAGTCTGTGTGGAAGATGCACTAACTGTTCAGCAGAGGTCACTGTAAGTTTGTGGTTGAGGCATTTTAATGCTGGTTATCAAAATGTAGTACCGAAAATATTAATATTATGACTAGGAAATTTTTGTGCCTGCATTAGCTTTGAAATGAAACAGTATGAATTTTAAGAAAGATCTTTTTTTGTGGAAATAGAAAGTGGAGGCAGTCATAAGATTTAAAGGGAACTTGAATAGCCTTAAGAAATGTGGCATATACCCAGAATTTTGTAATCTTTAGTATTCCTTATCAAGATTTATCCAAATGATGTCTTCTGTAGAAATACCTCCTCCTCCTTCCAAAATGTGTCACTCCTCCCATCCCCCAAAAGCCAGATGTGTCAGTGCTTTTCCTTAGCACAAATGCTTCCTGAAGTCTACTTGTTCTGCCCTTAAAGGCCACAAAATGAAGTCAAAAAGGAGTGTGGCTTTCCTATTTATTTTGTGCCTTGCTGGCAGCATTGAAATAATCTTCTTATTCAGTGAGTGAATTAATTTCTAAATGCATTGCATTTGCTGTTCTAAAAGCAGTGCTGATCTTCTGCAACTACTTTTTGGGTGAAACAGAAGTATATTCTTCCAGAGACAATTAAGAATCCATGTTCTGGACCACTGCCATGGTAGTCATCATGCAGAGAGGTGATGCATGCTCCTGGATGTGCAATATTGTGATCTTTCCAGTAAAGGGGACAACTGCAAATGAACAGGACGCCTTTCTTCCTATCTGTATTAGCCCTATCTGTTATTCTTGTAACTGAATCTGGTGTGAGAACTTCAGTTCTCTGATGTTACTGTCTTATCCCAACTGTTTGTCACAGCTGGATTCTTCTTATGGTGCTGCTTATACTTGCTTCAAGCCATGTATCTCCTAACAGAGACGATGGATGTGAGCTCCGCGTATTTTCCAAACTCCACGTTTTGTCTGGTTCCGTTCATCATTGCAGTGAGCTTTTTAAACTGTATGCCAGCACAATAACCTTTCCCTGCTGTTTCCCCCTAGACTGTGTACCTCTTACCCTGCCATTGTGCTGGGAGGATCAATAGCAATCCTCCATCATCTGCTGTTTGAGAATGTTTGTGCATTTTCAAGCTAAATCAGCCATAGAGCTTTTGAGAAATGCTGGTTTAAAGATTTTTGTTTTCCTGCTAACAATTGAAGCCATGAAAAGTAGTCCTTGGGAGAAATCTCAAAAGTCACACTACTTCTAAAGACCACTTCCGATTTTGATTAACCAGGAAGTTAATGAGGCTTTCAAGTCTTTTGGATTTTTTTACTTGATCTTAGCTCTTCAAGGGCTTGTGTAATCTTGTTATGGAAATAGTGTCAACAGATGTTTGCAATTTTGCATCCACTGCAGATCTATCACTGCATAGGCATAGGAGACTCTGGAAGTTGATTAGCAGAGGAAAGCAGGTGGAGTTAGATTGTTGCTGGGTGTTTGGATGGAACCAGAAGGAGCTCCAATTTTGTTCATGAAAATATAGGAAGGGGGGAGTTCATTTAAGCAAGGGCGTTGTGTGAAGGAAATGGTGTTTGTGAAGTTTACACTAGGAGGAGTCTTTTGTTAGACCAGTAAATAGAGCCTTGTCCAAACATAAATTCTCATTTTCTGCTGTTCCTTTGTCAGTTTGCAAATGGCTTTTCTGGTTGCACTGAGGTGAGACTGAGGCGAAGTAAACCGGAAAGCTGGCATGGTGAAGCAATAAATCACGCACGTGTTTGTGACTTAGAAAACAACCAGTTTTGGTGGTTGCCAGAAATAGCAAATTGTTAGTTGTGTACTTCTGTATGGTCCTGTGTCTTTTCAGTTGTCTTCCAGTTTAGTCGTGATTCACACTACCATGTTTTAAAAGCCAAAAAACCTCCCTAAAGAGCGCATTGGGGCTGGAAGGACACGCAGTGGTTTATAGCATTTGTGTGTTCCTCCTCCATGCTATGGTGAAGTCTTTTGAGTATGCCTCACTCCCAAAGAAGCATCTGATTTAGAGGTGGGTGGCAAGGGGACTGATCTGCCCCACAGGACAAAGAATTGTGGCTCCAGTTTTGGTAAGGACTCAGGAGTCGAGGCACAACTTGCATTTATTTACAAGCAACCTGCTTGGGTAGGACCTTGATGGTGGGATGGGAGGTTGTGGCCAGCAAAGTTGGAGATGCCAGTCTCAAGCTCCCCTGCTCCACTGAAGGAAACAGGTACCAAAAGGCAATTGTACAGCTACAGTCAGAGTACTGACACTTCAAAATACGGGTTTTGAAAATAGCCCTGTTGGTGTGAAGTTGATGCTCTCTTTGTTCCTTTCTATGCAGGATAAGAATGCAAAGTCAAATAAGCCAAAGTGCCACACAAGTACTGTGTTAAAGACGTATGTAAAATGTGTAGTCAGATTTTCAAAAATATATGGTAGACTAGTTCCCCCCTCAATGTTTCTTCTCTGCAACTATAATTTCTATAAACTGTGATGCCCAGTATAAATATTGTATGCTTCCTTCCAGTTGAGTTTTCTGAAGATGAATTGTACTAATTAGGCTAATGTTAAGATAGTAAGTACCCGTAAGCCAGTAAGAGCAATTTTTTACTGCTAGACTGCACCTTATCACAAAATGACCTTTTAATGGGATAAAAAATATCCTTTTTGAGTTGTCAGCTTGAAATATTCATGATTGTTTCTGTAAAGATGAGGTGACCGAGGTCATGCATTTGTGGAGATGTCTGCATGGATAGAGGAAGACTTCATGCAAAACATTGATTACATACAAGGGTTTGCATCTGTAACAGATTACTATATCTACAAAGCATCATTCTGTTGTGGGCCCATGCTGAAGTATTCTTCAGCTTGTAATGTTTCAGATGTTGCTGTGCAGGTGCAGTTTGGGATTCCTGGTACAGGTATTTCTGAAGCAAATAACCACTGCTAAGCAGGTACAAGTAGCTGATCCTCCTCATAGCGAACTGACACATGTTGCAGGGCTTGTAGTGCCTGTTGGATTGTTTTGGTGTCTTCAGAATTGAAAGATTTTGGTCTGGCTGTCATGGGTGTGTGCTGTGTGGTGGTTTGTTTGTTTGTTTGTTTGTTTTTTTGGTGGGAGGTTAGGGTTTTTTTGTGTGTGTGTTTTGTTTATGTGTGGGTTTTTCTTTTATTAAACTGCCCCCCGCAAATGTGGGTATTGTTTCCAAGAGTGGTTTTGTGCATGGTGGAGGAAAGCATGCATACACGATGGGCTGACTTAAGGATCTTGAAAAATGAAAGAGTGCGTGCTTTTAAAGAGCCTTAGTTCTCTGCCTAAAACTTAAAATAAAAGGGCATAAGGATTGGAAACATAAGCTCATCATATAACTGTGGTGCAGTTCTGCAGTCTTTTCGGTGAATATCCATAGTTCCAAGATAAATACATAAGTAACAGTAAAGAAAAACTTCCAAATGCAGCAATAGCTGCGTGCTTCAGAACAGTCCTGTGATTGATTATCTAAAGAGGTGAATCCTCTGGTCCTGCAGGGACCTCAGCTGTGTTGCTTGCAGTCTTTTTCACCGGTAAGGCGGAGAGCAGCTTCAGAGTCTCTCAGACTTTGTCAAAATTCACACTGTTGGCAGGCTTCACGGGGAGATAGATGTCCAGTGGCTTCCAGCTGCTGCTGTTTGCACTGGTACATGAAATGTTATTCCTAAACCCTTTCTCCTCCCTCTCTATCTCCTTGTAGAGAGTAATTAATTATTATTTTATGTGTTTATTCTCACTTTGCTTAAGAATAGATTATGATGGGTAAAAACAAGAGCCCCACCTCCCAAGGTATTCAGTGTCCATGTGCTGTCTATAGGATTCATTCAGCAATTGGAAAGGTAATGCAGCACCGGAGGGAGACCCCAATCTACATGCTTGCTTCCGTAAATCCCCTCCACTACTAAACCAAATGTTTCTTTCAAAACAGTCCATTTAGTGTCCTGCAATATGCAAAGTATTGAAATGGTGATGAGCAGTGAAATAAATAATTCATTTTATTTCTACTTTGATTACTTATTGACATTTTGGCTCTTTGTGGTCCTCCACATTTTAATATTTAATATGCAAAAGGATAGGAAGGATAGGGTATATGAGATCTATGTGAACCTTCAGGTTTCTTCCCAGCAATAAGCATGCTGGAGAAAAAATATTGACCAGTTCTTAGGACAAGTAAAGGGGCAGCTCCTCTGGAGACCTGCTCCGATACCTTATGTCCCATTGGTTTTAGTTCTCCATAGGTTAAGTTCCATGCTGGTGATACCACTGATTGCTTTCTATACCATTTCAAGTGTAGATGCTGAACTTGTGAGGAAGTTAAGCTCCAGCAGTTATGTGTACTTGTACAATCAAGTGTTGCTTTTGTTGCTGATGTTTTGGGTGTGTGTCTTTGTGTATTTATATGTATATATAAAGATTTTGTAGCAGTTTGCAAGTAATGTCTCAGCTTGTGTTTTGTAGCTAGTTCTCTTTTCTGAAATAGTCTTCTGGAAGCAATTTTGGGCATCGCAAGTAGTTAGCTAAATTGGCCAGAATTTGGAATTTTTTCGTTGTCCAAATTGGGTAAGTGTATGAAAACTCAGTTTCCCAGCTCAGAGTGTCACTAATCGAAATTTGTTGACTTAAAAGAGAGGATTGCTTGACTGTAAATTTAATCTAGGCAAGGTCACTGGGAAAATTTGGAATTGGCTAGGCTGGGCAAAGGAGGAATGTCTTTATGCAGAGTACAGGCTTTATCTGCTGAAATTAATTTTCTCAGTGAAGAAGGAAACAGTTTTATTTCTTTACTTTTCTTCTGTCACTTTCTCTTCTGAAGTTTGTTACACTACTGCATGCAGCACCATCATAACAGAAAAGTGGAGGTTCTTCTGAACTACAAGGAAAACTCGCTGATGTTACTGAGTGATTAAAGTGCAATTAAGATTAAGATAAATAGCTCAGCATCTAGGCTGGCTTTGGCCATGTTAGTATACCATGGCAGCGTTCTGTAAAAAACTGAACAAAATTCTGTTTGACAAAGAATTACCTTCTCTGAGAAGGCTAGACAATTATAAAAGTGCCTGTCACTCTACAAAATGTACATACTCTTGCTGTGTTTGGTAGTACTAAATAGATTTTCTTTTAAATGAGCCAGTGTATTTGCATCCTGATTTATTTGTCCTCCTGCTGGCTCCTGTAATCAAACGTCATAAGTATGACTGTACAGCATCATAATCTTTTTGACAGTAATGAGTTGGCTACTGCATTTCCTTTGGCACCTAGGGTATTGAAGCTGTTTGTTACATTAACGTAATAAGCTGTCTACCCTAGTCTTGGTGGGACCCATGTCTGTGAACTTGCAGCAGAAGGTGGAGATTCATGTTCCTCCTTCGATTCCACTGAGGCGCAGCAGTAGCCACATGTCCTATGGCATCTCCTCCAGACTCGGAAACATATACACCAGGAGTGATACAACATTTTGGAGGTGTTTACAAAAATAACTGAGGAGCGTAATTCAACATAAGGACTGAATTAGTGAAGATGAGAGCTGAGCAGATGGCTTGATACTAAGATTTATGAGTCACCTGAGATGCTGAACAGTAAATACATACATATTTCTTTCTATTCTTAGGGATCTGTAAGATTTTAATTCCTCTAGCACCCTTATTTGGTGCCATCTGGCCTTTTGTGATATATATTTTTAGAGTAATCCAATCAGATAAAATATTTTTGTTACAGGTTTACAGCTGGAGAGCTAATGAAAGGTCAGATGATCGCTGTAGAAACTCCTCTCATTTGTGTCATTACTGCTCTTTAGGAAATTGCTATCTCCGTTAATCCCCTGGCTAACGAAAGAAATCATATAAGGAGTTACCCGCTTCTATGCGAAGCCAGCCATCCTCAGCAATTGTGGGTGTTTGAACTAACTTGGACATCAAGGATAAGATCTGCAAATCACACTCCAAAACTTGTGACCTTACTGTGCTCTTAAATGCCAATTTAGCTTCCTAAGTGTTGGGCCATCCTTAAATAAGATTTATTATGGTTGAAACTTTCTGCTTTATATTTATAACTTAATTTTTTTAAAAACATATTGAGCTTAACAGAATCTTAATTTAACAGAAAAAGTATTAGTTTTCTGGAGGTGGTTTTTTCTTTCTTTTTTCCATGTCATGGCTTGTTTATTTTGAACAGGGTGTGGACATATTTTCATTTCACTTGGCTGTGTGCCTTTCCCACCCAGCCACATGAACAAGAAGAAACATCTTTCAAATCAGAAATTGGCAAAAATAATGGAGCAACAGAATTCCACCCTTGAGAAAAGGTTAGGTACTCTTTTAAGAATGTGAGAAAAGCAGCAGGTTTTGCCTTAAGGTACCAGGGTGAAAAACTGGTATCTTTGCACAGGATCTTTCATTAACACATGGAAGAACACAGAGAACACATGGGAAGATGTACAGTAAAGTGATAGTACTTGGAGAGAATATCAGCTTTTGTTTACTAGGGGTTTGGGGCATTTTGGAGATTCCTTGTGTATATTCACCTGGAGTTTTGTAGCTGGTACCGGGTGATGTTTCTGGTTTTCTAAAACTCACTTGTCATCTTTACTACCTTTGTTCAGAAGCACTGACATCACTAACAAAAATTATTTCACTCTGGTATAGTTTAAATTGAAAAATTATTGATTGGTGCTGTACATATCCGAGGAGGCGTACAAACAACATGTGTTGGAATAGCTTCTTATTGTCATGTTTCAAGAATAAACAAAAGAGTAAATGCTTCAGTTATCAAGGATCAGAGGAGTTTTAGTCTTCATCAAGGGGTGCAATGATTTATGGCAATAACCAATTCCTGATGGTAGTCATCACCAGATACTTGACTTGAATTTGTCACAGATCTGCTGTGGCAGCTGGAGGATCCCAAGGGATAATTTGCTGCAACCCAATAGAAGCCTAAATGTTGTTTGCAATGAGATGGGCAGCAGCGGGAGAGTAATATGGAGAGCAGCGTAAGAGGAATATAAGCAGCAGGCTTGCATGCTGCATTCTGGAGAAACGTGTTTTTTTAGCAGTGTGGGTCAAATTAATATTAAGGTTAGTGCTTCTGTTGCAAAGTTTCTGTTTGGCTGCACTCTCTTACAAAGTGTGTAAGACAAGGAAGTCTCGTCTGTGGGTGTTTGCAGATCTTGAATTCAAGTTTGATGCGAAGTAAACTTTTTCTTTCAAAACATCTGTTGTGAAATTTCTTAGTTTAACAAACTAGGAGCTGTGATAATAGTAGTTGTGTTAGTCCTAAGTGCCCGAGCATTTGTTCTTTCTGTATAGCTACTTAACACATAGTGCAGAGGACTGCTGTCATGCTGACTCTGACAATATCACATACTTAACTGTGATTTTTACATTGGTTTCTAGTTTATTGATTGGAGGTTGTGTAGGCTGTACTAGTGGGAAATCCTGGCAAGTGCATAGAGGTTGAGAAATGGTAGCTTGACTGCTAGGAAAAAGAAACTTTCTGAATTATTACAGAGGTCACCAAGGTTGGTAAAAATGTATAAAGTGGCTGCTTTCTGGAGGGTGTATTTTTTGCAGTGTTTAAGATGTAATATACTGGCTGTGATATCTATATTCCCAGAACAGTAAATATTCTGATGTTCTAATGTCACTGTTCATAGTCAAGCTCTGTCATTATCATTTATAGGGCACAGTCAATGAGATCAGCACTTTACAGAAATGAAGGTCCTGGTCAGAGGAGTTTTCATTCTAAATATGTAATTATCATGAATTAACTTGCAGATGTATGGGGATTAGTAAGATGATAAAAAGCGAAAAAAACCCTCTTCTATATTGTGGTGGTGGTTTTTTTGTATGCGCAAACCTGGACTACACCATCTAATAGAACAGTCGTTTCACTGCAAGAAATTATATTTATACACTGAGTTTCCTATGTGGATAAAACTGTTCTTCATGGTAGGATGTAAGTCAAAAAAGTTCTAAAAATGAAGCAAAGCTAAATAACATACTGTGACAGGATAAATTTATAAAAATGAATTTTCAGGGAATGTATATAATGTATAATGCATATATTGGTGAAACATTTAACATCTGTTTTGTGTTACTGGCAGTGACACCCCTACGGTAGTTTCTTGAGGAACTTGAAATTGCTAACACAGTTACACAGCTTTAAGTTACCAGGCTGCTTGGGACTTAATTCTGGTTTTATTGAACATCTGGGGAGTAACTTTTTTTTAAAAAAAAAACTTTTGCATAGTGACAGTTGTAGTTAGCTGCCTAATTGCAGAGTCATTGCAAATCTTCCTCCTTCAGAGGCTTGCTAATAGCAGTAATTGACTAACAAGAAGCTGCGTTAAGCTGCCATTATATAACCACTGAAATATTTCTTTCCGTTTCATGGTCAGTGGCTGTCATTGACCCCACTGATGAGATCATAAATGCAGAAATGTCCTACTTGAAGTTCTGAGGTTCATCGAAGGGCAGGAAAGATTTTTATACTGTTTTATTGTCAGGCCATATTCAAAAATAATACAGAATTTTATTGATGCATTTCACATCCAGGGTATAAATTGTTATTGGGAAAAATGCTGCTCACAAACACAGTTTGGAATATAGGCACAAAAGAGTATAGATCGTTCAATATTTATTCTCTGATTTCCAAGAACAGGTATTTCTACTTATCTGTCATAATACATGATACACCTGAAAACTTCAGACTTTAGCAAAATTAGTCTTTCACTGTTGAGCGTATTGTTTGTTTGCCTCCTTCACACAGTCTCAAAAGTCTCTACCTACATGTGTAAGTAATCCATAGGTGCTTGTGTAGAATACTAATAATTACAAAATATGATTAAAATAATAATTACATAACCAAATGAAGCACTCGACACGAAGCAATTCTGGAATTAAAGCTCTATATGTACAGTTTAAGTTTCCGTATAGTAGTTTGTAAGTTTTTTCCTCCTTGGGTGTAATTTCTTGTGGCTGTAAAATGCAAACTGGAAACCACATTTGGCTTCAGCTGATTATTGAGAGTTTGGTTCTGTTTTCCAAACCTCTGCTAATGCTGTGATGCATACAAGTAAGGTATTTCCCTCAGACTTTTCACTTTGCATGCAGATAAGGAGATAATCCACATGTTTAACCGGTGCAGTACATAAGAGGAATGTTTTCAGTGACTGACTGTGGGAGAGCATGTGTGTTGGCTGGTGAACACTTTTCTGCCTCTTTCTACTGAATTGTGTATACTTTACTTGCTCTCTTCCAGCCTCTTCCATCTTGCCTTGCTTTTGCCTCTGTTCTTTTATCTATATAGTTCCAGTTCCTCGTTCTTCTTGCCCAGGACCTTTTATTACCCAGTCCTAGTCTCTGCCCTCCCTTCCTCTCTGAAAAGATTTCTTTTTTCCTGCCCGGCTGTTATGAGCATCAATTTGAGCCATTATTGCCAAAAGTGTCTGTGCTTCGCTTAAATGGCAAATAAAATGAACATGCCTCTAACAAACTGATGATCCTTAGGGGAAAGTTCATCATCTGAATTAAAGAGGGTACTAAAACTTGCTGTTGTCTGTAAAGAATTGGCCTCTGTAAGTTCCTTCAGCGCAAGTAGCTTGCAGCAGCTAGCTGATCATGGTGTTTTCACCTGTGTTCATTTTAGCAGAGGCTTTATTCTGAAATACTTAACCGTTTTGAACTCAAATTTTTTAAAAAAATGTGAAAATCAACCCCCCTGCCAGATAAATGTGTTTGTTCTTCATGGCTTTTCTGCAGCCAAAGTCAAATGCATTCAGGTTAGCTGGTTCCCATGTTGCCATCCTGTCTAAACTTTCTTCTGGGCTAGAAAATTGATAAGTATCTGATAACTGCTGTGGAGACAAAACAGAAACATAAAGATCATGTGTTTTGTAATCATCTTGATTACTCTGAGCAGTACTATGCTGCAGGTTTCACTAATCAAGATTAATTGTGATTTAGGCTACGTGAACTGCCATGTAGAGTGGATTGTAATTAAATAAAAATATAATCACTTTAACATTGTGCCACTAATATGTATTTACAATAGGTAGTACTTTTGAAAAGACTCTTGCTCCCTACAGTGATTAGGAAGCTGAGTTATATTTTCTAACTGCACAGATGTTGTTAAAAGCTCATATTTCAGGCCATAAAGACTTATTATATTTGAGGTTGTACAGCAATAGAAAAATAGTTTGTTGCATCCGTCTATTGTGTGAGACATTAAAACTAAAAATATCTGGAAGAGTGTAGAGATTTATGGAAAACCTAACTTCTGTGTGTATATATGTGTTTTAAATATGTGGTAGGTAATTTATAGCAGGGTATTGCTAACAAAAAAATTTGCTTTGAGAGGTCTTTACAGCTCAGAGGAAGAAAAATATTTAATACAGTGTGTAATAAGAGAATTGCCTCTGTTTCAGCTTTCTCAGTGTGAGCTGACAGGTCTTAACTTGACTTCTTTCATATGGCCTTTGTATTTTGATCTAGAATGGATTGTACAAATGCTTTTCTTTGAGGCTTAATGAACTAAAACATTTTGGGGTATGTATACTCAGTTTGTTTTGTGTAGCGGCCTAAATCTACATTCGAGAATATTCTGTCATGTATTCTAACAACCAGAAATGTAATAAGCTTAAATATTTCTTCTTGTAATAAGCAAAAAGGAGTCTGTTCTTGGGAACCATGCAAAAGCATAAAAAAAAATGTGAGTGGATTTCTGCAGAATGTTTTTTTTTGGGTGACTTTTCACTCTGCTGCTACTCTTTCCAACTCTTGACCATTGCTTGTATTAGATGTTGCTTTGTTGGGTGTCTGTGCTTCCATCCTCGTGCCACTTGGGGATAACAGAGTATACCTCAGGAGATCTTTAAATGTGCTGACCAGGTAGGTGTTCCACTAATGTGGGCTCTGCCACCCCGTGGCTCCCTGCCCAGGCAGGGTTTTACGTAGAGAAGGTGGTTTATGGACCTTGTGTGGGTTCCGTGGAAGCCGTGCTGGGGCTGGGAGTGTCAGACACTTGCAGGGAGATTATGTTGACGCTGGGGGGTAAAGCCGTGGTGTCACCAATAGAACCATCTTGTGCGCTCGGCTGAGATGTTATCTGTGAGCACCAGATACAGCGGGCTTTTTCTAAATGTGATTTTCTTTTAGAAGATGTGCTTGTTAAAACTGAAGGAAATTGAATTCAAACATGCTCTTGGATAATATTGAGTCAAGCAAATAAATGGATAAAAGCAAGGCAGCTCTGACTAGCAGTGTCAGGGGTCTTTCCCCATCCATCACAGGCTGGCCTGGCTGCTGCAGGTGCGGTGCCTTACGCATGCCCAATAGGATCAGGTTCTGCTCTGTGGTCTCCAGACCTGCTTTGTTCACTGTGCAAGCTTTAATTGAATGACCCGTGAGCAAAACCCTGGTTAGGAGTCCTGTTCTTCCACTTGGAAGAAGCATTTTTGAGCCCAGTTTTCAACAGTTCCTCCCAGTGCCGCCCCGCCAGCGGGCAGCGCTCAGGTGTGGGTGTAGGGTGGCTCCCAGGACCCTCTGTAAACACCCTCCCTTTGCAGCCACAGACGGGCCATGGTACATCCCTGTTACTCTGTCATCTGGATCTAGGTATTGAATATATATTTCATAATTAAATTAGCTCAAGAATTTCCTACTGTTTAAAATAATAATTAAAAATTTCCAAGTGTGTGGATTTTTTTTTTTTAAACAACCACATTAAGAAAGACTATATCTTTGACTTTCTCAGAGCTGGAAACGAGTAACAGAAGCACTTTTGAAATGGGTCTTTCATTTATTTGATGTCTGTATGACAATACAGATACCATGCTGCATGCCAGACAGCACCTTACCTGCCACATGTCCCAACTCTTCTCCTTGGGTGTGAGTAGCTTCACATGACCTCTGAAAGTGGTCAAAATGGTCTTATTTTGTGGCTGACTTTGAAGGATAAGAGTCGCTGTAAATTGCTTATGCCTCAGATGCTGCAGTGTCAGTAGCAGAGCTCTAACTAGGAGGAAATTTGTAGTTTTCTTTCCCGTTCCTGAGCCACCGAGTGGGTCAGAGGTGTAGGTTGCACAACTGAGGGAGGCTGCGGTACAAGATGGAAACAAAAGAACGATCACCGTGATTAAAACCATAATTTGTTCAACCTACAACCACACAGTATCAAAAAAATTCTTTTCTGTACAAATGTGCAATGAATATTATTCATCCAGCCGTGGTGAGGCACTGTTACTTTCCCAACTAAATATAATTAAAACGTATGTTATTAAGCCTTAGAAGCTTTAGTTTTGTCCAAGTTAATGAACTTTATTACCATAGTTTAGTATTATTATCAGACACTTGGGACCTGGAGTCTATTTCTTGGGTAATGGTGGATGCTTTTGGAGGATACACCTGAACAATGGGCAGTTCCTGTGCTCATGCATACTCCTGCTGTCGTCTTATTTTTTTTAACAATGACTTCTATGCTTTTCTGTATCCATAAAATAGGTGGTTTCCTCCCTATAGACAAAGTTCAGTAAAGAACTTGGACAGGGAACAGCTACATTCATTTCATTGTGACTATTTAAACTGAAATTTAACCTTGAGTATTAAATGCTTTGCTGAGTCTGGGTTTGAGTGGGATGAGAAGACTGCAATACGAAACGTATCTTTCTTGGCACTTTCCCAGGCTTCCAGGCTTATAGAGGTGTTGCTAATGTTGTGGGCATTTAGTTATTGAGGATTTTGAAAACTGGAGGGAGTAAAGCCACCTTTTCAGAAGACAAAACACTTATTTTTTCCATTTTCTCGTTACTGAGGAAGACTGGATAGTTGAGGGATGTCTCATGCTCTTCCTAGCTCTACCTTACGTAAATTTTGGATTGTCAGGAAGTTATGGTATTACCAGTCAAAATAATAATTTGACCAAGGAATCATTACATATCGTTGCTGATTTCTAATTGGGGGCACCGGTGTGGGAATTGTTCTCCAATATCCTGTTTCGACCCTTGAGTTACTGATGTTTTTCATACATCTATTTTAAATTTTGGCATTACAAATGTCTCTATTACACTTCCTTTTTTAAAAAATTGGATGGTAAAGAACTTGACATTTCCTTACTCCTTATCTTTAAATATGTTTTACAGTTTTTATTTTTTTTTTTTAATTTGTTAATTTTGCCTTGTATTTGAACTTACACTGTCTGTTTCCTTTGGGGCTTTTGAAACTCTAAGGAAATCCTTGTTATTGGAAGAATAGCCTTGACTGAGCTATACAAATGCATGTACAATGAAACCTCTTTCATATCATTTTGTTCCTAGTATGTTACAGTTTCCCCTTCATCTTTAAATAGGTGACAATAGTGCCTATATGACATGTATATATACATTTTATACATATATATACACACACATAGACATGTATGTTCTAACTTACGCTATTGTCTCTTAAATGCTTCCATGAACTGTCAGTTTTCTTGTTCCCTGGAAGCTGATTTTCTTTTAAAGCTGAAGTCTTTCTAGGAGATAGAGTAAAACGAGATTATAGTTAGATTTCCATTAAGTAATCTATATGGATTGACTACTGCTGAAGGCAGTTTTATTTCCTGAACAAAAGAAATGTGACTTTTTCTGCTTGGGTTTATTACTTTAAAATTAATGTGACTAGTGTAAATCAGAAAGGCTTAGTATGCCAAATGCAGTGCAGCTATTCAATACTTAGATGAGGCATACTGGAACAAATGGCAACAAGGCATTTTACAAAATTAATCACAATGCTGAAACCAAAAGTCTGTGTTGTCTCTTGGTTAGGCTTTGATTTTTATGACCAGAAGAGATACTGTGGTCTTCAGAGATGGCTATCATTTATTTATAAAACTCATATGTCTCATATATGATCTGAAGGGGGCTCTCTATTTCAGTCATGACTTGAATTTTTACTGTCCTCTTCAGAGATGCTCTGCAACATGCAGGCATAGAGAATGGGCTAAAAAGAAGTAGGTGCAGAAACCCTGTAAGTTCAAAGAAGTAAACTGCAATAAGCACTTCAGTCTTATCTTAGAAGACTGAAAAAAAGAGGCTAAATCCACAAAATTATGTGTTACAAGAAAAAAGTGTTTTTCATAACAAGAATGCTTTGTAGGAGTTGTTCCCATTAAATTAAGTTTAAACAATTGGACTTTGAATTTCTGTATAACGTAAGGGGGATTGGAGGTCAGGTTTTAACAAGAGCTCTATTGTCCAGATATTTATTTAGACTGGAGACAACTGGCCAGTTTTAGCAATACAGGACATCAGTTGTGAACACTGGGCACTGGAAGGGCTGTTTTGGGACTGAAATACACTGGCTCACACTTTTTCCTACTAAGCAGCTCTGAAACAACAGATGTGCTGGAACAAGGGTAGGAAGGAAAGTGTGCTGGCATTCTGGATGTGTGTTTGACTAGGAAGGAAACCGGATAATGAAAGAAGAAAAAAGACATGAGGAAAAGGAACAGTGGAAGTAAACAATAATAATAAAAAGAAATGATTCTTGGCTTTCTCAAAGATCTGTGAGAAAGAGCAGCAATAGAGTAATTTGACAAAAACCTTCACTCACCAAAGGTGTTATTTTTTTTCTCCTCTGTTTAGAGTGATAATCTTATTCAAACTAGCATATCTGGATTGAAATTATAATTTATAAATCTTTGACTTACCTATTAATTTTCCTGTAATGGAAAAGAAACGAACTCTCAGATTCTTGCTACTGCAGGTTTTTTAAGCCCTCTACAACTACAGAAAATGGTAGACTTTTCTTACCCAAATCATTTATAAGGGGATGGTTGTTGGCAAGGAGTTGGTGAACAACACAGTGGATCACAAAGAATTGTTTTTACTAGTGATCCTTTTATCAATACATTGTGGACAATGCTCTGATTGAACAGGAATATGTAGTTGCATCAAGAGCATTTCAGATACAGACTTCTTGATCTGGGGAGGGCTTGGTGCTCAGGAGGAATCTGGTAGCGTACCTCCTCAGTTTATTTTTTTGAGTTGTGACCTGTAATGCTGGCACTTTACAAGAAGAGAGATGCTTCTTTCCATGTTCGGTAGAGGTCTTAACTTTTTTTAAAGAAGTGTCTTGTAGCAAAACACTAGCACCTATTTGATTAAGGCTGACCAAAGCATTTGAACCAGATCTGTCTCTGATCATGGAATGTGATGCAATGAAAATCCAACTTTTCTCACCAGCTTGTGGTATCAATTAGTCCAACTTACTGTTAATTAACACAGTCAAAATGTACTTTATTCATACTATTTCCTCTACTCGGTTCCCTATAAGCTTTCTTACGGTGTCCTTTGGAGAAGGAATTTTAGAAGTAGGAAGATCAACTCAGTTGTAGTGTTCTTTTAAAGGGAAAGTTTATTTCTATGACTATTCTCTCTCCTAATTATTTTTTCTTTTCTAACAAGGTCTTTTGCACTATATCTGAAATCCTTGTGTTGAAAACAATTAACTTTTTGCTTTAGAAAAGTGACAAGATTTAATCTCCAATTCTATTGAGGGGAGAAAAAATTAATAGCAATTTTACTGAAAACACAGCACAACTAAAAGTAATGGCAGTTTTAGGCAAACAAAACTAAACAAAGCCCATTCTGTACTTCCATGTAAAGAAATCGTCCCGTGGGGAGAGAAAACAAACATTAAAATTTACTACTGATTTTGAAGTGATATTTATAGGCAGGTAATACAGACACAAGTTGCTTGGATGTGAGAAATTAATGATAAAAACCTTCTAGATATGGTTTTATTTTGTTTCTTTTTCTTTAGGAAAAAGTATTGACAGGTGATTTTGGAATAATACATAATTTATTGCTACAGAAAATTCAATTTTCTTACTGAAGCAGAAGGAAGAAGGCATATTTAATTTAAACAAAATACACTTTTTAATTCTTAACAATAGTCTTATCCATCAGCTTTACCACAGTATCATTTCTCTCTTTATATGCACTATGCATATACATTTATCTATATATGCCTTGAATGAACTAATTGGTAGTCTGTTTAGTTATAAAGGTGGATCCTCCATAGTGTATCCTAAAGTTAGGGAAACAGCCACCATGTGCATCGTTGTTAGAGGCTTTGCTGAGGCCTGTAGCGAATGGTGGTTAGCTCTTTGGAGTTGTCTTGTTTGTCTTCAGACTGCTTATTCAGGGTTTATAGATTTTAATTTTTTACATTTTTTTATATAGGATCACTTCTTAATTTTGAGTGTTTAAATTTTGCCTCTTTCCTCCAAGTAAAGGCCACTGTTTGTGACACCTGACTATTACTGTGTGTCTGTGCTGGTCATGTTACCACCTGCTGCACAGCTTGGTCACTGTATTTAAATACAACTTTTAGGGAAGGCCGAATGAAGATACTAGAGATCAGAAGATGTAGATGTTGTTCTGATCTTTGCTTTACTGCCTTGTACAATGACTGTCCACAAGCCTGGGGTGCCAATACCTCACTGCTGTATTAAAATGCTGCTTTTTCGCCTTGTTGTAGCAGGTCCTGGACAGAAAGGTCTGACCTTGTCTTTGGTGCAACCTTAGTCTGTAATGGGGAATGTTAACAGGAATAGTAACATGTTTCACTTAATTGTTTTTATTCTTATAATGGGAATATAAGTACATAGTAAATGGAGAACACTGCCTAGGAGTGCTCCGAGTCACCTTTTCTGAAATTTTATCTGACAGCAGAGGGAGCCTTGGTTCAGACACCTGAATTAAATGCATACATTGCAATCACGCTAACAACAATTACAAGTGAATTTTTCTCTGGCACAAATTTATTGGGACTGTTATGGAATTGTGGCTGGCAATACCTTGTGTCGACCACCAAATACGGAGGCTGCTAGCTTGCAGACTTAATTACAAATCTGTGGTTTACTTTTGCGGTCTGTTGTGCTCAACAGTGCTGGGACCCGTGATAAGTCTATCAGTTTTTACTTGGTCACTAACACGGTACCAGCATTAAATTCTAAATGGCAGCCTCTGTGTTCGCTGTCTGTGCTATCTCTGATAAAACATTAATCATTTCAAGCTTCCATTCAAGCCCATTGATAGAAATTGCAAAATGTAATTTAGCTTTGAGAATAGAATTAATGTTTTCTAATAGCTCTAAGCTATTCCATGATTTATTGGTTCCACTGCTTGAGGGGTTTTTATAATCTAAATTGGTGATTACAGATGATACACAACATTGTGTATCATAAATAGGAATTATGTGTCTGGTGAAAACGATAATGGCTTTTTGTACCTTGTATGTATATTAGTACATTCAGTAGTATATTAAAGCCTATTTTAGAATTGGAAGATAATTTTGCCCACATATAGATCTTGCCAGCTCATTCAGTCAGCGAATTTGCTGCTATTTACTCGTTTTCTTCTAATTTGATAAATATTGCATCAGAACAGTGTAAAATTAAAGATACACCTGTGGAATGTCATTATCTGTGATATGCTCTCCTTTACACCGTGCCTCTTGGTTTTGGCTTGTTTTTGCAGAGGCGATTAAGACTATAAGTACTGTTTATGATTTCTGAGGGAATTTTGGTCCAGTGATTGATTGGTGATGAAAGCATCTAACAGTTATGTCTGGGAAGATTATTTTTGCATGTACTTTTATTAAAGTTTTAACATGTGCTGTTTTTCTTTCCTGACTCAAATTTCCCAAATTTCTGCCCTGGAGTGTAGACGGACAGTATTGGGCTGCTGTTCCTGTCATCACTGGGCTGGTAGCCTTCCATAATTATTCTCAACAACCAGGGGTTTTGAAAGACTCTTGCTGTTGTAGAAATTTTAAATCTGTTGTGATAAAACAAAATCATAGAATGGTTTGAGTTGGAAAGGACCTTCAAAGATCATCAAGTCCAACTCCCCTGCCATGAACAGGGACATCTTTCCCTAGCCCTATTGAACCTGACTTTGCACACTTCCAGGGATGGGGCGTCCACAACCTTTCTGTTGCCCTAAAGATGAGGTATCCATAACTCCTCTGAAAGTAAGCATGATTGCTCTGGAAAGTTATCTGCAGCAACTGGCTTGTAATAGTGATTGTAAATTCTTCCCCTAAACCTTCTTTCATCTGTTTAAATTTAAATCTTAGAGGAAGAACAGATGTTGAAATAACTTAAATAGTGCTTGTTTTTCCTTTTGTTCTTGATAACGTGAAGATACGCAATAAAAATAAATGTCATCTTTAAATACAATTAATGATACAGCAGTTTTTGACAGAAATTAATTATACTCCAAACCAAGGTATTTCTTATCAAACAGTGCAAATCAGTATGTATTTTTTGTTTATGGTGTATACATCTAATTATAGAGAAACTTACGTTAGACAAGGCTTTCAATGAAACAAGGAAGTCATTTGATACATTCCTCTTGGAATTTGTAAGACACTCAGCTTTCATGGTGATGACCATTTATTAATATTTTTATTATATAAATACTTAGATGAAGAGAAATGAGTGTCAGCAGTGAATTGAATAAAACCCCCGATTGATCAATAACTTGATTGAGTTTAGAATTTCTTTAGAAAATACAGTGGTATTAATCAGGAGAGAACGCTTCAAGGATAGAATTTGATTTTCTAGCGGAAAATCAGTTTGCTTTATCAAAATCTTAAGGTCTTTTTCCCTCTTTCTCTCCCCATCATACAATTCTTCTTTTGCAGTAAGGCTAAATCAGATTTGTCTGAAGCAGTAATTGGTGATTATCTCCTAACTGCAAGACATAGTTGAGCCTCTTTGGTTAATCCTATCTTGCTTGCCATCTATAGTGAATCAGAGCAAGGCAAGGAAGAGAGAGAACTTGAAATGTGATTTCTAAGATCATTTTTCCTATGAGGTGTAATTATGTCCAAGAGCTCTGCAGATTGTGGAAAGAATGGCAATTGGACCTCGGCAGAGGGATGTGGAATGGTTGGGGTGGAGTACGACTTTCTGCCTCAGCGTAAATGTACATTTCTGTGTTGAGGCAGGAGGGGATCCCAGGTAGTTTTCTTCTAGTGTGGAAAAGTTGAAATCCTTGTGGGAAAGTTTTTTCTTGTTTTGTAAGCTTTTTTGTACGCTCTTGCATAACGTGTTCATTATTTGGACTAATGAAGTGCTACAAGATTAAATTTACCTAATGAAAAAAAGTCTCTATACGGAAATTTAGAAGGAGAAGTGAGGATTATTTATGCATACGCAATGTTCTACACTCTCTTGAAAGCCTGGGTTTTGCTTCACACTTGGGGAAGGGTTTATGTATGCCAAATTTTTTCATTACATTATTATTATTATTATTATTATTATTATTATTATTATTATTATTATTATTATTATTATTATTATTATTATTATTATTATTTACCAGGTAGTCTAATAAAAGTTATCTCTCACTTAAAATCCTGACTTGCTTGTTTTATTCATGCTTCTTAGTGTCACTTCGTCAAAGATGACATAGTTTCTTTAGAAGTCTTTTCTGAGAGATGCTGAGAACCTTTCAAGTGACCTCTGTGGGAGCTAAGAGGAGGATTTATAATTTTATTAGCAAAGTCTTCTGCTAGAGACAGCTTCATTAGATGTTTTATGGGCAAAGAAATGCTTTAGAAGTCCAGCCACTAGTTTGTTCCTTCATTGTTATATTAGCAGGAAACCTCCCTACACCCTTAGGGCCGGGTTCTTGGCTCCTTGGCTAGAGCCACAGCAATCCTATGCAGTGTGTGAAGAGAACAGCAAAATGGTAATGAGGTTGTGATTTCACAGTTTATGAATTCATTATGCATCCTCTCTGTCTTTCTCAGAAATTACTGATACTTATGCTTTGTATTCTTACAAAGTTTTTTTTGCAGTATTTTGATTTACTCTTTAGTGATGCTGTGATGGATGGAAGACTAAGGGAGTCTTTCATGTATAATTTTGTTAGAGGGGGGGGGGAAAAAAAGCTTCTTTTAGAGCTTTCCCATTTTCAATTTGCCATACATTTGAAATGATGTTTTCATATTCTTGCATCAGCAGAATTCTTTGTCGTCTTACATATTGCTGTAGAAAATATACTGAAAATCTATGCTACCTGGTAAAAATCTGTTAGCTGTTTCAAAAAAGCAGCTTGACAGTATTAGGACTGTATCTCTTATGTTTATAAAATACAGTAGACTGAATTTTCAGGCCATTGGCAAATCTTGTGTATGCAAAATCCGTTTTTAGCTATTTTGTGGCTGTCCTTAAATCCTTTCTCTTAAGATGTCAGTTGAGCAAAGCAAAGCCTCTAAAAAAAATCTGTAGCACGACATCTGTGATTTCAACAAATCTTGTGCTTCGTGTGTTTGGTGTGTTGCCTAAGAGTGCCTGGGATGCAGCCAGACTCAAAAGACTCTAGGTCTGCAAGGTTAACATAAAAACATTCACATCATCAAGGTTATATTAAACATAAAACCAGGGAGGTTGTGCAAAACAAAAATGTATTTTTGGCTTGGAATAATGTCAGAGACTCTTAATATAGTATTAAAAATAAAATCACAATTTATTTTGTTAATAATTGTTATTAACATTTTAAAACTAAATAACTTTATATTAATTTTCCCCCTGTTGTTGAGATCAATCAATATGTAGTTAAATACATGATATACTGGAGATCCTTACAACTCTAAGAACGTAAGCAATTTTTTGCACATGCAGTTGTGGTCAGTACTTACATTACTAAGTTTACATTAGCATCCACTAAAGTAAGTTAATGCTTACTATATGATTATGGTAAAAACTTCACAAGAAAAAACACCAATGCAAAATAGTTTTTACCAAGGATTTGCTGCTGGTTTTTTTTCACTGGGGAGTGGGTTATGCCAGCAGTTACAAGAGAATATTTTAGCTTTTTTTTGTCCATTTCTGAAATAATGAAAGGTGTAACTGAATAAAAGGTACGGGAACAGTGTATGGAAGATCGGTGCTTGCTTTAGCAGGTACACTAATTTTCATAATTTTCTGAATTATATTTGGGAACAAAGATGTTAACTTCTATGTATTTAGTGCTAAACATCTCAGTCTATTCACACTTTCCCCTCATGGTGAAGATGTTGCTTTTAGCCATGTATTTGGTGGTGGCAAGCACCAAATGTGTGATGATGCATGATGCTTCTGGCTGGTGAGGTCAAAGCAACTAATTTTCTGCTGATGTGGGTTGTGTGTTGGCTATTCAGAACTGATAACAGGATTAAAGTAAGTTCTGTGGCCAAGATACGTTGCCATCTCGTGTTGTGTGCGTGTGGATTTTGGGAATGGATATGTTCATGGATGTTTTGTGCTGTAGAAGAGATACAGATGAAAAAAATAATTACCTAATTTGGTTGTTTGAAATCTGCATTCTTAATTCTTACATGGTTACTGAAGATACACTTAAATGTATTTGTTTGAATTTTCAGTTTTATGTGATACATGTTTAAGTACTTTAGTAATTGTGATTTCTTTGTGTTCCATTCAGAAATCAGTGATGAGGTGCCTTTTTTGTGTGTGTTAGTCATTAGTATTCACAGCTCTATCAGACTGCAGTTCAAACTCTTCACTTGTTTTTGTCACGGAGGATGATGGAGCAAGGTTGCTTAGAAACACTTAGCCACACTCGCAATGGGAGATACCAATCTGTTCTGTGTATTCACCTGCACATGCAGGGGAGAGAATTGAGTTTCTCTACCGATTATGCTAATTCATTGCAAGTTTGTTTTAGCAGTGGTGTGCTTAAACATACATAAACATGAATTTTCTTCCTTTAGGTATAGTGAGAAAATGTAGAGTAAAATATCAGCTCTTTAGTGATTTCAGAGTATGAGAAGTCTAATTTGCTTATATGCCCTCCAAAAAGAAAGCCTTACTATTGTTGGCTGAGTTAAGGAATGGTTTTTTATCATAAAATTGCATAAATTGGAGATTATTTCATGATCTATTTAACATAATTTTTTCTAAGTTCTTAGCTTTAGTCTTCAGTTCAAGAAAATATGTCTGACTACCAACAGCAATTATATTTTTCCATAATCTAGTGAAATTCTTTTAAGACTGGCCTAAAAATAAACCAAGTCACTCAAGTTATATAATTTTTGATCTTTTCAGCTATGAGTGACTTGGCCTATTTTTAGGCTGGCTGTAATTGTACACTAATGTGCTGGAAAAGATAAATGTAGCTTTTTATCACCCTAACTTCTAAGCACTCCAATTATTACACTTATTAAATATGCTGGAAATGCGTATATTTCCTCCTGTGAGTGGAATAGACTTTAGTATCTTTTCAGGAGACCTAAATATTTCATATCACTGAGCGCCTACCATTCTCTTTAACACACAAGCTGTTGTATGGTGGGTCATTGATGTGTGACCCTGCTTTATCTTCCTTACTTTATGCTGAACTCATCCTCTTACATCCCAAAGAGCAAGAACTCAGGTTAAAAGTAAAAGCTGCACAAGAAAGTGCTTCTGTAAAGCTATAAAAAGCTTATGGCTGGTTTATACAATGAAACAATAGAGGATAATTCCTGTAACTATAATGGTGTCAGTCTAGTAACAGACCAGTAAAATGGCACTTGTGAATAAGCAGGAAATAATTTAATTCTCATTTTAGTTCTATGATTTTAATAAAAATCAGAATCAAGTAATATAATTTATTAAAGAATCTTGCATGTTGCTAATAAGTGACTTATTCTGATGCCTGTAGACTTAGGTAATTTAAACTGTATCCTTGCCTGAAGGATACACACTTGTGTGTTTCAAATAATTGAATCTGGATTTTCGCATAAAAGATAGATATGGGAAAAAACCCCCAAAACAAAGCAACCCCCAAAACACCACAGTAACTTAGTATGGAATACATCCTTTGGAGTTGTTACTGGAAAATGTTTGGCAAAGCTTTTTTTTTTTATTTATTATGAACATAGCTTAGAACTGAAAGGGAAATGGTATCTCTAGTACTTTAACTTTATGATGCCACCGTTGGCTCACATCTTCTCTCTGGTTATGGGCTATAAAAAAAAATAAATGAAGGTACCAGAAATATGGTCTTTTTCTTTTTTGCATTTGTTTTTTTTTTTTTTTTTTTTTTTCTCTCACATTGTACTATCGCAATCCCTTTTGTATTTTTGTGTTGAACACTACTTCAGGTTGTGAAACAGAGTTTGTTTGTGTGTTGTTTGTTGGTTTTTTTTTTTTTTTTTTTTTTTTTTTTTTTTTTTTTTAGTGTGACTATACATTGATTTCCTAGTCAGTTGCACAGTTGATTTCCTTTCACTTCTTTTGCCACCATCTGGTCATTGTTGCTGCAGGTGGCTGGATGTTTTGAACACAGCTATGGAGCAGGTGTGCTTAGTATTCACAGTCCACTTAAGGGCCAAAGTACGCAAACATTTGTATTCTGCAGACATCTGGGCAACTTTCAATCCCTTAGTTTGTTATTAGGAAATAATATTTAGAAAAATGCATGCTTATAATTGTACAAAGTCAAAACACACTCAAGTCAACCAGGTGACTTGGAAACGGTAAGGAGCCAACGCTTTCCTGAAAGAAACAGCACAGGGAAGTGGTTGCAGGAGGGCAGGTAGGATGTACTCCTGTGACAAGAATAGATGAGCCTACTACAGTGGCCAAGTAAAATGTGTGTTCTGGACTACGCCCTTACGGTGAAATTAAGGTATTTGTAGCAGGCAAGTGGTATATGCTTGGTCAGTAAAAACAGCTCATCAATTGGGTTGTAACTCGCTTGCCTGCAGTAGTCTAATTGGGCCCATAGCTAACGTGGTCCTTTCTGTGGATGGTGAGAAATGTTTGAGGGAAAATGTGAGATTGCTTTTTTTTTCGCTCTTCAGTTTTGCAAATATGCAAGTTGTTTTTGTGCTTAGCAGCAAATGCTCCTTTTCAACAGAGTTTTAGCTGGTTCCCTGCTTATCAATTCAGCTGACTCCTTGCTGGGCTACTTCCAGTTCAGAGGTGCAAAGTTTGTAGTACTTTGATCCTCCCAGAGCAGAAGGGCAGTTGCCTTTTAGGAGATAATTTAGAATCAAAATAGTAGTAATTACTTGTTATTAGTATGCCTTAATATTTAGTATTTGTTCCAAATTAAAATGGAGCTAAATTGCAAATTACTAAACATTCCCTGCAGAAAGGAGGCCTTAACCTAGTTCTTTGGCTCTTAAAAGGAAGCATGTTTTAGAGCTGTTAAGTAACTAGAGATAAATTCCTATGTCTTTTCCAGTGGAGAGCCTATTTTAGGTTGTTCAGATTGTGTATGAAAACCATCCAGGATTAAAACCATGTCACTAACTACTAATAACAATTTATTTAAAAGTTGTGTTCTCAGTATGATACCAGCAGAAAATACAAAGCCTCCTACGTGTATTAATAAGAGGAATTCTCAGGGGAGAGTCTGTCAGGTAAGGCACAGGCATGGGGAAGCAGAACCAAAAACATTCTCAAGGGTAAAACTGAGAGGGAAGGAAGTTGAAAATGCTCTCATTCTCTTTTGAGTTTTTTCTGTTTGTCTCCATTTCTTCTGGCTCTGAGATGAGTCCCACCATTTCTCTACAGCAAGAGCAACAGCATTTTGTAAGAGTGGAGTGTGGTGCCCAAACCTCTGCCTGCTATTTTCAGGCTGCAACATGGGGCATGTCTTTTTGCAGTGTTTGCCACAAGCTGGTGGCATCATTTTAGAGCATTTCGAACTGGGTTATGAGATGTGGTATTGCAGGTTGATTGTTGGGATGGTAGGGGAAGATGGGATTAACATACTGTATTGATGAAAATGGAGTTAAGTGGAGTTGGCTGTTACAGAGTATAGGCTCCTCTTGTTTCTTTGCTAGCTGAGATGCAAGTAAAGCCGCAGAAGGAACATTTGGATGACCCATGAATGATGAGTACTGTTCTCGCCTCCCTTTACTCACCCTGATGACTATTTGAATTCATATTTCATAGCTCTAGGATATCTATCTTACTCACCTCTTCTGACCTCCCTGACCCCAGCCCCCAAATCAAAACAAAACACAAAAAAAGGTGCTCAATGCCAGGTGCAGAATTCAGTTTTTGGTATGATGGTGAGTGATAATGGAGTTTCAGGAGCATTTTTAATATACACGAACAAGATTTTGCTATGCATTTCATTTTCCTTGGTCTCAGTCTCTAAAAGTTAATACTTCGTTGTGGATGTATGTGTGTAGCTTCTCATGACTAGAATGCTCACATACAGCAAAGGCATAATTTAATTATAACGCTGACATCTGGAGTGGTTTTGATAAAGATAACTTTCGGGCTTCTCCTTGTATTAAAATCAGAAGGTAGGAATTTTTTGTCATGAGTTTTGAGAGTTCGTTTGGCAGGCTGGTTGTAGGTGGTACATGGGGGAGAGTTCTGAGTCAGTGTTTTAGGAATGAGGAGAAGGGCCATTAATGAACTCAAGACAGACTTTGCATAAGAAATGTGTATGTAGAGACTATGCCTCTCTGTCTTGCTGAAGAGTAGAAATCAAAGGAATCGGTATTTAAGGTAAAAAGATTTTAAGGTCTTAATAAAGTTTTGGGTTTAACAGATTTTAATGAATGTTTCCTGTGCAGAGATTTTAAAACTAGAAAAAAAGCATTATAGTATTTAAATCTAGGGGGCTTTGTAATGTTAGGCAGAGATATTCACTGTCTTGAGCCCCCAAATCTTGTATTTATGCTAGAGAACCTTCCGTTATGTGCAGAAAAATACCATCTTTTTTTCTTTAATGCATGAGTTCACAAATGAAGCTTGTTTTAAATGTGCTAATTTGGTGACGTTACCAGTCAACATACCAGTCTGAAGTAGCTTGTGTATCAGAGATATTTGGGAGCCCTTGCTCTAATGAAGGCAGTGGTCTATGCCTCTGTGTAAAACACATACATCTTTTACTGCCAAAGAGAGTTATTTAATTCACTTCGTGTTATGTGACATTTTAACAGATTGTTTTTGAGGAAAACCAATCTTTGTTTCTAAAACAATACATTGTTGCTGGGTTTTTTTGCAACATTATAGTGAATATGTTTTTTTTTCTTATCCTGCTTGTCTCGGAGAGTGGTAAGACTATAAAGTTTGCCGAAAAATTCCTTAAGACATGGAAAAAGGAATAGTAACTTAGACATTTTCCCCTTGACCCTGTGAGCTGAGCCACTTGCTGCAGAGCGTGATTTCAGCACCTAAAGCAGTAGAAATGATCGGAATGGATGTTTTGTATTTTGATTTCCATCCTATAATGTTGACCTTTAGTTTCTCTTCATTTTTGTCATGTTTGTCTTCCTTTGTGCTTAATGGGTACTGTTGTTTCTTTTGCCTCATACTGATAATGGTGTTCAGAAACTTCTGTCTTTGTTCACTGGGAGAGTTAAATGCTTTAAACCTTGATTAAATGTCATGTGAGATGTTGAATTACTACTAATAAACCCACCGCATTAAAATCATGCTTAAATCTCAGTGTGTTCTCTGTGTACCTCTGGTACAGTTGTCTGTACTCAGTATGCATTTCTGGTGCTGCTTTGATTGAACAGAGTGAAATGAAAAACATTGTGAAAAGGGGGAATATTGATTTTGATTCTAGTTAAGCAATGGTTTTCCAAGTGACAGAGCTCAATTATATTATACTGGTTATAGGACTATTTAACATATGCCTTTTTAGTGAAGTGATTCTGGCCAGTGATGTCCTGTATCTTAATTAAACCAATATTGTGAGTGTAGTTGAATAGAACATACGTTTGAAAATGTAAATGTCAGGTATATTGTACCAAGGCTTATCTGTTAAATACTGCGAGGTTACAGCCCAGATGAGGCCTCCAGGAGTAATAACAATTGTTCAGCCTTTTCTTCTTCTTCTGTTGCTGTGTAATTAGATCATGACATTGTTCATTTGCTAAGTGCTGCAAAGCGCAAATTAGAGTAAGTTGGAAGTGAATGTATGAACATGGTATTTAAATTTTTAATTACTGAGTTGGAGTAGGTGCTTTGTGTGAGGTTACCCTGCAGGCCTCTCGCAGAAGTGTTGTCAGAAAATTCCACTTAATGTTAAGAAAAATGCTTAGAAGTAGTGTCTTTGGAATGGCAAAGACAGGTCCTTCATGTAAAGGAGTTAAAAGCACTTTTTAAAAATAGGTGAGAAGCTGGCAGTGTGTAGTGCAGGCATGGTTTGCCTTTACGTAGAGTTTGTGCTCTGTATATACTTTCTGTTTTGAGGTATCCTGACCTTGCACTGTGTGGGCATATAGGTCTGCGTGTGTGTGAAGGGAATCACAGATTCACTCAAGCAGTAAGTAGCGATACATTGATGGCCCCTTTGGGAAGCACTGTATGGATTTGGTTAGGTGGGTTGCAGTTTCTATATTGGTCTAAAACCATTGCAAATGAAATTGCATGTTTCTGCTTTCATTAAATGATGAGGATGGTTCTGAGTTTTAAAAAAACGATTTGAATAGTGCTTAATGCTAAAGGTACTGTAGGAGTGGTTTAAAAATTCTTTCAGAAATGTTTTCAGATGAGATAAGAATATAGTGGGCTATCCTAGTGTAGTGTGACAGTGCGATAGAAACAGTGTGCATCTTACACAGTAGCACAGTTTTGTATTCCACTTTTTATTTCCTACCTTAGTGTAGACTATTTGAATAATTCTTAAAGGAAGAATATGAAAAAATTAAATCTCTTTGACTTTAGTGGAAAAAAGCAACTTCTCAATAGTTAAGCAATGATGATAAAAATATGACATGCTTTGTTTGATGGATTAGTAAGTGGCCATCCTGTTATCTCAGAGCTTCTGCATTGTTTTGCAGGATGTGACCTTTTGGTTCTGCAAGCACATGATAAGGGTATCTGTAGCTGTGATTCTTTCTTAAAATAATGCATAGAGACTGGGGAGAAGACGAAAAACCAAAGCTTCACCTTGTAAAGTTTGATCGTATTTACCTTCACAATAGCAATACTTGATTGATAGCTTACGTGTGTGCATCGTGGCTGCCAAACGCTGATGCATTTATCTTTCGGTTACTGCACAGATTTGATGCAGTTCAGACTTGTAAGGTTCTTGTTCATCTGGATTGGTAAAAACTGTCAGCTGAGGGAAGCTTGTTGAGTGATCAGATGGTCTGAATGTAAACCTTCTGTTTTGGAAAAAAGGTTAAAAAAACAAATGAAAGGCACTGCACCTTAGTCCATGAAGTTAAATTTGAGATCTTTCAAGACGTTCTGTTCTATTCTATGTGTCTACACGAAAACAAAACAGTGTTTCCAAGCAGGTTAAAAAGAGGAACAGCAGAACTGTCCTACCTTGGAAAGATTAATTAAAGCCCTGGAATTTTTCCTGGAATTTTGAACTCTTAGTGATCTTTCTTGAGTCTTCTTCCCCACCCACCCCCCACCCCCCCCAAGTTTAAGGGTCTTAAAAATAAAGGGAGAAAGTAATATACTTCTACAAGATCATTGCTATTTTATGATCATTCTCCTAAGAAAATGCACTCAAATTTTTGCACTGTACTTAACCTAGGATATGAAGATCTTAATCACATTTTAAAGACAGCTCTATTTTAAGTATTTTTCTTATTTAGTAAATGTAACTGAATGTCTTATAAACACAGTTTCAATATTCACAAAAAAGAGAAAGTATAAGCCAATTTAATTTACAACCAAGATACCTTCTTTTTTTTATTGACAAGAGTGCCATCAACATTGACATTGTAAGAGCATATGCTTCCCATATAGCTGTATGAGCCACTGCGGATGGAAGAGGGTTGCTTGTGCTCTAACAACTCTGTGATTTGTAATCTGTTTTGCTGTCTTCCAGTTAACGGAACATCCCCTCCTAAGCAAGATTCCCACCGATGTCTTGCTACTCCACATGCACTTTGCACTGAAGATACAGCTCTGTGGAGGAAATTTTTATACACAGACATGTTATATGAAAGACATGTACGAAAAGTAACCTTTTAGTCTGTGGACTGATGTGGTGCTGTCCCGTATGAAGCACAGGCCACAACTCTGTTGACCTTTTTGCATGTCAGGAGCTACCTATGCTAGGTGTCCTATTGAACTTAGGTGGATTTTCTGCACACAGAGTATTCTACATGCCCACAGACATTGGAAGTTTTTGCTTGCTTTCTTGTGCGAGTCATACTTTCTATGGCTGAGTCGTCTTCTAAGAGGGAGTAATTTCCAGGTTCTGAACTGGACATTGGGTTCTGATAAGCCAATATTCCCACCAAAATGGAAATCTGAAAGACATGTCTTCTGTGATGTGAGGCAGTGGTGGTTTTTGCTATCTAGAAGCTCCTGTAACACACCTTGATAACTGAAGGCAAGAAATATTATTGCCACGTTGCTTTTTCCAACAAAACCTTTGTTGTGTTGTAGTTGCCAATCTTGCCTAGGCCCTTGGTGCCCATATCCTGAGAAGTTAATGTCATGAGGAGTCCAGCAGTCACCATCTGTGGGCAGAAGGGTGATGTGTGGCCTGGAAGGTTATGGGGAGCGAGGCAAGGGCAGGGTGGGAAGGGTGTGGGTCCCAACATGTCTTTGTTGGTGTGGGAGGGGAGAGGTTTTGGGCTGCATGTGCAGAGCTGGAATGAGCCAGGAGAAACAGCAGAGAAAGTTGCTAGGTATGTTTTTCTTGGGTGTATTTCTTCTCATCTGCAATGTTTGTTTCTCTTGAACATTACTGAGGATACTGGACTTGTATTTCTGAAAACATTACAATGTTTGTTGGGCCTTTAAATTACAGTAGTTTACTTTTTGTCTTAATGTTAATGAAAATTTCTCTCTAGGGAGATTTTGGATTGTGAGCCGAAACTCACGTCTCTGTTGATATATGGGCATTAACGTCCTGTCTGGAAAATTATAAATCCGTAATCTATTATACTTGGAGGATGTGATTTAGACTTAGCTATTCAAGAAAATTCAGTTTTAAGGTGGAAACGTGTCCAGCCCTTCTGTGTTCTGTATAAATGGTGGCAGTTAAAGTGAAAAATTGGTCTCCGTCTATGAGCTGTAGGGCAGTATGCCCTCATGTTGGCATTAGCTCCTACCTATAAATATCCTTGTCTTGGATGTACATGGGGTTTTACTGAGAGATGTTTGGTGATTGTTTAGTCTGCTCTCAAGTGTGGAACCCAGCTATTTAGAATAAAACATAGGATGCTTGTTAAGGTGAACTAGAAATGTACCAAGCCTCATGTCTGACAGCATTGGTTCAGCTGCCATTCACTGGTGATCTTGTTGAAAAATGATGTAAAGAGTGTTTCCAAATAAACGTATGGTCTTTGGGAGATGCCAGTGTTTTGGAAATGTGTACCCTTGCTTTTGTCTGGTATTAATTTTGTAGTTATATGAGTGCATATATCTAAAAATAGCATTTCTTATTTTTCAGGCAGTGTGCTGGAATTTGGGATAACAGTGTCCCACAGTCAGTCTTTATCCCAGCGGTACTATTCTTGTTCAGGCAAACACCTGACTTACCTGTGTCTCCTCTGTTTTATGAAACCTCGGGGATACCTTCTAAACCACAAAAAATACCACCAGGCTGATTCAATCTGTTTGTGACACACTATTTAGACTCTGATGCTGAGTGTCCTGGGAGCGTGAAGTGTGCAAACTGGCGCTATGCTGCTGGCTCTCAGTTATCTGTAACGCACATTAACTGTATTTTACGCACAAAAACATCTTCACATGCATATGGCTAACAGGACAGTTTATTTCTGAAAAACAGCTTAGCTGTTACTGCTACTTGCTGATTCTGACCTGGGAAGTCTTGGCCAGGCCCAAAGTAGCATTTCTTTAGGCTTGTTTGTGCCTGTGACATCATTTATGCAGGCTGTAGTCTTCACTATAATGCCAAGTATGAAAGAGCATCTTGCTAAGAATTATTTTTGCACTGCTAGTTATAACATTTCAAATAAAAAAACCCATTTTATATTAATTTTCAATGTACTCTAAAGTTTCACATCTGTTAAATTTCATTTTATATACATATCAGCCCTGGCAGTAAATACTTTTTTAAACTATATTAATGCAACTTCTGAAAAACTCTTTTTGGCTTTTTGTTTCCCTGTTCATATGATATTTATATTGTGATGGTGATGTCAGGCACTTTTTCATCTATTTAAAAAATTCTGCTGGATGGGAATTCTGAAGAACTGTTTTGAAGACATGTTGTGCGTTCTTCTGGTTAATATGACCCAAGAAACTTGATTTTTTTCCCCTCACAGATCTTTAAAGAGGCCTTACAAATTTGTCAAATACCTCTCTGTTAACCTTCTTAAAAGGTTTGCTGCGTGAAATGAGCAGTGAATAAAATATATTGACTTGGAGATAATGACTCGAATTCGTCTGTACTTTTTTTTGGATGCACTTTGTAGGTATCCTATGAAATTTGAATTCTGCAAGCATTACAATCAGCTTGAAGATTGAAATGTTTGCGCAGGATAAGAAATATAGGGGCCAAATTTCTGACATGCTGAGGCAGGTGGTGTTGGTGGTTTCTTTTTCAAATTGTGGTTGTAGGAATGTGAAAGGTGATGTCACCATTGAATAAAATGTAGGACGAGAATTGAGGAATCCAGGTTTCTGTTCTAGCTTACAGATTTCCAGAGACACTTGCATGGGCTTTTAGTCTTAATAGTGCAGGCACTGTCTTCCATCACAAAACATTGGGTTGCCTTGGAATGCTAAATAATATAATTTGAACGTTTGTGTGGAGATGCAAACATGCTGTCAAATAATTTATATTAAAGCTTATCTGTCTGAGGAAGTAGGTAGATGGAACAGATATCTTAGTGGCTTCTCAGTCTCTGCTTAGCTCTCTGTCAATAGTGATTCACATCGGTCCCCTGTTAGTACCAGGGTGAAGTTGCAGAGTAACGTTAGTGTGACAGCAGTTACCATTATTGGGCAGCAAACATAACTGTATTTGAGATTAATTTATAAGTTCATTTGCAATGGGTTCTGCCAGGATTTGCCACGTTATGTTATTCACTGAAAATCAGTAGAAGACTAGGTAAATGGTTGTTAAAAAAACCCAAACAAACAGAAAAAGATGACAATGCAAACACAAATACTGAGTGGCAGGGTCTTTGCATACAGGCATATTTTCTTGGTCTTTTAGAGCATTTTCCCACTTCCCTTTGATTTACAGAGACCTTTGGAGTGTCCTAGTGAAAATGCAGACCTCTTGGCAGTGAATTTGTGGACATTAACACTGCCTGAATTTATAGTTCCTTTTTGCGGGCATGTTTAGGAGTGGTTTGTAGACCACCAGGTGGTCCCGGGTGGAGGTGACAGCCCGTTGTTTTAGACAGTTTTTCTTGAGTACTTGAGTATTTCTGTAGTTTTGCTAAAGCCGAAAATGTCTAAATTTTTCTATGGAGAGAATGGAGTATGTGAAAGAAGAAAATACAGTGCTACCTTAGTATGTTGTTATGAGACATACACATGTATGTCAAATCTGAGGATTTTAAAAAGTGTTTGATCCTTATAGTATTGAAAAGGTCATAATATAGCAGTGTGCAAACATGTAGCAAATTATGTACTCATGCCAAAATGTATTGCTGCAGATTTCCAAGTACTAGATTTATTATCAGAGAAGGTGGACTTAGAATGAACTCTGAAAGATGCCTTACGGGAGGAAGCTGAATACTTGAGGACTTCCAGAAACACAGGAGGAAGCTAGTCTTCTGCCACAGACACAAAGTTCAAAGTCCTATTCTCGAAGATGTTATATTATTTTGACTGTTTTATTTTGTATGTTATTGTCGCAGAGCATAGAATGGAATTTATTGATGGATTTTTTTTTAAATGTCATAAATTCAATGTAGTATTTTTAATGAATGTGCCAGTGTTTGACAATTGCATAATATGTTTTCCTTCAATTTTTGACTAAAAAAAGTAAATCTGGCATTGGGATTGGGTATACCTAGTAAAATGCTGGAGGTATGTAATCTAAATACCATTTTCTCCTTTTTGACACCTTGAAATAAAAATCATCATGCATGATTTTCATAAAAGTGATATCAGAGTAATTAAGGCTTTTTATTTCAATATCTATTCCAGGAAAATGATCAGGATCCAATATGTAGCCAGTAGGTAGAATTATAATGGAGGAGTGAGTAGAGCTATCACATTTAATTATTTACATGTAGCATATTCTAAACTATTTCTTTCTTAAATGCCTCTGAAGTTGATATTTACCAGCCTTAACTAAGTAGTAGGCAAAAACTGTGAGCAATTAACGGGCTGTGGACCACATCATGTTTGGCTCTCCTTGTCGGCTTCAATTTTAACTTCTTAACTGACGCTTTAAAGATCTTTTGAAGGTCTCTTGAATGGTGCATTGCTACAAGCTGCATCTTGGGAAGCATAATGTGAATTACATGTTGTCATCTTGCATAGATTGAGGATAATTAGATGCTACTTTGCTACAGATGTGGAAGTTTTCTAGATGCTTTCCATCTCTTGCACCCTATGGTATATTAGTTGTTTAGTAATTGTGGATTTCAACCTTTGTTTTACAGCTCTCAGCATTTTTTTTTTTTTTTAGAGAAACCAAAGAGCCATTGGTTTAATAAAAACATTTTCAATAATTAGACACGCTAATGCACTTCCTTTTATTGCGGTATTAATGATACATAACCCTTACTGAATTTGTCAGTCCCAGTCAACCATAAAGATAAACCGAGGAGCTGTGATTTTTAGCAGAACATTTTGAAATACGAGCAAACTGAAAAATGATGGTTATTACAAATCATACTTCTCTGCAGAATTGGTATAAAACTCTACTTAAATCTAATATATCAAATCACATTGTGGATCATATGTGAGCATTTCTACATGGTATCCACATCTGTTGTGTTTTTCTGCTAGCAACATTTACTTCCAAAGTGCTTTATTGTTGTTCACATGTGCACTTTTAGTTTTGGTAAGTGAGCAAGGTGAAATTATATTGCTGTTCTGGGAGTAATTTTTTTAATCTTTTATCTGTGGTTTTTGGTGGATGAGTAAGAAAATCTGTTGAAGTATAGAATAACAGTTTAAATCGAAGAATGCAATTCTTCTGTTAGGTGCCATACGAAAAATACCCTTCTTTTTAAAGGCACCTACTAAGTATGTTGAGAGACTGTAATCATTCCTGCGTTGAGCCATTTTCTTTCACAGCTGTACTGTGGTGGTGCCATGTAAGAAGCAGTAATCCTGTACTTCTGCCTCTTCTATTAAAACAAAATACAACATGAACCCAGTTGGCGTGGGTTTTTTATTGCTGCATTATTACTTTTAGATCATGGTCTGTTAGGAGCAGTAAAGCATTAACCAGGCAATGGTTCGTGTCGAGACCGTTGGCTTCTGCAAAGGATCTGGGCATTTTTAATCTTTCTTTGGAATTGCCATAAATACAAGGTTTCTACAGATGTAGAACAACAGACTTACAGACTTGAGAGAAAAACCTACTGCTTGTGTAAAGCCTCCAGACATCATTGACTTCTGGAGGTCATGATTTCTGCCAACAATGGAAGCTGTCAGGACCATTAACACTCCTGTCCTGGTATGTTGAAGCTGCTTGCCCACCTGTTGCAATCTGTCCCTGCTGTTAGGTTATCTCTCCCTGTTGTACTTCACAGCACAGGAACTTGTTTGTGGTCCTGATGGTTCTGTGGATATCCATGCAGCCTGTTCGGTGCTGTAGATGTCATCGCTGTAGGAACCTGAGATGAGGGAGCCCTGGATAATCCTGTAGTTGTAAGAGGCATTGTAGCTGTCCTATTGAGAGGATGAACAGGATAGATACATCCTTTGCTAATGCATCACTTTCTAAGGTCTAGTGCAACTTGTTAAAAATAGTATACACATTTCTGTCAGTGGAAGACTGATGAGGGAAGGGATGATGTGTTCAGAAGCCTGTATTTTCTCAGAATGTTTGAATTGGCCTATTAAGTATTTTATCTTTCTCTATAAACCTTGTTTCTTTAAATTTAGATCAATTAAATACATACTATAGGGTGTTTTTTCTGGTTTCTTGTGTTTTTCGGGAAGCATTTCTATCAACTCATAGGTTTCTCAGTGTGAAATCGATTTACTTTTAGGGGAAATTGGCTGGGCCAGAGGTAAGCAAGTGGGAGAAAAGTTTAATTTGGTGAGCTTTGATGAATATCGTATTGCTGTTCATGGCCTGAAGCAAACATTATTAAACTTAATAAGTCTCATTGAAGTGTATCAAGTGGGATATGGGTCAGTTTCCTGTTTTCTTCTTTTAAAGACACACAGAGTTCAATGTGTTGAATTACATATAAATTTAGGGCGACACTCCTTGAATAAAAAGTATTTTTTTCCTTTGGACTTTCAAACATTTCACGGTTATTTGCATTTGTCCACTTTTCTTTTGCATTTTGTACAATATGCAGCTTTCACCCTGGATTGCTTGGCAATTTTCTATTATTAAATCACTACACTGAGATTACATCTATTCTTTAGCGAAAAGATATTTCTCTCTGTGAAACTTGTTTTGTATTTTAATGCAGCCCATATTTTAAGGTGAAAGAATAGTTGCTTATTACCATATTAAAAAAAACCCTAATAGTACCAGAGTTGGTGATAAGTGGTGGTGTTTGTAATTGGCAAATAATATTTCAGCAGATAAAAAGAGTATCTGTGAATTATGAAATGAAACGCTGCCTTTTTAACAAAATTGCTGGGCATGTTATTTCTAGAAAGAGAGAGAGCGCAATAAAAAAGGTGTGTTAATAACTTTGGAAAAATCATAATTCATAGAAATGTTACTGCCTTTTCTTGTGTATCTCAATCAATACATCAGATTTCTGTTTTCAGACTTTTTATTCTTGCCATTTTGTCCTGTGTTTCTCTGACAGTTGAAATCCTTCATCTAGGAAGGATGGATGCATGCAAAAGGATTGTGTGACTACTCTGCATCAATAGGATTTCCATTTGGCTCGCTTGCAGTGGAATCCTTAAAGCTTTTTCAGTATTATCCTTGAAGTTCCTGACTGTTTATCTGCGATAAGATGCGTTTTGCTTGATTTCTTGCAGATCTGGAAAAGGTAATTCGACTACCTCGAAGATAGTATGCTTAGAAAAATTAGGGGACTTAAAAAAGTTCCTTGGTTTTTTAGGTGATTTTACACTTTTAAAAGGCAAAAAGCATACCTGAGGCAAAAAATGGACTGAGTTAAAATTCCCAATTCAGGGAAAGATGGTGAAATAGGTGAAAAACTGTGTTCTTTGCTATTAGCTGGAAGTTTTCATCAAGAAAGTTTTCATCAAAACTAATTTTCTTTAGCAAAAGTAGATTAGGTATACATTTATATAGAAACTTGAATAGCTGAACTTCTTTTGAAGTTTCATGTAAAAATGTGTCCAGGGAGTTTCCCTACACATGCAGGTATGCCTGGGTATTTCTTACCTTTAAATATGTTTGTTCTGGAATAGGATGGCTGCTTAGATTCTCCTTAACTTTATCTGTAAAGTGGAAACAGTAACATAAAAACAAAAGCAAATTATTTTTCTAGAGCAAGTGTGTCACACAAAGAGCTATTGAGAAACCCCTGTTGAGCTTTAAGTGGACTCCCGTGTCAAATCTGAGCAATAAAGAGCTTGAGTACAGATGAAGGTTCATCAGTTTTCCCCAAGTAAATAAAGCTGTTTGTATGTTTTATTACTTTAGGACCGAAATATTAAGTTGTTCTGTTTTTCAGGGGTGGGGGTGCAGAAATTACATGCACCAAATGGAGAGATTCTAGGGTATAAAATATGCAGTGTGTCTGTTTTCAGGATATTTTTTGCTTATCTGACCAATTGTTTGTTACAAATCAAGCAGCCTTTGTTCTAAATTATAACCACCTTTAATTTTTTATTATTTCATCATTCCCTATCCCTGCTCTCTCATTTAAAAATGTTTCCTATAATACAGAAACAAAACCTCACATACTGGCTCATGTATGTGATATAAACTACTTTTGCCATAAGGATGTATACCACAAGTATTTCTTCAGTGTCACAGAAAACTGAAAAAAATCAGAATGGATGTTTTTGCTTTGGTTGTCACTCTTGCCTGGCGTCACAGCTTCTGCTAGTGTTGACAGAATCTGTGGCAGGATGACATGTTGGTGCTCATGGAAAGGAGATTGCAGGGACTAAGGTGGCTCAGACCTCAGCATGGAGGAAAAATACTAAGTGTTGGGGTTGGTGTAGTTGAAGACCTGTGCTCATTCACCATACTTGCAAGATGAATAGTGAAAAGGAGAGTATTTTAGCCCTTAAAGTTCACTGTCTGGTACGTCCAGGTCTTTTGTGCCAATACAGAGAGAGAGGAAAGGGGAATATATATATTTTATTTTTTTTTCCAGGCTGGTAACTTAATGGATAGGGAATGATTTGGGCAAATTGCAGGGCAGAAATAGATTATCATTAAGATGTCACCTTTGTTTTACTCCACCTGTATTAAAAATCTCATCCTGCATATGTAAGAAAATTATTCAGGCTTTCCTGTGTATCCCTGTAGTGATGTTTGCCTTAAACACAGATTTCCATTTGCTGCACGGCCTTCAGTGGGACAGCTGTTTTTATGGAGACTATGCTTCCAGCAAAGCCAGCAGGATTATTACGCTAGCGAACCATCACTTTTTGGAAAATTTCAAGGGTCCTTTTCAGTTCACGTTTTCAAAAATGCTTAATATGTAGACTTTCATAGCCTAGTTTCGCATCTATGTAACCCTCTTACACAAGTTAGGTATTTCCTGAAAGGATAAGGACATGGTATTTAGCTCTCTGGGTAAGACACCTGGTCATTGTCTGCATTAGGAAAATTTTCCGTAGCAATTCAGAAAGGAAGCCGTATGTAAAAGGCGTGTTACTGAGGAAAACCAAACTTTCAGCTCAGGTAACCTTTGCTTCCTCCCAGGCGACTCTTACACATTTGGGTCCCCTAGGTGACTGGTGAAGGGGACCCCTGCCCAAGGGGGCTCCTCTGTCACCTGCCTTTTGAATCCACTCATGGTGGGAGCTGCAGAAAGGAGTTGTTGTTGCAAGGAGTGTGTGATGCTATCAGTTCCTTCCTTGTGAATTGTGTTCCTCGTTGTCTTTACACTGCTGTTCTTGCTCTGAAATAGCTAGATGTCTTTTGTGGGGTATGGTGCTGGGTCACCACATGCTCTTGCTGCTCCTGCAGCCTCTTTGCACCTGTGGGAGCTGTGTAGACTGGCACGGTGTGGGTGCTTCACAGAGACAGAGGTGGACAGTCAAAAACCCCTTCAGCTGATATCTTCAAGCTGGTCTTGCAAATAGAGCTAGCCTGTAAGAAAATGCAGGGTGGTCTTCCTGCTGGTCTGCCAAAGGGCTGAAGGCTTTTGAGAAGTGTTTATGGCATCGTTCCTTGCAGAGATTTCTGAAGCCTGAAGACCTTTTTGAAAGCAAACTCTCTTTCATGTTTCAAGTGAGGAACTTACTGATGCTGATTCACTTACTTTACCATTAGACTGAGTGTATTAATCACCACTCTGTCCTGAGGGCATAACTGGGAAGCTAGGGAGCAGCCAGGTACATGGACCTCTCCTCAGCTGTAGGTGCGGCTCTGTGGTGTGTTGGGATCACTGTCTGCACAGGGGCTTCTCTGATACAAACCAATGACTGCATTCATCCCCTGGTATTTTTAATTAGATCATGCTTTTAAGTATAATATTCTTCTGGTGGGAGGGACAAAAGAGGGTATTTTATTAGGTTACAGCATAAAAGTGCCATCTATCATGCTGCTCTACTAAGATGGAATTACCAAATTTTTGATGTTCTTGTGTCTGGCCTGAAACATGGTATAGTTTTATAGACCCTGGTCTTGGTCACTTGGAGGCTCCATCTGGGTGGAATGAGCATTTTTTGTAAATATAAGATAGATTTGAAATGAGTCAGTTTATTAATTGTACATTGGTATATGTGAGGTTACCCTCATATATGATTGTAGTCTGGACTGATAATGCCTTACTCATTTTGCTTTTTTGCTTTTCCTGTGTAACATTTGGGGAAAAAAACATGAATTCTTACTGGTTGTGAAAAGAGATTTTGCTGTCTTTGCATGCAGTTCTGCCTTTCAATCCATTTTGCTTCAGCATATGCTTTCATGCAGCAGCGCTGTTTGTAATTGTCAGTTTTTTTGGGCTGGATGTTGATTTCCCAGGTTCTTAAGCTGTCCCTCTCTCTTATTCCAAGAAGCCTGCAGTGGAGGAGGCTGGCGTAGCTCTGAGCATGCCAGTCCCGTACAAGAAGTGTATGACTTCACCTGGGGATATGAAGAAGTCTGGAAATAAATGCCCTCATTTCCACCACGCCCCCCCCCCCCCCCCCCCCCCCCCCTCCCATCCCTCCCGGACTTTAAGACCCAACACTATGTCATGTGCTGATTTCTGAACAGTAGGAGAGGTGGGTGCATAATGTAGAAGCAAAACCATCGTGTCTTATTGCTGAATCCCCTTAACTGAATCTTTCAAAAAAATTTCTAGGAATACCTGAGAACATGTATTTTTCTTCAAGAACTAACTACATTTTTTAAATTATTAAAAATGTGTAGTTTCTAGTTAGTATTGGACAAATATTGTTAACATCATTACTTACAAGCTTCTGAGAGCCGGTTTACATTTCTTTAATTTAATTTGGATTTTCCTGACTTGGCTCATTAAAGTCCCTGAGAGAGATTTACATCAAAATTAATTATATCAGTGGTTGAATTGCTTAAGTAACTTGGAGAACTCTGTTTCAAATAGGTTGTAAGATGCTGTTTGATGTACGCTTATGTTTCATAAAATTAGATGTTGTAAACCCTATAGATTCTCACCCAAGATGGCTTTCACAGAACTAATGGCCTCTGACAAGGACCATGGAAATTACTATTGTATGTATACTTCATAATTGTCTTTTTGAAAATTTAGTTACAGAATATTGGAAATTGTGGGGGAAAAAAAAAAAGTAGACACCGTAATAAAACCTTCATAGTCCCAAATATTTTTTTATTGGTGGAAATTCTGTGGAAAGGGTTAATTTTTATGAAAAGACACCCCCCCCCCCACCCCACCCCAACTTAGTGGAACGAACAGTGATATTTTGGTTTACTATGAAAGAACTGTTCAGAAAAGCTAATTCAAGTTCTACTTTTCCAATAGACTTAAAAAAGTATATATAGCAGAACTAATACAGTTGTCAAGTGTTCAAGGTTTTGCTGAATCTGTGCTTTAGCAATTTTTACTTTGATCTTGAGTAAGAATTTCAGTTTTCCAAGACTGTGCTGTTGTGCTAGGACAAGAAACAATTTAACTTTAATTTTTCCAACACCTTTTGGTTACTTTTAAAGCATATTTCTTCTACATTTTTTTTACTAAAAATCGCCACAGCGCTGTAAATTTGGGGTTTGGGTTTCCTCCCCCCTCCTTTTTGAAGACCTATAAAAAAAGCAATTGTAGAATATATGATGAGGTACCTGGTTTGAAAGGCATGATGCAATTACAATACCAGAACTTCTGGGTTTTATAGAAAGACTTCTAATCGTGTCATAGAAAGTGAACTTGTAAACCTTATTTGCAAAGTACTTTGATATATTTAAAAGGTTTTTAAATCTTATTTTGTTATTTTTTTTTCCTTCAGAAAGGAATACAAATACAACTTAATATTATTTCATGTAATGAGAACCAGTATCGCTTACAACATAACAGTTGTGCTCCTGCTGTTTTATTTGTACTCTAAACAGTTAAAGGCTGAAAAACTATTTATCACTTTGCAGATCAGGAGAAAATACTTGATAATCCTATGGTTGTGTGACTGCAAAACTTATATTGTCACAGGAGGAGGTGCCTCCCTTCCTCTGAATGTGCCTTGAAGTGCAGTGAAACCCATCAAAGTTCAGAGCAGCTCTTCATTATTTTTGTCACCATTTTCATTGTGCACTGAGACTTTGCAGAAAGGCCAAGAGAATGAGCAAAGTGAATGCATTGCAAGTGACCTGCATTCTGGAGGTGACCTCTGAAAGAAACCTGTGTAATTCTTCTGCATTATGAGAAAATGAGGTTAGATATGAATTCTTTTGCATTGTTACAGCACCAGAGCTGACTATATTAAAATGCAAATATAGTAAACTTCGAAGAAGTTCCCTCAAATGACTGTTGCACCTGGCTGATGATACTAGCTCTCACGCTGCCAGAAGCTGTTATCTGGTACTCTTTCAGAGTTTCTGTAACCCAGAAAGGGCAGCAATGCAATGTAAAAATTACTTTATTGGTATAAATAAACAGTCTTTAAATTTGAAAAGAAACACAGTGAAGTCTTTAGAGCTAAATAGGGCTTGCAAGGTTATTCCTGAGGTTATCGCACATACTGGATGTCCAGAGTAATTTGCAACACATTTTGAGGTTTGTATGGATCAGCTTAATACAGATTGTTGTAGAAAAATTAGAGAAAGAACTTGCTAGGTTTGTAATTTGGAAGTTTTGCTTTAAAATGCAGTGCTTCAAAAGAAAGATCTGATCAGGTGTGAAAATGTGGCATAAACACCACTAAATCCAAGAGTCTGGATTTAGGTAATTTTCAAAATATTTGTATAAAATATTTGTGTTATAGATGTGTATTTAATTTTGGCTTAACGAGTCTAGACACAAAGATGGTGTGCGTGGCTTAGGATGTCCCTGAGCTGCAAGTCACTAGAGAGTGGAGATAGGAAGTGTTTTTGCCCTGTTCTCTTGGCATCTGTTAGAGAAGGTTGTTACAGGCAGCACACTTGGGATGGATGGATCTAGTACAGCTGTCTGTTTTGACGGGTGTTGGGTTTTTTTTTTGGTAATGTTTTCTTTATTTCTTTCTTTCGTTCATTCTTTTTTTTTTTGGAGTTTTTTTGTTTTGTTTTGTTTTTTACATTTATTTAGTAAATGCCTGGTTTTCTAGAAACATTTGAGAATTGCTTTTCCACATCGACCTAGCTGTATCTTTAATGTGCATAGAAGGTATCAGTGGACTTACCTGCTCAAATGTCAAAATGGCCTGCTGCTGAATGCTATTACATAGTTAATTTTGTTTAATGCCATTTTTGTGTGCATGCTATCGAGGGATGTGATTTCACCATCAAACAGTATTGATCCCTGTGGATGACTTTAGAAAGTAAGGATGCTCAGAGAAAAACCCTTTGGAGACAACTGTAATTTTGGCAGCTGCTGACTGCAACATGAGTGATAGCTGCCTGGTACCAGTCCCTGGGAGCTGGCTACAGTGAGATTGGCCCCATACCATACTGGATGCTCTCCACCTCTGAAGCCGTAAGAAATAAAAATTCTTCTCCCACTAGTGTTCTGGGAGAGATGAGAGCTCACTGATCTACAGTTTCTACCTTCTACCACCATATGAGTATGCAGGAAAAATATTTCCCTTTCCTTTTCTTCACTGTTCTGTTATCGTTCTACATTTTCACATTATTATGCGGAGTAGATTGTGCTGCCTAATTATAGGTGAACCTGGTTAAAGTAGGCAACCTTTGTATATGAACATGTCACCCATAGTGGTGGTGGTTGTTGGCTTTTTTTTTTTTTAACTGCAGCAGGGAAAGAGATTTGCAAGGTGACTGCTTTTGTTTAGTACTTCTAGGTTTATCTGTCATATCACAAATCTTACTTGCCGTGAATTTTACTGCGCACTGAAATGTCATTACCTGGTTGATTTAGTATGTTTATTTAAGACGTAAATTTTTAGGTAATATTACAATTTTTTCCTAAGGAAAAAATAATTGCTTACTCATTTATCAGTGTTTTGATTACAAAAAAAATAATCATATCCTGCGTCATCTTAAAGGAATAGTTCATTTCAACAGAGATATTTCAACACAGAAGAAAAGCAACCAACCCAAATCTAATTCAACAAGCAAAAGAGAATAACCTAATCTCCCCACAAAAGCCTAGAAAAGCGGGGGAGATATTTTTCCTTCCCTTTTCCATTTCTAGCTTGTCTTCTGAACATCAGGATAATAACTTCTTGCCATGTTCAGAATATTTCATTTGAGTTCTGACAGTAATAACCATGTTTTATTTGGCTGTCAGGGGCCCTGTAAGATGGACAGATAATGTGTTCATTCTCTGTCCAGTGGGAAGAGAATACACTAACTGTCTAAAATGATATGAAAAGAATGAGAGCTAGTTAAGCTGATTTTGGGGAGAATAAAAGAAATATATTTATTTGCAGTGGTACATTGCAAGCTGCTTGTTAGATGAGCACTGGTAATTCCTTGGGGATTATGCATAAACCAAACCAAACACAACTATGTCTTTTTGTGAACACAGACATCCACTTGTTCTGGAGATGCCATCACTTGGGATGTTTCCCTGTTTCCTGTATTTTGAGAGGTTTGAACCTTTCTCCATCCATGTTATAGGAGATCTAAACTTTAACGAAAAGTCTGCAGTGAAGTATAGCCTTATAGGAAAATAAGCTTTCTGGGACATCTGGTGTAGAGAAACTGGCTGATTCGAGCCCGGTGCAGTGTGTAACAAGTGGTAACTGCGTAGGCATCCTAAGCCTTTTTAGCGTGCTGCAAACTCTGAGGAGCCTGACTTGGGGATGAGGAATAATGCATCCTGAGACTACAGAAGTATCTAGCATATGTGTGGAGGCGGGCCGAGACTCAAGCCATTATGTTTCAAGGGATGTGGCTACATCTCCATGGTGGGCACAGCCCTGTAGCAGTAAGGCAGACGTGCCCTTCTTGGTGCTGGCTGGCTTGTGGCACATGGGGTATGCAGTCTGTGTTTGTTTACTCTAATTTTTCGTTCGTTTTCTCATTGTCCAGTTGCAGAATGTCAGAATGTGTTCCTGATTTCTTGCCTGGTGACAATGGCATGGGCAAAGGAATCGCTGCCCATATGTGTTGCTTTGCTTCTTGTCATTCTCAGCTGCCTGAATCTGTTCTCCACTCAGCCGCCTAATTAGCCTAATACTTTTGGCTGTAGGTCTTTCATGGAAAACAGCCTGTGCATGGGATTTCAAAGTGCTTGAAGAGATTCGTATTGCACAAGAGCAAAGTAGATGGATCATTAATAATGGACAGACAGATCTGGAGTCCTAAATCTAGGCATCTACCTGCTTTTGCAGTCCCTTATGTGGCCTGTGGTGTCAGCTCTGCCCTCGTTAAGAAATTATTTCCTAGTTGATTATCAGAGTGTGATGGAGATACTGAGTGGGGTTATTCACTGAGGAAGGTGGTTATACTTGGTTGTATTACTAGCTTGTATCTAAAATAACCTGCAAACAAAAACTGGGCTGTGTTCCTTGTAAATGCCTGGGAGGGGTGGTTTCAGCCAAGAGTAGCATGGGGCTCAGTGGCAAAAAATCAAATCATCAATTTATTCTCTGCTTGGGGACAATTTCAGGGAAACTGGGGCAGACAGCCCCTTATTATTTTCAGCTTTTGTCTAGACTGCATATCATTCCTGAGGGTTAGTACCGCTGTGGGTCACACTAGGACCTGCAGGCGGTCAGTGATTACGGTTACATATGTCATGTACGTGGTTTTGGGGATTATACTTTTAATGGGAATTTTTCCTAACTTGCTTTCAGTGTTTTAACTGAAATGATGCTGTAGTTTTCCACATAGTCTTCTGTGTGACACCAATAAACACTTGACTGATTGCCTATGCGACTAATGCAGCTGGACACTTGTCAAGATAATCTAAGATCTTTTCATGTATACAGGAGTAAAGATGTCCTAGCATCCAAATTTTTGTCTGTAGCGTGTTCATTTTTTACTTAAGCACAGTCAACTCGTGTTAGATTGCTGAGTCAAAGATGTGAAAATGACCTACCATGTCATTTTGGTGCGGTTCAAACTATTGCTCCAAAATGAAAATGGGATCATAGAACACATGGTGTTATGAGCAATTTGTAACCTTTTGTTTCTTGCTTTCAGATTAGCTTTAAAGCATTAGCCTTAAAACATTAGCCTTGGTCTGGAAAGAAACTGGTGGACACTGTATTAACAGCCATGTTGGTCTCATAAATCACGTTTTTGTAGTCTTTTAGTCAATTGTTCCTTATTCAGGCCATGTGGTTAAGGTGATGCACAGCATTACTATGGTTGTTCCTCTTTTAACATAGTTGTGTAGATTTAATGTTCCTTATATGTTGTAAATGATATTTGATGGCAGTTTTCATATCTGTTAACATCTAATAGTTTAATAATTGGAAGTACAGCTCTTAGTGGAAATTTACAGTGTTTTTTGGGTTTTTTTTTTTTAATGTGCCCCTCTCCATTTCCTAAATACCTCTGCAGCTGAGTAATAGTGATGGGTATTTATGGTGCCTAATTTTAGGTATTTGAATTGTGCTAAAGTTAAGCTGGTATTTTCATGTCTGTACTGCTAGTGGAAGAGACCTACATCCTCCAGAGAGTCCATCGGCATCAGGCACGCAGAATTCCCTGCTGGTGTGCAGAGACTGGCTTCTCAAAACAAGAACCTAAGATTGATGTCTGAAATTAAGCAATGCTTCTCCTTGAAAAAAAAATACCGAAAATGAACTTCAGTGCATTTTTAAAATAGTTTAGTGTTAAGGACAATTTGCAAAGTTAAGTCTGCTGCATGACAGGATCTAAACAGAATGAGCTGAGTGTGTAGAAGACTCTGATGCACAGGTTGTAGGAAGTATGGCTGGCTGCTGAATAGGTGCCAAGTAATTTAGTACTTCGTGCTTCTTGCTGGCTAGCTGTTCTGCTAACAGACTTGCAAAATCCCAGACTTTGGGGTCTCAGAAAGACGTCTTACAGTATATATGTGAATGCTACTACTTTAGGTTTAGCTGGTGTTGATAACTGGGTTCTGGCAGGAGTGATTGGTGTGTCTCAGTGAAGCATATATATCCTGAATATAGTCACACTTGTATCTTGAAAGTATATGAAACCTTTTAGTTTGTAACCACAATTAGTACCTATTGCAGGTAAATGACTTAACACAGAAAGTGAAGTTTTATGCATAGTCTCCATTTTCTTATTTGATGAATTGGACCTCAAAGGAAGAGGTATGAGCAGGAGTTTATAAAGGACCTTTGTTTACCCACAGTAGCTTTTGGTCACATGTCCTACAGGTAGCTCTTCTCTTTTTCTACTCCTGCAATGCCTCTGCTTGTGCTTATGTTGGCCATCTCTCTTTTCTTTGGTTTTGAAGGGAGCATGTGTTGGTGGAATTGGCAAATAAAGCACTGCACAGTGGAAATGCGGGAGTCTGCTGCCCTTCCGTGGGTAGTCAGGAGGCTCCTGTCCAGGTAAGAAGCCCAGGCCAACAGCTCTGGCCAACTAGTGTGTGTATTCTCTCAGACCAAAGAATAGGCTTTGTGCTGCCCACTGGCTCCATAATAACATAATAACATTTTTCTCCAGGAGAGTTGCCCCATGTTGAACTTAAGTGGTTATGATGGAGGGAGTTGCAGTTCTGGATTTTTAATCAACCAACTCCCATTGTTGAGAGTTCCATTAGGAAGCAGAGCAGACAAGTGATACATTGATCTGAAGTCTTTCATCTCAGATTTGATCATTGGTCTTAAATTATTTTTTTAGCAAAGGGGGCTGAAAGTGAGAGATGAAGTCAGTCATTTAGGGATTAGAGGAAGGAGGAAGCTGAAGCATCCCTTCAGGTTCCACTATCAAGTGCCTTTTGCCAACACTGAAACTTGTAGCAGTTTCCTTGTCTGACTGCTCTGCATGTAAACCTTGCAAGAAGAATTTTGAAAACTGTCGTCTCTATCTGCTCAGTCTGAGTTGTTTCTACCTGACATACTTGTATGTAAAGTACACTGAAGTTTTAATGAACCAATTAAAAAACAAAAAACTTGCTGAGTTTGATGCTATGAAGTAAAATCATTGGGTTGAATGTGTGTGTTTCTAATGAGATTTAATTACAGCTTCAGTGCCTTAGTTAAGTGATTTTTATTTTTTTTCTTTGTCATCTCACCTTTTTGAATTATAAAATATATGAGAATCTCACACTGTCATGTTTTACTTCTGTATTTATTTCAAGAAGATATAAAAAAAATCATCAGTCTGGGCAAGTCTGGTTAAATTTTTTTTTTTTTAATGCATTCTAATAGTTCTGTAGGTACTGGTTTTTGGGGCGTTTTTTAGAGTCTGCCGTATTACTGGATTTCTAAGATCAAATGAGCACAGTGAAGAGGCAAGAGTGCTGTTAAATATCCTTAATTTTGTCTCTTTCAATATAGTTCTATTTCATAGAAATTAAAAAGTGTTCTAAAATAGCACTGGAGTTGTATCTGAACATGAAGGCTTAAATTCAGGGCCTTCTAGGAAATGTTTGCTGTAAGTTGAATGGAAAAGTACTTTGGTTTTAAGTGGAATTTATAAGGATCAGCAAAGCGTAGATTAGATTCCAGTGTACTTTCAATGCAGTATTTAAAGCAGCCTATATTGAACTGTTTATTGCTTCTGCTCACAGGCCTCAAAAGTGATTTTATTTTATTTTGGAGGGGCTTGGTGTCTGATCCAAGTTGTGCTTTCAAAAGATGAGCATGCTTTGCATTTCTTCACCCGCTATTCCTTGTGGTTTTCCACTTCTGTGCAGCAGCTGTACTCCTTGTACAAACCATACATGTCCTTCTGGCCTGGGCATATACCATGGTCCAGGACCTGTTTGGGGAAGCATCAAGCGCATATTGCATGGAGGTGTGTTGTGCCAGGACATGCACTGTATTCTTGCTCAGAAGAGCAATGCAAAACTCTGAATTGAGTTCTTAAAAACACTTGTCCTCTTGAACGCTTGGTGCTTCAGCTCTCCAGTGATTCACACCAGGGCCGCAGTTTCTTCTAGTTAGGACTAGTTTCACCTGCTGCTCCCCGACTATAGGCGTTTGGATACTCAAGGAAGTCCCTCTACTCAGCTGGGAGTGGAGCGACACCAGCACATAAATAGCCCCAAGTGGAGCTAAAGTTTGCTTGTGGGAGGGAGTGCTGGAAAACCAAAACGATGGTGCTCAGTTGTTTTCTCAGAGATACTTCACATATCAGAACCTTGATGTGATCTGCCTGGGCATCTTCTATATAATTTGCTAAATTAGAATTGAAGGAGTATAGCTGATAACAGACCCAAAATAAACTCATAAACTAAACTTCCTTTATGCAAGATGACAGATGAAGATTGCAGCTTTCTGGCAGTTGTTGGGGGAGTGAGGGGGGATGAGCCACAGTAGCCTTTTTGGGGGCAGAATTAATTTGGCTCACAATAAACAACTGTCATGCCTGCTCCTCAGCACAAGTCATTCCCCAAATCTCAGCTATAAACTAATGACTGCTAAATCCCACCATGGAGGGAGAGGCCTGCTTTGTATATGCTGACTGTGATACATCACTGTTATCTTCTCTGTGCTGGTAGCGTGTGTGACCTTGAGTCACATGCTTTAATTCCAGTGCTGCAGCCCCTCTATGGTCCTTCTGAGCTGGTCCTGAAACCCTCCATTCCTGCGTCCCGTGGCTCTGAGACTTCCCCTTGCCTCGGCATCACTACCTGTGCTGCTGCCACCTGCTCCCACCCTGGAGCCCCTCGCTACCTTTTAATGCCATTAATATACAGGCTTCCAGAGGAAAAAGTTTGTTACATGTCCGCTGACTGGTACATGGAGTCATGCTATATCTGTGGTTTAAATAAATGCTTACGCTCTTCTTCCCTTATGTAAAATGCACGTGTGCTTATTTTCCACTCATCTCTGAGTGGTGTTGGGGATGCAGTCTTTGAACAAGCATCTGAGAACGTAAAATATCTGTATTGAACAATGCTAAGCTATCAGTGCCAAATTAGAAATGACATATGTGATAAATCTTTTTTGATCATGTTCCAGTACAGTGTAACTTCTCTTTCTCCTCTGTTTTTTCTTTTCTTTTCCCCCGCTTTCTCTCTCCTTCCTATCTCTCCATTATGTGTGAATGCGAAAGGGTGGCTAAGACAGTCCAGGAGGCATTTGCCTTTCTGACAAAGTTATTTTTCTAGTCTGGGGGCCAAACCCATCCTTAAAAACACTCAGTGCCACACAGGCCCCCCCCTGCCCCCCCCACCCCCCACCCCCCCTCACGCCCCTTCACCTCAGAAATGTCTGTATCAAAACATCCAGAGTAGGACGGTTGTGGCAGGGAGTGACTCAGTCTTTGGAGTGCAGTAAAATAGTGTTCTGCTTGGTTATGTTTTTTTCTCAAATTCTAGTAGCATTTCTGCTTTCATGTGCTTAATATTATATATATATGTTTGTGGAAGAGTTTAGGATTTTAAGTTGATTTTGGTTTTGGTTTTTTTTTTCCCCTTCTCTGCATGTGAAATTTTTATTTTTGTAACAACTGTGTGGCTGGCAGCGAGCGTGGGCAGACTGGGGGGACGTGCACCCCTTGTTCTCTGCCTGTTGTTTTCTCTTTGCTTGCTGCCACTTACCTCTGCCAAGCTGAAGGAGCATTTGCTCTGTCATTTAGTGGGAACTGGAGTTTTTCCTGTGTGATTTCTAAGGGAATTTAGTAAAATTCCAGTCTGGACTGATAGCCATGGCCACGTGGTGCCGTTAGCTGGGGCAAACACCTGTGTGTGTCCTGGGATGAGCACAGCAATATGGCAGATTTACATTTCTTGCTTGCATTTTGAGGCAGCTGCACGAGTCCACCTCTGAGGACTAATCTCCTTTTCTTCAGCATTAATTATTCTGGAATTATGTGTAAAATGAAACTATTACATATTTGAAACTTTTAAGTTTTAAGGGACTTAGCATAGGATTTGAACCTCAAATACTCTTGGTAAACTAGCAGCATTTGAAATTTTAATTTAGATCAGCTTAAGGACAAAAGGCTTTATCAGTGATCTGTAACTTGCATTAGCTACAACTTAAAACACTAAATAGCTTCTTTTCAGCCATTTGCCACTTCTCATAAGTAATTTCATAATATGATAAGGAGGTACATTGCCTAGTCCTCTGTGAACATCACACAGTAGTAGGCCAGTGCTTTCAAACACTTGTGCCCAAAGTTAGGTCTAAGCAAAGCGTATTTCAGTACCCCATGGTGGTCTCTGTTTTAATGGAAGGTGTTAGAGCCATCCTGTGTGTGTCAGAAACTTGGGTCGCTTTTAATGAGCCTGATCTTTATACCAGCCAAGTCAACAGTGTTTGGCATTATAGACAATAAGAAGAATGTGTAAGGAAATAAGAGTTAATCTCCTTAAATTATTTTAATATTTTGAGATATATATTTACACACATGCACACTTAAAGCGCTATATCTGGAACTAGTTACCTAGTTAGTTTACTAGAGGAATATGTATGGTATTTTACTAGTGCACGAAGTGCCGCAGTATATACAGAAAGGTGAATCTCAGATTATTAGAGCTGTCAGTGATGGATGCAAGAGGAAAAAAATGGAGAAAAATCACCTGTCTTTTGCGATCTACCCTTCTCACTGACCACAGTCTCTAACATGGAGCACAGCTGAGGGAGTCAGCCAGCAGCAGATCAGCAGCGGTGCTGCCCATGCCTCACGGCCCATCTGTGCTGCTGTAGGTGAGGTCCATTAGCTGCAGATTTGTAAACTGCTGGAGTTCCATGATGAGGAGGCTTTCCCTCCCTTCCCCCTTCTTCTGGCAGCTGGCTGTTCTGCTATTATTCTTGTTCATCTGCTCCATCAGATGTGTGCATGTCCTGCATGTAGTCTCCCTCCCACTCTGTCACTGCGCGCTTTTCATCTTTATGTTACACCCCATTTTGCTCTGTGTTCTCCCCAGGATGTTTGAGGTTCCCATCTCAGGAATTCCTGCCAAGTTCTGATCCCAGCATCTGTTCCTGACATTATCCAGATGCTCTAATTTTGGGACCTTTAAAGATGTGACTTTTCTGATGTTGTGTTTCTCTGAGACCCAAGTAACCTGAAGTGCAGATACGATTGTGAAAGTGTTAATCTAATTCTTAAACAATTAGTAAAGCCTTTCTGGAAATGACGCTTTTGACCACAAGAGTTTTTGTCATGGCTGGTATGTACTGAATGTAAATGAATTCATCCTGCCTGGGATAAAGTTACTTTTGTGTAGCTGTGGCTAGATGGAGCTGTCAGAATGCATAAGGCGGTTTGATTTATGTGCAAAGGCTGCACGCGTTAGACTTTCCTGGTATATGCTATTCATTTTACCTACTTATGAGCTTCGGTGTTGATGCTCTTTTACTGTTTTAACCTGGATGATATAATGTTTGGTAATTATTTTGGAAAGTAGAGAAATCATTTGGGATACAACAATTAGGCATAGAGACTGCAATAAGATTTGCTTTCAGTGAGGGGCAAGATTATCTTAAAGCAAGGATGTCTGAAAAAGTAATGAATGCATAAATGTTTCTGATTAAATGCGTATTTTTTCATATTTGTGTGGGCAGAGTTGTTTTAGTAAGTGAATGGTCTCCAGTGAGGCAGGTAATTTAAAACTGATCTTGCACATCAGAAAAGGTGACCCCTAATTAAAAACATAAAACCTATTCTCTTTAGAAGCTATGCTGTCTCTCATTTTCAGTCTGTTCCTTTTAATATTAATTACTAGGATGTTTTAATTATAAACAGATCTTGGAGGTATTATCTGCTTCCTCTGTTTAGTCCTTTTAAATGGTAATCGCTTTTGACAGCATAATTTACCCAGCTACCTGTGTTAGCCTTTTGCAATACATCTGCTTTGTGTGGTACCAAACTACAGGCTGCACCCCAAAAAGGTTATCCAAATGTTCATGCAATTGCAAAGATCGAGTCTGGCAGGAGAAGTACAAAGAAAGAAGAATTACATGAGGACTTAATAACACAGTGAGTCAGAAAAGCTATTTCAAGGTGTCTGGAGTTTCCCAAGAAATTATTCTTATGCTGGAGGTAACCAGACCAAATTCACTTCTGTTTCTGCTAGAAGACATGTGGAGAGGAGTGGAAGGTAAGAGGTGAGAGTGGCGGTAGCCTTGGCACCTACGGAGAGTTTCCATCAAGCAGGATTGTGAAGTGTGTGTAGAAGAACACTTAAAAGAGAGTAAAGGAAAAAAAATAATCTTATTCTCCCCAAACATGTTAAAAGAACCAAACAACCTTAACACCTGCAGTTGTCCTAATTCTCTCCATGGTATCAACCCTGTTCTCCCTAGGTCTTCCGCTCTCTGCCCCCCGCTGTTTGGCCATGCTTGTCCCTTGCCAGGCAAAGCAAAGCAAGCTTCCTCAAGTTGCCCTTCAGCTGTATCTGTGGTTCTGTTTTGGTTGAAATATTTTAAAGCTGGAAATATTTTAAAGCAAAATGCTATTTTTTTTTAAATCATCACAAATCAGCAGAGAATCACCAAATCTCACTCAAATGGACATTAACCTAATGAAATACCCAACTATGCTGTACGTGTGGAAGCAGAGTGAGCACTTGTTTGGTTTGCTTTGATTGTATTTTTCTGTATAATTTACCAAGAGATGAAACTCAGCAACAAAGTCCTCCCAAATACATGGTGATTTTCAAGAACTTGGGATAGCCGAGACTTTCTCAGCTATTGAAAAAGAAAAGCAACTTTTCTTTGTGCTGGGCCCTCAGGGACTTCCATTCTCTATATTTTTAAGGGTGTTTGAAAGGGAATATTGGGTTCTGAAAGATCTTTTTTTTTTTTTTTTAATATCTTATAGTGAAAATTAAAGGAAACTATAAAGGATTTGGAATACCATTAGCTCTGTGAGCACTACTCAAGAAGAATTTATTTGTTTGTAGGTTTAAAATAAATAATCTTTTGCTGCACAAGTCAGCTTATTTTTTGTGATGTTTCTGAATGGGGCCTTTGGTAATCAGATTCTACACATGCTTTAACCTTGTGCAAAATTTAATGAAAAATAGAGTTACTACTGAATATACTGTTTTGCCAGCTCAACAAAAGATGTTAAGTTCTGCATATTTTTGCATAATAAAGATGAGTGTTGACAGTGTAATGATCCATTTGGCACAGATAAAATCATGAATGATTTTAATAACCTTACAACAATATTTGAATTCGCTACGAAATATAATATAGATACTTCAAACAGAGATAGGCCTGCTGCCCTGGTATGGAGTGCCAGCTACTCAAAACCTTAGGTTTTCTAGGGGAGAAAAGAGGAGGAACAAAGAGGCTAGATCATCCCAGAGTTGATGGGGAGGAGTTAGGGTGTCTACAAGGAGGAAGGGATCTGTTTCAAAGCTTTCAGTGCACTCCTTGTCTACAGGTTGAAGCTGACAGGTTTTGGCAATGCTTCTTATCTCCTTCTTCAGGTTGGGTGACACTTATATTGTGCTGGAAAATGTATTCATGGATATGGGATGAGTCAAGGTAAAGTGTAAGAATGATAGTGTGTTCCCAAGTTTGGTAGCTTGAAATGATTGTGCATAGAAACTTAATTTCTCTTTTGAGTGACTCTTTTTTTAAAAAATGTTTTTTGGACTCATTTAGGTGATGTAGGTGCATCAGTCCCAGTTTTCACAGTGATTTAGGGAATTAATTTTCAGAATGAATTCTGAAAATAAAGCTGGAGTCTTTGAAGCTTTCACACTAAATTATTTAGGAGTATAATTACATCAAATGTCCCAATTTATGTTCTTGTTGCTTCAGTGCTTCGGTTATAATGCTTGAGTGCTGCATCTCCTACGTAAAGAGAGAGCGCTGTAAGGTGGTAGAGGCTTCTGCACCAAATAGTCAAGAATCATGGACTGATGCAAACTGTCCTGAGTGTGATATCAGAGATCTCCTTTGTTATTCATTCCTGCATTTCACAGAATTAAAAGAACTTGACTTCCGGTGAATCGGTGAATGTGTTTTGAAGATGGATGTGATGATACTCACCAGTTAGTTTCCTTCTGAGGTCCTCCCTCCTTACCCTTCCCTTCTTCCTGTTGCTCCTTTTTTTTTTTTTTTTTTTCCTTTCTTCTTTTTCCCTGCTGGTGTTTATTTTCATAAGTATTTAGATGTCAGATTTGAAAAGCCACCAGGCAGTTTTTAAAAGTAGAGTTTCAAAAATATCTTTGGCATCTGATTTCTAATGATTTTATGGGGAGAAAATAAGTGAGATGCTTTTCTGCAACCTTATCTGTCAAATTACTGTTGAAAATGTGGCTCCAGATCGTTTTGAAAATGGTTTTGGAGTTGGGAGCCTAGGTTTTAGTGAAACTCCCTGGGGCTCAGTTACTATTTTAACTTGGTGTTTTGTGGGAAATAAACACAGGCCCTATCTCCTCCTGGCAGGTTACGGTGCATGGTAGGCAGATATCCATCTGGATGTGGATGCACCAGGCGGTTATTTCTTCAGACAGAGATCACTATAGTCCTCTTGATTGTAGAAAATGTAAAGGTATTAAGGAAGAACTGTAGGATGGCAGTTTTGGGATTCTCTCCCTTTCTAGACTATCAATGTTATCTGTTGGGTGTCTTTTGCTTAAGACCAAAGCTCCTTACCTGGCATAGGTTCACATAATAATTCTGGTGAGTCAAGTCCCCTGTGCCTGGGGGATGCCACAGGAGGGGACAACCTCCATGGATGCCTGGTATGTGTCGCTTGCCATCAGCCTGGTGCAGCTGGACCACTACCTTTTATTCTTCCTTTTGCAAGGATAGGCCTCATTGACTGTAAGTTGGTGCATTGTTTTCACTATTGTTACATTTTAATGTAATATAAAATGTTAGTCGCGAGGGAACAACCAGTTGTTTGCATTTAAGATTTTTTTAAAGCCTTATTTAAAGAAGGAGAGGCATGAATTATTGCCTAATGTGCTGATTGTTTTTGTCATTATGCACAAAATGAAGAATATTGTTATTGTTATTTTAAAATGCCAGCGGTAAATGTCTCTCTCTTTGTCATTTTGTAATACTAGATAATGAAGTTAGTTAAAAAACCATCCCTATTTCACTGTTTTTAAGACCTCTGAAAGTTTCTTGGGGGGGAAAAAAGAAAGTGTTATATGAAAGGCAAAAGGTACACAGAGTTACCTCTTAAACAGACCTTGATGTTGCTTTAAAATAAGCCTAATTTAATAGGTATTGTGTTGCACACCGAAGATAATTTAGGCTAATGTCAAGGACAAGTGTTATCTATTCCTTTGTTGTAGTGAGGTATTGAAATAATGAGTGGAACAGAAGGGAATCAGAAAATGTTTGAAGTTTTTCATCTGTGTCTCTAGATGGGTATTTTTAATCACATTCTCCTGGCTTTTGCATGCAAATTACACCGAACAGCACACACTATATGAAATGAAGAGCTGTATTTTACAAAATCTATTTTCTTCAAGTTTAATAAGCTTGCAAAGATTGGCCTATGCTTTAACTAACCAGGTACCTTTTTGCATCTCAGCTGAAATTAAAATCTTAGATTTTGAATTCTGGGGTTTTTTGATCCTGTAACAGAGGAATGGAAAGCTTGGTCTTTTTGGGGGTTTCTGAAACAAACCATTTTTTTTGTTAGTACTCAGGGGCTGCAGCTCCCAATGACAGATGAGACAACTGTTAAGATTTAATACATCTTTTCTTTCAGCAATAGATCTTGCTGTGTGACACCAGCCCCTCTAATAACCCTGTGTCTGGATTACTTACTGCATAGTGTCGCTGCTTAACTGCTGAACTCTGTGGCAAAAACAAAATACTGAACTTGAGTGTGGTCCATGCTGTTGACCGGAAGATCTGCTGACCTGCAGAGTCATCCCACACCCACAAGCTCAGCTACATGGAGAATAATCAGGGTATCTTTCTGAGACAGGTCCTCTTAGAAATGGAGGTAGACTTTTATAGTGCACTCTAAAAATGTAAAATTGCTTCCAAAGTAATATTAATATTGTCCTCAGTGTGGTTCGCATATATTCGTTTGTGCTGAGGGATCAGAAATGGAGAATTGGCTTGTTCACAGTCAGATGTTTCCCTGCTTCTTCCCAAGCACAGCACTCTCTCTTCTGATACCAGAGGTGCTTTATGCACCTCTTTAAAGCCAGGACAGATATTTTTTTTTTTCCCTATTTCTTTTCAAAATGAGCTAAGAAGATCCCATGGTAAATCACATATTGTGGTAATTTTTCAGAGTGTGTCCTTAGACTTTAAGAAGAGGGCTGTTTTTACAAAGGGCTTTTGGAAGAAATATTTTCCATATAAATTGAGTATTTAAGGAAATAACAGGGTAGCAGTATGTTCTGTATGCTTTCAAAGAAAGAGTTGGTGAAGAAATACCCATTAGAAAAATCCTGTGATAAAAACCCTATGATTGAAAAACTTTCTGATATAGACAGAGATATTTTCCCCAGCTGTTCTCAGAGCCCAAACAAGCATGGAATTAAACATTTTGGTACCTGCTGTGTGGAGGGACTGTAGCAACTGAGGAAAGCGAACTTCTCTTTAAGTGTAATATCTTCATTTTTGCTGAGAAGCATCAAAGGAAAAAAAAAAGATTGTTTAGAAGGAATGAGGATGTTCTGTATTCTTGCACTCTCATTTTAACAGTAGTTTTGTGTTTAGTTGCAGGCTCTGGAATCTCTTACCCCATAATCTTAAACCACTTTTGCAGTGAGATGCGTCTGCAGCATTTCTGCTTTTTGGATTTTGCATGGCTGTCTCCATCCTTGTCCCCATCCTCCTAGAGACCAGAGTGCAGCGATGGCACTGCCCTTTCTTTTGCCAGGGTTTAGCTTAACAGCTGCAGGTACCAATGCTGATTAATGTGTCAGTTGTTACCTCCACTGAGAGGGCCGGGACCAGTAGCTAAGTCACACTGCTTGTGGAGCCTTCCTTAGCTTCCTCAGCATCGTTGAAGTTAACAGCAGAAATGCAGCGTTCAGGAGCATAAGTTAATGTAATGAACTGGAGCTTCTACCCGTTCCTGGCCTAGGTGGGTATGTCTTACCGAGGAGAAACCCACCTACTGGCATCTACGTCCTTCTCCCCTTGTCTGTCAGTTTCGTGAAATGTAGACTGCTTCTATTTTTCTTTCTGCCAGCAATGCCTTCTGGCCATGTGGTGCAGGGCTGCTGGCTTGTCTGTAGGAGATGACAAGTGCAGATGCTTTCTTTGGCTATGGAAGTTAGCTGGTGATGAAGTCCAAGATCCAGCTCTGGTGTTGGACTTGCTGTGTCCATGCAGTAGGTTTGGCCAGGAGAGCAGGTCAGAAGGACTTCGCAGGATAATCAGTTTGTGCATGTTTTGTACATATCTGTGCCCGTCAGGCCACACACGTGAGCTGGTGGCTCAAGTCTCATTCAGTACGTTACGCAGGAGCAGTATGTCTGCTATCAAGATCTGAGGTCATGAAAAAGCAAACCCAGCCAACCTGACAGGCAGCTCAGTTGGTAGCTACCTCTAATAGCCCTCATAATACTTTTACACTGTTCAGTTATTGTCTTATTTCTTGGTCTGAACCTCAGCCTGGCTTAACCAATAGAGATCAAGCAGAGATCTATACAGACAGAATTTACACAGTTTACTTTCCAGGGTGCCATAGTCATGCTTGCTTTTAGCCTGTTGCTCAGCAATAAGGGAGAAAGGAGAAAAAGTTTTTTAAATTTATGTAATATTAAACTAATGTGTTTTAAATATTTAGAATTTTAAAATATATTTAATAGTCTGGGAACTTACAGGACAGTACATAAAAATGCATTTAATGCCTACTGGGAGAAAATTAGATTGTAATTTAACATTGGTTCTAGAATTTCTCAGATCAAAGTGCTGTAGGAAATGAATAATCAGAAGCAATGTTTTAATAAAAAGCTTGTATATTTACTTTGGAATCTTTTCTTAGATTTAAAGAATCATGAAAGCAGAAAATTTTTAAACTATCTGTAAAATTAAAGTCTCCTTTGAATCGATAGATGAGTTTAGAGTTGCAAATATGATTTAACTTGGTATGTTATGTTGAGCTTTGAAAGTGAAGGGTGTTTACTTAGCAGATACGAGAATGACTTTCAATGAGACCAGCAGTGGTTATTTTCATATATCATGGGGTATTGAGGGGCAGATTATGTTCAGCAAAGGCAATGCAGAGTCCTGCATATGGACTGGAATAACCCTCCGCTGCAGCATGGGCTTGGGGGCCCACTGCCTGGGTAGGAACAGACCTGGTGGACAACCCCATGAACGTGAGCCAGCAGTGTGCCCCTGTGATAAAGATCACCAGCTCCATTCTGGGTGGTATGAACAAGCCTGTAGCCAGCAGGGTGACAGAAGTGACTACTTCTCTCTGATTCTGGAGTATTTTGGCCTCTTCACTACAAGCAAGACATTACCATGATGGCCCAGCCAGAGGCCACCAGGGTGAGTTAGGGGTCTGGAGAGCATCACAGGGAAAGGGTGGCCTTCAGGGGTGCTGTATGGCTGTGCAGTTGCCCAAAGCACAGCATTCTTGACATAGGTGGTCTCCATCAGGCATGGTGAAGATGGAGCTAATACTTTTCTCTGAGGTGCACAGGAGTAGTGCGAGGGACAACAGACACAAGATGCAACAAAGGAAGTTTCAACCTGATATAGGGGGAAAAAAAAGTATTAAACCCAAGAGTGCTCAAACACTGGTCAAGATTGCCTAGGGAGGCTGCGGAATGTCCGTCCTCAGGGTTATTCAAAACAACTAGATGTGGCACTGAGCAACCTCTACCACTGACCCTCGTTTGAACAGGGATTTGGACTCCAGAGGTCCCTTCCAGTCTAGGTTATTCTGTGATTCTGTATGAGATTACACTTCTGTATAATCCATAGAAGATCTAACACAAAGTGTTAATTTGGTAGTAGAGTATGACCCTTACAATGTCCTCCTTGTTTTTACAAAAGCAATAATTCATTAAAGTTATTACAAGAATATTGGTTGTTTGGCTCTCTTCTAGTCATGTGACTTTGAAAAGTTGTAAAGCAAGTTCTGGCTTCATGACTGAAGTTGATTAATTAGGGCAGGTAAATATTTTCTTCAAATTGTAAAGGTTGTTGTTTGTGTTTGTCTAAAATTGAAAACTGCTTTTGCCCCCTTTTTCCTTTCAAAATGTTGGGTGATCTATAAGTCTTTAGAGGGGACACTTGGGCTGCACATACAGCGCACGATGCCTGTTAGATGCTGCTGGTTTTGCTAATTGATTTTTTTTTTTTGTGTCTGTGGGCAGTAGTGCATTATTTGTGAAAATGTCCATTTTTTTCTGTATTTCCTCTTTACCAGTTCATTGAAACAATAGTTACATTTAAATGGGTTTTTAATGAGCCATGTAGAAAAGTGAAGCTCAAGGAATAATAAGAGTTCAGGTCTGCCATGGGGCTATTAAAGTCAGTTCAGTCATCAGAAAGCCTACAAATTGATTTCATATTTATTTTCTTTCATATCTGAATAATAATTGGCTACTACCTTGCTAATTACTTTCTCAAATGTATGTTTTTTTCCTCTTGTACTTATCTGTTCATTCACCAGCAGCTTGTATTTCAGGTTGTTTTGGAGTCTGAGCTGCTATTAGCTGAAACTGGATTTATTGCTGGGCCTTATTAAACAAGTACTCTTATTTCTGCATTGTGACGTGGACTGAGTACTACACAGACTGCTTTGGGGACACATGTTTTTTGTCAACCCTAAAAAATTACTAGAGAAATCTTCTTGTATTCTCTTGCAGTCCAGTCTCCTTCAGTCATGTTCATGGCAGAGGTGTGTGGTCAGTTCTGTGGTTGCCTTGCAGGTTCATGGTACAGGCTTCCTTAAGGCTGGAAAAGTTTTTTGCTGCAGAAAGAATGCCAGTGATTGTGTTTAGATTTTCTGCCAGCATCCTCCACGCCATCTTTCCAGATGCTTGTCTGAAAGTGTATGGCAGCGGTCAGAGAGTGACTGAAATATCTCCCATCAATAGGTCAAGGTGGCTGTCAGAAAGTGTGTGCACACAGAGACCTGTACGTTGGGATGGCAGGACAGAGCTGGGTTTAATTTTCTGGCATCAGGTTTTAAAGGAAATGCTGGCAGTAGCTATTTTAGGTGGAGATAGAGTAACAAGGCTAATTTAGATTTTAGAATTTCATTTGGACCGTCAAAATCTCTCACTTCAAGGACAAAAATATGCTGTGAAAAAGTTAATTAGTTCAGTTATTAATTGTAAGCTGAGAACCAGAATCCTTGCCACTGTGGGCGCTTCACCAGAGGTAGGTGTTGACCTGCTCCATCAACTCAGAGCTGCCTCAGAAGGGCTGTACTCTCTATTCTGTGGGAATCAGAAAAATAATCACTTGTGTGAGAGGCAGTTTCATACACGAATGGCCATCCTTTAGAGATGATGTGCAGCATAAATGCCAGAAGACCATAGCAGCTGTGAAAGTGAAGACCACATCTGGAAGTTGTTGTATGGGCTGGGAGGGGAAGTACGTGGTTCAGCCAGGGAAAGTGAGACACTTCTGATGGCTCAACAGCTCAACTACTGTGCAATTGGTCACTGGACAGTGGAACAAATTGGGAATGGCCTTGTATGAAATTATCTAGTAAGTGTCCTTCTGGTGAGAAGAAACCAGGTATTTAAAATTACTTATAATCATTAAAAAAGATAAGTGATTTTAGTTTCACTCTTTGTTAAAAGGAGTGGACAAGAAGTGGAGATGAACAGAGGATCACTTGCTGTCTTTCTAGCAGGAAAATAGAGCTGTAATCCTAACTGATGTTAAAATAAGCCTGAAATCATTACTGGTGCCTACACGTGAACCAGTATCAGATTCATCAATAAGTATTTCAGGAGAATTAACAAATTTTGGAGATACTTAAGAATATGCAGAATTCAAGCGATCTTTTTGACAATCTTGCTTGCGATAGTGGGGGATAAAATACAAGTAAAGTTTCCAGCTTTATGAGTTTCTGTGAAGGATTTCTGATTTCATGGATTTGTGCTGGAGAGAGATGACTGGATTGCACCATTTGATAGTGATTAATTGTTTTATATGGTGTTAGTACTTAACGAAAATGTAAACAATTGTTGCTGGTGCGATTAGTTTTTTAATCCAGTTAATTAACATTCAAGTACTTAATCTAGTCTATTAATTAAGACTGCATATGTGTTTACTAGATTTTAATTATGTTAGAATAGATGGAAATTGTAATAATTAATATTGGAATGCAGACTGCTGCTGCTGTGTCAATATTAAATGAAATCATTCTTCTTGCTTTTTATTTTAAGTAAATATCACCTGGTTAGTACGATATGCTCATCCTGGTATCTCTTCCAGAATGATCTAAAGGTTGGAGTATAATTAGTTCCATACAGCATGGTGGTGTGGGAAATCACTATAGAGGGTGGAATGCAGTGACCTGCAGGAATGCCTTCCCCCTGTCCCAAAGCCAAAGGCATCGCAGTAAAACTTTGTTTCGATATCTCAGGCTGTAGAAGAATTTCTTTGTAAGCCGTTTGCTTGATGAACCAAGTATATTTAGCAAAAAGAATTGCATTATGTTGTGCCTCCTTTTTCTGTTTGCTGTAGAGTCTTTATCAGTCAAAAGAGAAGAACATCAAGTTAGTAGCTGGTTTTTCAACTGTACTTCTTTTTTTTTTTTTTTTTTTTTTTTTCTTTTGGAGGATGATGATAGTGGTAAACAAACAAACAAACCACACAACCTCTTTGAGTGTACTGAAGATCACAAGTATGCTTTTTATCACTGGGATGATTGTTGAGTTTTACTGCTTTTATTTCTTTAAAAAAATAGCTGTTAGTCAAACTGTGAATATTGTTGCTTTTTTAAAAATAATATCTTTTGTTGATAATTCATATCGGATTATGCATATTTCTTGCACTGGAGTTTAAAAAAGTAGGATTATTTTAGTTTATGCATATGGACCTTTCAAAGACTTACTGTAATTACATTGCTGAAATGGAACAATCCTTCCTGTAAGTTATGACCTGAACAAAGCTGCTGTCTTTATATTTGAAAGTGCTACTGAATATTTGAAACTTCACTTTTCTTGAAAAACTAGTGTATACTTACACTGGGGACTAAATTCTTAATCTTGTTCAAACATGATTCTTCTGGTGCCAGCTTACATCGATGAAGGATGTGGATCTGTATTGAAACCTTCCTTCTATTGCTTTTGCCATAATATAATTAGAAATGTAAGCGTGCCAGTCTAAATTAAGCCTGTCATTCATCAAATATGCTTTCGGGAGACAAAGTAGTTTGTTGCTGTTTGATTTTATTTCCCATTTCCAGATTTTTAGTTCAATGATTGACAAATTCAAATAGTGTGTCCTCTTACCCCAGGTGATTAAAACTGCTGTAACCTATTTAACCGTATTTTCATGTCTTTGATGCGTTCAAGTTCAGGACCCATGGAATTGGGATGGATGTAACTTGCTATAACTAGTACTGTTGTTATTTATTATTATTGTTGATATGATGCTTGGTCTTTGGATGTGGAGTTGTCTTTTTTTTTCAAGAAATGGTTTCAAATAAGCCAAATGGCTCAAGTTTTCACTGGATTTAGGTGGAAGGTCTTTTAAAGAGCTAATATTGATCTAGTACTGAACAGCTTAACTATTTTCTTTCTTTGTGCATTGTTATGGTTTATTCTGGCCTTCTACTGATCCCTTCTGCATAAGAATGGATGATATGATGAATTTCTCAGGTCACTGCGAATGATGAGAGCTAAAACTGAAGGTCAGAGAACAGGAGGCAGAGCTCCTGTGCCTCAGGTATTGGAAGTAACCACAGAGTGGTTCTGGAAAGGATTATGCAGTTCCTTGCATTTGAAAACCAGCAGTGTGCACGGTCATGGTAATTTCAGTCATTTACTACTTATTTAAAAAAAAAAAAAAAAGTCAGTACGGAAGCAGTCTCCCTACAGTAAAGATGATGATATTTCCAGAAATATAGTAATCTTTGCTTTCTACTCTCTTTGTAAATCTGATATTTAAAGCCTAACAAAATACCATAGGTTTACCGTTGACTTTAAGGCTGATAGAAGCTGGTCTAGTAACCTGTGTTCCATGCTTTGCTAAATTAAAACCATCTCCTTGGCCTTTAAACTTGACTGGCAACTCACTGACAGGCCATTTGTTTCCCTGGTGTAGATCAGCGTTCATTGCTGTGGATTCCTACCACAAAGGATTCTTCATAGGTTCACTGACCTACTTGTGTGGCTTCCTTCTAAGTAGCCGTAAGGTGTCTTTTCAGATGTTTTTTTGTTTTGTTTCTTGTTCCTGCAAAGGTGGTGGTCGAGGTGTGGTTTCTGGGCCTCTAGAGGTACAAAAGTGTATAATGCCTTTCCTCAAAGGAGTTTCCTTGATTAAAATAAACTATGTTGGAGAAATCAGAAATGAGTACTTGGTATTAGAATACAGTGGAAGATGCTTTGACTGTCCTTGTTTCCTGTGAGCTCATAGTCCGCAGAGCGGCATACCAAGCTCTGGAAATCAAGATCCAACACTGTCTATTCACATTAGATCTTCCAGTCCTGAAGACTTTCTATCTTGTTATGAGGAATGACTGTACCTTTGTAATGCTGTTTTAAAACGAACTTCCTATCGTGTGTTCCTAACACTAATTAGATTTGGAGAAGACTAACATGGCTTGTGTTTCTTCACATGCTGTATGCAAAAATGTTACAACGTGGCATGCTTTCTAACGGAACTGAAGCCTTTTGAAGGTTTGATGCTGTCAAAACAATGAATACCTGCAAAAATACATAAGATCAAAAGCTAAGCTTGAAATAAGAAACATTCATTTTTAGATATTCTGATGTCGTAAGTTGTAAACTGTCTGGAATAGGCAAAAAGCTGGAAGCACCTTAAAGTAAAACATACATATATAGAGATGTATATGCACATACCTTTTTACATATATACACAATATATATAAAATACTTGCAGCAGCATGCATTGAGTAATATGTTTCAGTCAACCTCAAAGGAACAGAATATAATTTGAGGATTTATCTTGATACTTGCCATGCACAGGAGAAAAAGATTGGATGTTTCATGCCCAGGGTTCTTAAATGCATTCATTGTGTTTTGTTATAATACTTTACCCGTCTTCACTTGTGGATTAATTTATTTTCAGTTGCTGGGGATTGGTAATTAGCTTGTTATAAAACAGTAAAATTGTTACGGGTAAAGTGTGCTTCTTTTGAGACATATCCTTCAATTTTTGTAAGTGTTGGTATTTTGCAATGTGTAAGAAAATTTTCTGATACTCTTGAGCTACTGACATTTTAGGTGTTGTCACTTTTGTGTGTAGATTTCTCAAGCATAAATCAATGAATTGTATGTTACAAGTATGTTCTAGCTACCCACAGCTGCAGCCCGTTTTTCTTCCTTCTGCACCCTACCTTTCAAATAGTATTGGAGAGAGCGTGGACTTCTTATCCATTACCAATTCATTCTTTCTATTCTGTGCATGCCAGAACTGAAATTTGCATTAGGTACAGAATTATTGGCAGAAGTGAGCTACTCTCTGCGATTTCAAAACTACTCATTAGAAAAAGTGAATGCCTGAAAGTACTTTCAAAATCTGAATTCCCAAGTGGTTTCCACCTGGGCTTACAGTTGCAGTTTTAAATTTTTTTTATTGATGCTTGTGTAAGTTAGATTAGAGTAAAGGGACTAACAGTAAACTCTATAGGATGAAATGATGTCAAATTCACTTTAAAAAACAAACAAACAACAACTACAACAGAAAAAAGAAAGGAGAAAACTACCTCTGTGATTCCTTTGGTTATACAAACTTCAAGTGTTGTTCTAACAAAATAAACAATTTGCAGAGATCAGAGTAGGTTTAAGTTGATTTGTTCTATTTACCAACTTGGACAGAAGAATGTAATACTTTCTTGGAAATGTCTTTCAAATATTACATTACAGATTAATTCATAGGCTGCAGACTGCTGTTACCCATAAAACTTTTTTACCCATCTTGAAAATTAAGTTCTAAAATTAAATGTGTGTAAGAGCAGGCCTTTTCTCTTTCAGTAGGTCACCAAAGATAAATTGGGATAAAATATTTGTTTAAAATAAAAGCATTCATTTACAGTGGGGAAAAATATCTCAGATTTTCAAAAAACCACTGTGATATTTTTCCTATTTCCCTTGCAATGGTGAAGGTAGATTTAATAAATCTTGATTAAATTAGTAACTTGGCTAAGTTTTAAGTTTTTCTTGAGTTCTTAAGCTTGTATTTAAGAAGATGATTCCAAACAAATACAGAAGTATCTGTAAATTTATGAAAGAAATTTTGCAAGAGAAGCTCACAATTTAAATCATATTAATAGATAATAGCTTTATAGGTGGTAGATTAATAGATAATAACTTGTAGTGATTAAAATTTTTGGGTGGCTTTGTATTTTGTCTGTAGCTTTCAATATGTATTAGCATCATTTCTTATGGTACATTTTTATGCTATAAAAATGTGGTTTTGCTGATGACTTGATTTTGTAGTAATGATGCATATAAAGGTGTCAAAACATGGGTGATTAATTCCAATGCACAGGCATCAATCAGCACTAAGATAGTTTTCTGCATTTCTGGGTAAGATGAAGTGGTTTGCTGGGAAAGGTGTGACCCTTCCTTTCCTGACTTGGTGCCGTTCATGCTGCAGTTCTGCAGCTTGCAGTGATGGGTTTTGTGCCCCATCAAAGCTGTTGACCCTTGGTACTATCCAATTAATAGCTGCCTTTCCTTGGGCTGATGATGTTGTGATCTAGGCATTGATCTGAGCCTCTGCTGATAGATGTTTCTCGCTCTTTGATGGGAAGAAATGATGAAATGCTGATATACAATGGCACTTTGACGGTGGTGAAAGTTTTTTTTTTTTTTAACAGTACATTAAATTGTCATTTGCAGCTTGTAGCTGTATTTGATGAGCAAGATCCGCACCATGGAGGTGATGGCACCAGCGCCAGCTCAACAGGCACGCAAAGCCCGGAGATTTTTGGCAGCGAGCTTGGCTCCAATGCGGCATCGGCCTTTCAGCCTTACCAAGCAACAAGTGAAATTGAGGTCACCCCTTCAGTCCTTCGTGCAAGTAAGTAAATATTCTCAGTATCTTGATGTGTTTCATCTTAACTTATTGAGGATGCCAAGTGCTGTTACCCGTTCATGCTGCTGGGAAAATGATTCATTATCTGTCCTTATCGAAAGCTGATCAGAATTGATTAACTGCGTAAATGCTTGTTGCATGCAAGTAAAAACCTTTCTGTTTTAATAAATTATTTATAAACTGCTTTTAGAAGCAATAAGCTCCTTCTGTGCTGCCAGTTTTAAATTGTCCTCACACTGAAAAAATCACAGCAGAATTTGCAAATGCAGTTGCTGCATGGTATAATTTTCAGTTTGCCAGTTTTATTCCATTTAATAAAGGGAAAGGTAAAAAGAAACTAAAGATAGGAGCACTTTCTACTGAACATGTCAATATTGCTAGGTTATGATTGTCACCTTTCCATAAAAACACCTGCTGATATGTGCATTTACTGTGTTGCAAAAATACACTTCTTTAAAAAAAAAACACCAAAAAAAAAGAGCATCCCTTTTGTTTATTTCAACATGGGGAACATTCATTGCAAAACCATGAAGCAGGAATTTATATATATGACATTTCTTGCTCAGACAGGATCTTTGAATGTTTCAGCTTATTAAGAAGAAAAAACATGCATCAAAATTTACATTGTAGTTTTCGTTGTCGTTAAAGGTACCATGCAAACAAGACTATGTTGGATAAAGCATTGTACCTCTTACGTGTAGTGTCTATCATTTTGCTACTGAACTTTTGAAGTGAATACTCCACTCCAGAAAATTTGCAGCAGAAGTTAGTGTCAGTCAGTCCTTTGATATTCTGTAGATAAAGTGTTTTAAACAACTATTCGTAATTCCAGAGAGATTACTTATCTGTAGGTGTTCTTTTAATGGATAAAATCCATGTTTAAGTAATCAGGTAGAGCACAAATGGGAAAGTTACCACTGTATTAAGTTTGAGGGTTTTTTTTGCTGGAATGTTTTCTGTAAAATTAAGGGAACAACGTTTAACAGTAAGCTTACATAGACCTGAATGTATATCTTTTCAAGCTATAACTATGCTTCATTGCAACACAGAATTAAATTAGGGAAAGGATTAATGGCAGAATAAAGAAGTCTCCTGGAATTTCAGGACCCTTCCATTTTGCTATCCCTAGGGTACGTGACTGCTAAATACATGTCATTTCCATGCATAAGCCAAAAAGATGTCCTTCTGGGTTCTCAGCTTAGTGGGGGTTAAAGGAGGCAAGTACATACACGTTTTCTCCTTAGTATGATTATCTGGTATATTAGAGAATACATTGGTGTTAGTCCATTTAATTCATATAACACAGATAAAATTCAAAGTACATTGGACAGCTCACTTATCTTCGTTGTCGTTCTAGAAGATACATGGAATAGTAAGCTCACTGACTGCTAAAATGACCAAAAAGTGCTTTGAGACCCTACAATACAAAGGTCTGTACAAATGCAGGCAACTTCTTAAATTGTTGGTAAAAATTATAGCTCTTTTGACTCTTTTTATAAAAAGCATGCAAAAGTAAAATGGGTGAAACAATTTGTCATAAATATGTTTTCACAAATTAGAGATACCAGAGATGTTATCTAGCTAATTCCTTTTTTTTAAAATATTGTCATTTAGGTATGTTTTGTTTTTAAATGTTCCAAACCACAGGCTTAGAATCCCAGTCCAGTAATATTGCCCTCTATTAAACATACCTATTTCAAGAATTTCATTTAAATATACATTGAAAATGGAAATAATATCCCTATTGTATTTCCTTTATAACTTGTGAAGTGAAGCATAGCATACAAATGGTATTCTCAGTATTTCAAATAATTATCTTCTTACTGTGTAAGTTCTATTCAGCAAATAAAACCCATCCAGTTTTGTGGTAGATGCAGATCCTGATTATTACATGTTGACAAGGTCATATATCTATTAATTGGATTGGTGATGGGATACAAAATTGCTGTAATTATTGTAATTTTCTAGCTAATTGTAGGGTTGGCGGTGAATATTTTACATCTAACAAATGAAAAACAGTATTCCATCTGAAATTGGTTTATAGCATTTTAGACATTTTGTTTTACATCTCTGGTGCTTTTTGCTCACAAGCTGGGCTCTGTTGCTCAGCAGCTCGCTCACAGAAGCGTAGCTTTGTGCCATTCTGCTACCGTTCACCTGCACCCGAGGGGTACGGGGCGGTCTCCGTTCGGAGGTGGCATCTCAGCGCATTAGGCTGGGGCTTAAGGGCCTGCTGAGATTTTCCTCTCTTTGTTCTGGTTGCCATGCTACCCCTTTTGTTTGTTTATAGATCACACCATCGCTCCTCTCCCAGCAAGGGAAAGGTTAGCTAGATCAGGTCCAGCTGGAAAAGAAATATTCATCTGGAGTCCTTCTTTTCCCATGCACAAACACAGGCTGTACTTTGCACATGGGGGGCTGTATCAAATTGAATCTTCCCATCTAAATGTGGAAACGAAAACGTGGCTGGCCAGTACCCCCTGTGTTGTTTTCCAATGTGAAAACACAATTCATCAATACAAATGGTTGATTTATTTATGTTCTTATCTAGCTCTTTCTCTTCTACTGCTTTTCTGTTACCCAAGTTAAACTTCCTCTTGTTCTATTTCATCAGTTGAGCTGTGGTTTTTTTCGAAGCATACAGTACACAAGGCGTTTTTTTTGTGTGTGCCTGCGTGCTTTCTGAGAAGAGCTTGGAAGCTCACTGCAGAAGATTGTTAAAGCAGACTGATGTTTATTCCCTGCTGAAATATAAACTGGAGGCGCAGGTGAAAATTGCCAAACCTAATGAGCAATTTGGCAGATAAGACAGGATGTCAGGCAGTGACAGTTCATCAGCGGGTGCACTGCCTGTGAACCAAGTTGTTTGTTTCACAGTACTGCATTTAAATATTGTAAATAAAATCCCTTTCCAGCTACATGAGATATTGTGAAAAGGGTCATCTCTTTGTTTAGTTTTCCTTTTAAGTTATTTAGCTTTGTTAAATATCCAAGGGGGTGGTCTTAGTTCTTGGTCTTGGGTGTGATAATATGTTACAAATATCTCTCAGTGTTTCAGCAGTTACAGTTAAAAAGTATTTTTAATATATAACATTATTTGGAAAATATATTAAGAGAGGTTTAAAGGACTGATTTTTTTGTTGCTGTTGTTGTTGGTGTTTGGTTTTTTTTTTGTTGGTTTGATTTTGCTTTTTTCTGGCCCAAAGTAGGCATGAGTAAGGGAGTTGGAAGATCTTTCTTTCTTTCTTCAGCTGTTTAATGGGAGGGTATCAGGAAGATGAAGCCAGACCCTTCTCACCTGGGCACACTATTGCTGGAAGCAACGAAAACGAGTTGCAGCAAGGAAAATGCCAGTTAGATGTTAGGAAATTATTTTTCATCTCAAGAGCAAAACAGGCTATTCAGAGAAGATGTGGCATCTCCATCCTTGGACATGGACAGAACTTGACTGGGCAACCTGATCTAGCTGGTACTGTTTTGTGCGGAGGGCTTGGACAAAGGACCTCCAGGGATCTCGTCCAGCCTCTGAAGTTACCATGTAATTATGTGACTCCAAATAATGAATACAATTAAAGTGTTTGCTTCTTGAAGCTGTTATTTGTAAAAGCAGATGATGTTCATAGTGAAGGAGTTAGCAGACAGTTGTGCGAGCATATTGTGCACGTACAGCTTCCCAGTGTGGTTTAGTATTGTACTAGTTTGTGCCAATGTGAGCGGGCTGTGCCTTTTACAAGACTGCTGCTTTTGTTTTCTGCATGTTTTTGGTAGGTGCATCGGTTCCTTAAAAACGAGATATGCTTAAGTATAAGGTTCTCTTGAAGGCTTGGGGGTAAGCATCTCCCTGAAATGCTGGCCAGAGGAGTCTAAGAAATTACTAAGAGCTGGTTGGCAATGGTGTACTCTGGTGATGTATTTGCTTAAGTGATCTGTATCATATATTTTAGTAGGACTGTCAGCATTAGTTTAATAATCTGCTCACGGAAGCACACTACGAGGGGCGAGGGGGAGAGGAAGGTCTAGATGAGAATATTCTGAAGTGAGTGCACAGCTCGTTGTGAAGTTGTACTAAAAGTGGAGAGGAGCAAAGAACTTGCTGCAGGTTCACATCGTGGTTTACCCAGCAGCACAGCTGTTGCTCTGAGGTTCCCTGTGTGCATGTGTGTTGTTACCCTGCAATAAGCACAAGTTTATTCCTCACAGGTAGGGAGCATGCGTGCAGACTTTCACTGGGAATTGACTGATCTGTTAAACTTGATGACCTTGCTTGCCCTTGAGTTTGTGGTGCGCTCTGCTTTTTGTGTAGTTTTTAGTGGTTCACTGGCAAATTAGTAGGGCATATAGTCCCTGAGGGCTCTCAGGTTAAGGGCTATTCAGTATTTTAATAAATCTGAACCGGAATATAGATTATTATTGCATAAAAAAAACATAAGACGGAGTTTAAAGCACTTTGGATATCAAGTTTTCAGTTCAGCATTCATTTCATACATTTATAAACTCTTTTGAAATCAGTGAGATGTGCACAGTCACTGCATCTAGAAAGAAAAATGTAATTTGCAAGGCAATACTAGTGAACAGCTAAGTACACAGTATGGCAAGAAGGATCTGGGCATTGTAGTGTATTATTATAGTGCATCTGGGCATTATGCTCTGCCATCGAAGGATCAAAGGCAAATGCTTTTGTGGGCTCACTGAAGTAGTTATGAGCAGGAAGGATTAAGCTGGAGTGACCAGCTGTGGTGCCGGACTTGTTGAAATTGTAAACAAGCTGGAGAGAGCTGGAAGAGAGCAACAAGAGTAAGATGCTTTGGAGACTAAGACGGAGCATCGGAAGGACTGGTTTGTTTAGGTAAGAAAAGATAAAAACTGATAGGCTCCAAGTCTTCAAAAGTATTGGTTTTTTCTCATTCTTGATGTCTGCTAAGAGAAGGGCGATTGGCATTTCCTGGGAAAAAAAACCCATTTTTTGTAACCTTGTAGGCCAGAAAAATGTTTTTATACCTCATGTAACAAGTCAGTCTTTGTGGGAATGGTTCAGAAGTTTGTTCCTCTGAGTGCTGTCCTGCGCTATGCTGGAAGGCAGGACAGCCAGCTGGTTGTGGCTGGTCTGTCCTGTTCCTCGCTAAGCCATCGGGTTGTTTGGTAACCACAGGTGAGCCATTTCTTGAGTCCATTGTAAATATGTATGTGTCTTTTCTTAGTATCTCAGAATTTGAGTGTTCAAAAAATTCAGTACTGAGCAAACCAGTTAAAGGTGTGAGTGCATAAATAAGTGTGTGAACGTGAAGTACTTTAAAATTGCTGTTTTAAATATGGCACTTCACTGACTTGATACAAGTATTTATCTAGAGTCCCAAATGCATATTCTGAGAATTAATTTGTTAATATTTCTCAGTGCCTTTGTTTAAAGATTTTGAGCACTGCATGTTGGCAAAGGACTGCAGAGGTGAGTTCATATTTGTTCTGGTTTCAAAAATAACTGTTTCAGCACTCGTTCCCACATATGGCCTTTAGACACTTTTTCATTCTTGTTTGTATCTCTTTGACTCCTTATTCAGCTGTGATTCAGCTTTATATATGGAAATAAAGCAATGTTCAAATGTCAAAGAACTAAGGAAGCAAAAGATTAGAAGAGAAGGATGAATTCATCAAAAAACAGATGTTTGGAGCTTTATCAGATGGAGTTACCTCTAGGGTTAAATAGCTGCTTACAAAATGCAGAGAAAGGCATCCACATATTATAATGAAGGATTGTGGCTTTACAGGCAATGCTTGCTAAAGTCAAGGGGATGTTTTCCACTAGCTCAACCAAGCTTTGCATCAGGTCAGCTTTCCACGGTGAGACTCCTCAGTCAGGAACTTTCATCAGTGACCAGCCAGTGTTCAGGTGCTCGTCATTCAAGTGCAGTTCCAGGAATGAATTCCAAAAGATTTCCTAACCATCATGCCCACTTCCTTGCCAGGTTCTCAGATGTTTCCTTTACCATGTTGGATAATGCGAAAAGAGCCTTGAACTGAGGCTTGCACCAAGCTCTTGGCAGCTGAATAAGGAAGGTTTACTCATGCATTGGAGTTTGAGGAGAAGATTTAGCAAAGTCTGTTTCCTCACCTTCTGGTGCTCTTGCCATTCAGGAATTCTTACTGCATTTATCCCTTTAGCTCTATCAAGGATGTGATTGTTTTAAACCCAGAGTCATTGAATCAAAATATCAGTACCAGGTTCTGCTTTCTTCCATGAGGCTAATTTTGTTCTTTCTACAGCACGGTTCTGACTTGAGTGATCTCCAATTGGTGTTTTCTCCAAGCACAGTGCTCTGCTGTTAATTTGGGATTGTTGAGCAGTTTAAAAACCATGCGGTTTTGATGAGGCCGTGACACATTTGTAAAAACAAGTGGCTTTTAAACTGCTTAAGTTTCTAAATTAACCTTTAATATCTTCAATCTTCTCAGTATACCATCAAGCAAAATACTGTAGGTTCTAGTAGGATCAAAAAAATCCCTGAAACCAATAAAGTAAGGAATTTTAGAACTTACTGGATTCTCTAGAGGAAACTGAAGTCATCATGGGCATTTCAAGATGTCATTCCATATGGTGAGGGCTTCTATCTTTGAGTACTGATAATGGACAGTAATAAAAATATGGTATGGTATCTGATACCTGGTGGCATTTGGTACCATAGGTACAGAACATAGTACAAGAGAGATAACGAGGAAGGGTTATGAAGATGTGAAGTAATTGAATTTGAATAGTTTAAGAAGTCAGGTTTAGATATTAGTCTAAATTTGACATCTTAAATAGATTTAATGATCACTTGAACAAGAAGCTATTATGAAAATCACAGCTGTACTCTGAGAATGTTTCAATGTGCATGTGTGGTGGTGGTGCTGGGTTTTATTTTCCCCTTCTTTAAATGAAAGATAACTTTTTCATTAAGGGAACTGTATTTTTATGTATACAAAAATGTTATGTTATCTTATCCAATCAAACATTATAGTGTAGCTGCTCAAGTCCATTGTATTGGGGTGTCATGGGTTTTAATCCTGTTGTGATAAAGCTATTTTTTAATTTTTATTTTATACATCACACATGTATCAGTAACTGTAGTAACTCTATTGATAATTTCTTGATTACCTCTCTATTTCTTGTCGTTGTAAGCAAACAAGAAGGAGCACAGTGAAGGCAAAGGAACATTTCTGAAATAGCAAGAAATGCTCGTTCACGCTACAGACAACCACCCTGTGAAATTTTTTACTTTATGGAGGCATGTGTACACATTACACTTTTTTTTTAATCCATCAGCTTCTAAGAACCTCGTTCAGTATTTATAGGTGCTTATTCTGAAATGTGATAAAACAGTATGCTTCAAGGCATCCTTGATTTCCAGAACCACCAGTCCGTGAGAGTAACTGGTATCCTGGTCGTGTTTTGCTTTGCTTTGAGGCAACAGCATTGGTCTCTAGTGGGGTGGACTAGTGACATAAACTGCTTGCAGACAATTTGCCAACAGGAGAGGATGCAGAGTTTATCAAAGGTACTTAAATATTCACTTGGTCCTAAGTGGGATGATCTTATGGGAAGGGTGTTGTAGAGCCAGTGAAGAGTGTTCTGATGCTGGGAACTCCGTGCTGTGCTGCCTGCAGTATTATCCTGTGTTCGATGCACTTGCCCCCAGCCCAGACAAGTATATGGATGTTTTTGACCACAAGCCCAAGGCTGTAAGGTATTATACTTCAAGTATATACCCTTTAGGCTAAACTTGTACTTCAGGGAGAGCATTGTTGCTTGCTTTTCTTCTTAATTCACAAGGGATCTTCTTGCTCCCTTATTTATTGCATTTGCAGTATGTGAACTCACATACCCTTTTCTTCAGATGGGAATGCATTCTGCAGATAGACCATCTCTGTTGGTGATTATGGGGAAAAAGTTGCTTTAAATTCTGTGTCTTTTGACATGTTCTTTTGAGGGGGATGAAACAGGGACAGATGGCTGCTAGTTAAATAGACTTGTTTTTTAGTTTGGTTTTTTATTTACTCTCTTATGCACTGAAAAGGACTGAAAGATGATACAGAACTAAAGGACTGGATGAGAAATAACTTTTCATTAATTTATGGCCTTATTTCATACTTCTTAAAAGATAAAAATTTTTCTTTCTCCCACTCTTCTCTTGTTGTAAATCTGAAATGAATTGTGTAAGAGGAGCTCCAGCTTTAGAAGTGCCATGGGTTCATGTTAGGGGCAGATTAAGCACTTAGAGTGAGAATCTAGTGTAAGTCTTTAGAAGAACTTTTCTCCAGAGATTTTGGCCTCCAATAGTACTGGATGCTGTGGTTACAAGTCCAGCTTGAGCCCATGAACCTGGCCTGAGCTGAGGTGAGTCACGAGCTCACAGCCCGCTCTCCGGCTCACACAGCTTGGCTCGGCTCAGCTCAACACAGACCCCTTGGTCTCCAACTCTGTGATGCTGTGGGGGCAGGCGGGGTCCCCCTTGGTGACACAGTGGCCATCTCACTCTGTGTGTGTGTGTGTGGCTTTCACCCACCCGGGCTGATGCCAGAGCTCGGCTGGGATTGGAGGTAGATGTGGACTTGGGGTGTGTTCCAGGTCTGTGTTTCTTGCCTCTGTTACGGATTTAGGGAATTAGTTATGTCAACATTATTTGAATTTACAGGAACTGGAATTGATGATATATGTGGGAAGGGAGTTGAGGTCTGTGTGCATTTACAAACAAAAGCATAAAGTGGTGCTTAGGTTAAGATTAAATACTTGTACAACTACTTGCATGCATACAGTAAATAGCTGCACAAAGACAGCGATAGCAAGCTGTTGTGTTAGCTTCTGGAAATTGTGCACGTGAGCTTGGGACTAGGCTTCTCAAAGCAAATTTTGATCAACCATTAAAACCTTATCCCGAGGGGCTGAATTTGATTCAGCTTGCTGTACAGCAGTCACTGGTCATAACTGGAAGTAAAATTAGAACTCTTTTGGCAATTGCTGGGCAACAGTTGATTCAAAGCAGACACAATGGATGAGGTTGATATCAACAGACTTCAGATTCTGCATCTGAGCTAAATACTCGAGGTAGCCCACTTTATCATTCCTGGAGAAGAATAGATGCCTTTAGGGTGAGTTCATCTGACCTGTTTTACAGCTTATTTCAGGATGAGATGGACTATGGTCTAGACTAGCTGCACTGGCTAATCTGCATTGATGGGACAGAAACAGAGTTGACCAATCCTGACCTATATGTCTGTGGATCCCATTCAGCATGTGATTTTCCTCACACCATACAAGTAAATTCTTATATGAAAGATTGTTTATGAAGCAGGATGTTGCCTATGTTGCCTTTAAAATGGTCCTCTTTATATTTGGAAGAGAAAGGCTAAGTTATGTTTTACAAAGCCAAAGGCTTCTCAGTTTGACCCACAGAGCAATTTTACATGGCCCTAAGAAGTTCCTGCACAGCCATAATTATGTGTGGGAAGTCTATTAGAGTTGTGGACAGTATGTCATGAATGCAGATAGTCCCACGTTAGCTTTTTTCCAAAGTAAAATTTCGTTTGAGAAATTTCCATGGGATATTATGGTTAAACCAAGTGTCATCTGCCTTGGGTCTAATGCTGGTATCCAGTCACTTTACACGGTACTGCTCCCACATTGGTAAACCTCTGCAGAGAGGCAACGGTACTGTTTCTTGCCACGCATTCTTGGGCCTCAAAGCATAACAGGTCACGCCATGTGGCACTGAAAAGCCAACCTAAATCTGGGGGAATAAGCATGACATGGAGTTAATGAGCACTGAAGGCCTTGAGTTGTCTTCACTGCTCTGTGCAGTTGAGTGCGTCTGTACCGCTTTCCTTCACGCACCATCTGACGCAGCGTCTGGGTGTTGTGGCCATGCTGTCCTTGCTGCTGTTCGGGTGTCCTGGCTCCGTGTGGGCTTGGAAGAGGAAAGCACTCTGTATACATGTGGAGCCTCTGAATGTGTGGCTGGGGAAAGGAGCCATCCCTCAAATATAGGCTATTAAAGTAAAAGTCTTTGCAGTTTGCAGACAGTAATGGTGAGCAACAACTGCTGAGTCTGTTTCAAGTGAGGTAACGTTTGAAGCCATATTAGTAGTTTTTAGTAGATTTTAAAAGAATAAAATTATGTTCATCGGTTTCTGACAAATTAAATAAAAAATGGACACACAGGGCTTGTTAACCAGCCCTATACAACATACAAATTAATTTTTCAATGATTTTGGGTAAGTTCTGTCTTGATCTCTCTGCTTTTGGGCTTTTTGGAACCAAAATCTTGGAAATATTTTCTGAGTATGAAAGCTTTCTCCACCAAATAAAAAAAATGATGTTAGCTTCTATTCCGACCTCTTTTAAGCTCTGATGTTTAAGACCTTCATTAGATGACAGAGAGATTTCAGGTCAAGCACTGCCTGACTTTCATGATGATTTCCATCTGAAGGGTCTTGCATAGTGAAGTCTCTTCATGTTTTATTTAAAATTTTAGTTGGGCTCTTGACTCATGGAAAAATAAATAAAAATGAAGGGCTTACTAGAAGTGCTGTGGTAAAAAAATTATGGAACTGCTTTTTCAAATGAACTATGTGACATTTATCCGTGAGAAATACCCATTACGTGAGTGACTAAAGGTACTGCTCTAGTTTGACATAGTAGGCAATATTTCTGAGTATTGTACATGTAGATGATTTACCTCTACCTCTGTTTTAAGTTCACCTTTAAAGTAATAAAACAGAAGTGAGCAAAGTCTTCCTGTAAGCCTGCTTTCCCATAGCTCTTTGCTATGTTGCTTAAAACATAACATTACAGTGAAATAAGTATTTCGACTTCATCCACCCATAAGGGTAGGGGGAAATCCGCTGTTATGGCTGTACTGAGACAGTATTTCTAGCCCGCACTGGGGCAGCGACCAGGGGTGTGGTACGTGTAGCCGAAGGCTCCAGGAGAGGGTCTTCGCAGAGCTCTGGCTCGTGGTGAGCAGGACAGTGTCCGGGAGCTGGAGAGGGAGGAGGAAGAGGAGGAGAAGCTGCCTGTAAGCAGTAATGGAGGGAAGGAGGAGAAAACCGCGCTGTTTAAAAATCTAGCCCCCCAAAAGTGAAGGGTAAAAAAAGCTTCAGCGAAACTGCAGCTGTGAATACGCATAGATGTTTTATTACAGCTTGGTCTGTGTATTTCTTGTGGCAGCTGAAGCGTTTATTCTAAATTGTATGCGTCTGTTGGCAGTTCATCTATGCAGTAGTACGTTGTGGTGGCAGCAGATCCAGAAGGCCCATGGAAGATGGGAGTACCACACGTGTGCATCTGGAGCCGTGTGTGCGGTGGCGCTGGGAGCGAGCAGCTGCACTGCCGAGGGTGCGGGCAGCGGGTGTGCTGGGTGGCAGCAGGGCAGCCGTGCCCAGCAGTGTGCCAGGCTGTGGGCAGGGGAGCCGTGCTCGGGGCAGCAGGCACTCGGCTGGGCTCGGACGCTGCAGTCTTCCCACTCTGGCTTGCAGCTGCCTGGGTATGTGCCTGGTGACGCGAGCTCGCAGACGAGCGTGGTGCATGCACATGTGAACTGGTTGGCACTTGTATGTTAGAATTTCCTTAAAGTTCTCAACGGCTGCGAGTTCGGGGTAGTATTATAATGTTGATATTTATGTGCTGTTTACCTGCTGTGGCTGCTGGTGTATAAGCAAGCTTCCAGGAGCCTTATTCATTCTGCGTTTTACCAGGATGGTTTTGTGGATGTGAATTTTTTCCATGGGATTCCTATTACGGGCTGAATTGAATATTAAATTACTCCTTAGACCCTGAAGGCAGTACGTCAGCGTCACTCATGCTGAGCAATTTGTGCTGTGCTGTATGTGCCATGGTACTGGCTTCAGTTTCTGAATTCTCCCAGGGCTAGGATTTTGCTCCATTTATTTCCATTTTTCTTTTTCAAAGTCAGAATGTTTTACTAAGGGTAAAAAATATTTTTAATGAAGTATTTTAATTTGTTCTCATGTTATGGGCTTGTATTTCCCCCTCCCCTCATCCAGGTTTCACCAGATGTTTTAAATATTTTCCGAGTACATGTGCTTTCAAGGTTTTTCTGCAAATCCAATTGTGTTTAACAGGCACTCAGTCCTTGCGAATCAACGTTTTTTTTTCTACCCCCCCCCCCCCCCCCCCCACACACACACACACACACTCTTTATGCCTCCCAGATCTGGCAGATGTCTTTGAGTTTTAGGACAAGAGATTTTCAGTGTTTTCTGTATGAAAACAGATAAGATTGGTACATAGTTAGAATTTCCTCTGAAAGGAACAGTTTCAGACCTCTGTGGGAGGAAGGAATTAATTGACCATGTTTTGTAGAATTTAGTAAGTAATTAAATCCAATAATATATCTTATGCTATATCAAAAGTGATGGCTTTTGTAAGGAGAGCTTTACTTCTGTTTTTTCTTCACTTCCCCTTCCTCCCCCAAAAAAAAATCCTGAAGCAAGTGGCATATGTAACACGTAAAGAAAAGACGGTGCTTGCTTGGTCTTGCCTTAGAAAAAGTTCTGGATCTTGAAGTCATAGTTTTAGCAAGATGGATGGTAATTTTCACTCATAGATACATATGCTGAATTCAGTTTCATTTTTACCTCGACCAGCCAAATTAAATCCATCTGCTTCATTTTAGCCTAACTATTTCTTACTTCTTTCACTTGCATTGCAATATAAATTGTTTGTTCTGTGTTTCCTTACTTGATTTTTCCCCCTACTATTTTTTCTGTCATTTGCTTTAAGACACCTGAAGGGTCATTTTTCACAATGAAAAGCGAGGAAATGTCAAAGGTAGGGCTGCTGATTAAGGCTCTTTGTGTGCTCTGTGCTTTCTGTCTGTAGTTATCAAGCTGCAGAATGTGAGATGCTCAGTGTGTGTGACGGGGACAAGCCTTAACTTGAGAGAGGGTTTGCTGGTGACTTGATGCGCCTTCCTTCTGTTTCCATTTGCTGACTTCCAGATTGAGAACCCGGTGCAGTGTGTTAACTTGATGCCTCATGGAAATTTTAGAAAGGAGACAACCACTTCGTATCAGCCTGTGATCAGAAACAGTGGGGGAAAGGAAAAGAGAAGGCATGAAGAATTAAAGAACAAAGAAGCATGGATTAGGGTGGGGGGCAGCTGGTGGGAAGGAGTTAGACAAAGGGAATACTTACCTCCCTGGGGAAAAATAAAAATACATAAAAGTTTCCTTGATGTTACTTTGCCATATAAACAATTACCCTAGCAGCCATGTAAACGATGCATGATTATGAGAGAGAAGTGAGCAGGTTTCTGCTGCCCTCCTTATCTCCCTTTCCTTCTCTTTGCAAAACTATCTATAGAATCTGAGACCTGGTCCATGCCAGAAACTGCAAAAAACAGTTAAAAAGACATGAAAAGGAAGGATAATCCCACATGATTACACTTTTGTTATTTCTCAAGTGTTAATCACAAAATGAAAAATGGTATTGTGTGTAATCTTAGATTTGTGTAAGTGCATGATGACATTTTGAATTACCTTTCCTGAAACACAAACTGTGGATGTCTCAGATGTAGAAGACATTCGCTGAATTGCAGAGCTTTAAAAGTGACAGTCCCAGGGCTTTGATGGATTCTCTGTCTCCTGAAGTCTTGAAATTCAAGTCAATATTTTTTTGTATTTCCAACAGAAGTTAAAAGACTAAATGCAGACATTATTGCACAGTGTACCTGGGCTTATATAGGTGTTTGACAGGATGATCACAGGGTGTCTTCAGGATTTGAATTATGAGTCTTGTTTGGAGTCTTGCCGTCAGCTGCAGTCTGTGTAGCGAATGATTCTTCGCACACTTGGACTTGTGCTTTTCTCATTTAACACTTCTGTATTTGTTTTCTTCCTTTTTTTTTTTTTTTTAATGCCGTTTTTCCAGCTGTACAGTCTCCCTGTTTACTGTGTCCATTCCAGCTGGTTCTGTAGTCTTCCAGTCACATCTAACACAGCCTGTCTCTTTCTAGCTATACTGCTGTAATGTCCCTTTCTCCAGCAAACCCCACAGCAACTGGGTTTCTTGTCCATCCATACCCTGTTTTGTTTGTAGGTGGAGAGTGTGGGGTTTGGGGTTTTTTTTTGTTTGTTTGTTTTGGTGGGTTTTCTTTCCTCCCCCCCTCCCTCCCCCAGGAGAAAAAGGAGAAAATTCACTTTAAAGGGTTTTTGCTTTTGTTTTTTTGAATCAGCTCCCCATTAGTGTGAACCAAGGAGGACGGACAGCATCTGGTTCTGTCACCATGGCTTGTGCTGGTCTCGCTCTCCTGCAGGACTGGCTGGTGCCTGAGCTGCTACCCAGGAAATCTGGGCTGATAAAATTTATGACTTAACATTTTACACTTTCATGGCCTTTTAACAGAAACTGATGTGTTTTGGCTCAGCTAAAAAATGGACATCTTGAGCCCTTTTCTTCCCAGATTATTTCTGCTCTTTACCATACTTCATGGCCAGCTGCTGGTGTAGCTGTACCACAAAAAGTTCCAGAGACTATTTTGCAGCACTGTTTTCAAGTCTGGTCTGACTTAATTAGTAGGAAAAAACAGCTTATATATCTGGCTGTATTAGGGGGCTTCATGCTGTTGTGATGTGACTGCTTATTGTTGAACCTTCAATACAGAAGACAGGTGTTTTTTTTTGTTTTAGAAGAAAAATAGGTTAAAGATGTAAGCCACCACATAAGTGCTAAGTATGATTACAAAATGCAAAAATGATGATATAAATTCTGTAAGGAATGCCACTGGAGAATGCCTGTGGGCCTAGGTTTTTATTCTTTTGCTTTTACAGCGAGAGACTAAAAATGCTTATGCAATATTAATTCAGGATATACAGCAAATTGGCATTTGGAAGCATTCAATTTTCTTCATAATTGTTCTCCATTCACTTGGCCGATTATCAGTAATTTCAGGGAATTAGAGATGCTCCTTTTAGAAGTTTCTAGTGAACTCTTTAGAATTGTCAAACAATAACAAACCTGCCACTTAAGCAGCAATTTTCCCTCTCGCTGTCCTCACAGTAATGTTAGATTGCTCTTTGGAAAGGCTAGACAAGCAAACTGCCACGTAGTAAATCAGTAGGAAAAAAATTTTCAGCCTCATGCTGCTGAGTGATTTTTGATCTAAGAATTTTTGTGTTTGTTTTGTTCATGCAAAGACTTCTATCCTCCATTTTAGGTCCAGAGAGGTTGGGTTTTTTTGATGGCAAGATCTGCAAAAGTAGATTTTGTTAAAGAACTTACTACTATACTTTCCTGGATTAAGCTTGTATTTGTTTAGTCATCTCCAGGTGAGTCCCACAAAGCACGTGATGTCCAGGTCTTGCCTTTTCCTCTGCTGTAAAATGAAAAGGGAAACAAAATTGTTAAAAACCCTCAGGAATGGGATTGTGAAGTGGCGTTTACTGAAAAGGTGGCTTTCTGTCCTCTCTGGCTGCATCACGGGACTTCCTAAAGGACAAAGTGTACCCAGGGACAAGAGCTACAAACCTCCTGCAGTTGGAAAGGGGTGTTGGGAGGAACTGTTCAGTGGGCATGTCTGCAACAGTGTGATTCAGTGACCCGGTGGGGTATGTTATGTACCTGCCTATAGGTTATGGATGTGCAGAGCATCATCATCTGTCTCTCCATGTCCGCTGTAGTTAGCAGGCCAAGAAGGGGGCCAACATCCCAACTCTGTTCTTGTGCCAACCAGGAGCGAGGAGTGTGGACATCCAAATGAGTGTGGGATTTAGGTGGTTTTGGCTCCTGTTCCTCTTGGTGAAGCTGCTTCCCAGCCCTGCTGAGGTGCTGTTGCTGAAGAGGTGCAGCAAAGCTCTCAGAGGTGTTTAACTGCTTTTCTCTCCCGCTGGGTGGAAACAGCAAAAAATGATTACACTTGGTTGCTGGTTTTAGTCTAGTAGTTGTGTTTGAGATAACAGCTGCTTCTGAAGAACATGAGAGCAACCTTGCTTTACACAAATGCATCTCAGAAAAGGTAATCTCAGAAAAAGCAAATATACCTGTTTAGCTTATTTTAATCTACCCTACGTTAGAATTGCTGTAGTAATCACACAAAAAGCACAGTGATGGTTGCATGCCAAGAACCGATAAAAACGGGGAGGTGAGTGAGAGGTGCTTGATGCTAAGCAGGGAACAGGGAGCAGCCCAGCGTGCCCTCCTGTCCAGCAGCGATGTCTTTTGTAATACCTGCATCCAAGAGTTGTTCCTCTGTGAGTGGATTTTCCTCCTGCTGGCTTTTGCATGATGATGAAGAGCCCCTCTCAGAAATGTTGTGTTGTGGAGAGGAGGAGATACCCTCCATTATTAAGATTCAGACTTCATTTCCCACATACGCTTAGTCTTTTCTCTCTTCGTAAACTTTTTGAGGACGTTTGCATTTTGTGCATGTGTTGCATGACCAATGGATAAGTTTTCTCTGCTCCTAAATTTGAACTTGACTGTAAGAGTAAGGGTTTTAAACATGCTTTGGAAGTATTCAAAGATACATAAATCCAAATGTCGTCTGAGACACAAGAGTCAACAATGTGATGAATTAATAACTTTTAAAATATTTTTACAAGTTCCAGAGAAGAAGCACAAAGTAATGAACTTATTCTCAGAAAGCTTAGTTTCAGAAACTGTTAAGAAATATTTTTAGTGTTTATGTGAATCATATGGAAGATAATGTTTCAGTTTCTGTACAGACAAGATCCCAACTTAAACTAATGCACATTTGTATGAATATGGATTTACTTTTGTTTTGGGGTGACCTTAAAAAAAGGGTGCATGAGGGTTCTCTGTCTTAAGTAGCCTTTTTATTTGTAGTGATGAATAATAACTTCGATATTATTTAATGTGGTAGATTTCTTGACATCTCATATGAAATATGACCTAGCTATCCTATAGATGTTAAAATACTCTACCTTCAGAGATTGCATGACATAGTTAAGTAAAAAATAGGCTATTTTCCTGCTGTCTTATTTTACATGAAATTCAAGATAGCTACTTTTATTAAAGTCAGATATTCTTTAGTAAGAAGCACCATGTTTTATGTAAAAATAGTGTAATTTGGCAGAATCTATGCAAACAATTTCTTAGAGTTAACTTCCAGATTTTGAAGTAAGCACTTCAAACAAACCAGAGGTGGTTTTGTGCTAGAAGCACACCGACTACTTGCTGCACACTGCAGAGAAGTTGATGGTCTGTGAGAGCCTATGGATGTACCACTCACCCTTGTTTGTACATCTTCCCAATGTTTATTTAGTGAATGTTCAGGTGCTGTGTAAAAACCTCATAAGGGTGCATGTACTGAAAAATCAATATGCTAGGGAGGCCTTAATACCAGAAAGCTTTCTAAATTTTATCTAAGATAAAAATGGTGATACTAAGACTTCTTCCCTAAAATCCATTGCTCTCAGGTGGGTTAAAGAAGTAACTCCATCAGTACAGGAGATGGCTCTCTTCTCCTGTGGCTTTCTTTCAGTGGTTATGCAAGATAACTTTCTTCCTTTAGAGGACTGGAAAATATGTGACTTGCATTTCACAGAGCCTTTGTAGAGAACTGAAGTTAAAAAAATATTATTGCAGTGAATTTTATTTTTGGTTGTAGTAGCAGCATCTTACAGATACGCAGCTACAAGATGGGCAGGGGAAGCCCATGGATGCTGAGGACTGGTTGCCGTAGTGCTCTTACAGCTGTCCTTTACATCCTGACTGTGGCATCAAAGTGCAGCTTGGGTGCTCATGCAGAAAGGTAGCGCCTCCTCTGCATCTCCATGTTGATAGCTGGATGGATAGTGACCCTTCCATGTTCCTGCTTTACTCTTGGATATATTTTCTCATTGACTGAAGTTGTTAGCATTGATGCTGTAGGAGCTTTGTCTGGGTATGTGGCACTCAGGGAAGCGAGTACTCTCTCTGTCAGCTCGTGTGCAGGCAGCCCTGGCCATGGCTTCACACGGACTAGAGGAACGTGTGGTTCCTTTGTTTCTCTTCTGTAGGTTCTCAGTAGAGGTTCTGTCAACTTGCTATCTTTCTGCGGCAAGGACTTGGAGAGGGAGGTGTATGTATTTGGAGCACAAGGCACTTAACTGGCTTTAGGTGCGGAAGGCGGCATTCAGTTGCCTGATCAGTTGTAACAGCATTCTTCTGCTTTGTGGAAAATGCAATATGTTTGAGCGGTTTTGCAGACTGCTTTTGGCTAAGTGACTACTTGCAGGGCATTTCCTGGGTAACCTGTCCTGGGCTGTTGAGTTTCTGTTGAATCTGTTTGGGATTCCTCATGTTCAAGCAACAGCCTTCAATTATTCTTGCTAATGGAAGAGGACCAAGTAATAGACGGTGGCTGTCCCCTCCTTTTCTCATGTATCCATACATCTCAGTGTATCAATACATTTTGGACTGCAGAACAATAAATACCTTATTAATTTCCTTTGAATAATGAAACGGAATGAAATAGTATAAAATGAAAAGTGATAATCACAATTAAAATATTAATAATTTTTGTAAAATAAAATTTGTCTGCCTCATGTTCTCTTTCTGCCTGCAGATATTTGAAATTGTTGTAGCACATTCTAGGATGAGACATGGAAGGAGGCTTGTGGTGTGGAGACAGCTTGGAAAAGTTAGCTGCTGGGAACCTGACAAATTCTGGCATGAAGTATATACCATAGTATTTCAGTAAATATCTTCTGTTAGTTCTGGCTAAAGCTGTTTCTCCACTAAGAAAGATGATCTTCACTTCTGGGCTAGAACCAATCACAAATTATAATGAAAATTGGCAACTGCAAGCATGAAAAGTCATTGATCCAAAAACTCATGAACTGTGTTTCGTGTAGTGAGATTTCTTTTTGAACTTCATCTGAGGTTCTTTTTATTTGCTTAATCTTGGTTTTGAACCTTTAGGAATACTTTTTGACTCTTGTCAGCCTTGGCAATGTGAAATAAAAAAAAGGAGAGGTATGTGATAAAGCACACAGTGTAACTGCACGTTTCCAGGGTTGTTAGAAGGGAGGAGAGAAAAAAAGGGGGCGGGGGGGGGGGGGGGGGGGGGCGGGGAAGGAAGGAGGGAGGGAGAAGAAATGTTGCCAAAGTTTCACTAAGGTGTAGAAAACTTTGTACACTTCCACAAAACAACAATTCAGGCTCCCGGTTGTTGTAAGGGACTTTGTAAAGCACATGTAAAGACAGACAGGAATGCTCAACTTTGCCCATGCTTCAAGCAGCAGCTAGTCTCTTACTGCTCATTAGGCATGGTTTTAAAAAAGAAGGGAATATAGTTTATTAATATAATCTGTTTCTAGTAAAGAAGAACAATTAAAGATGTCTGTTGGTCTGTCACCCCTTGGACAACAGTAGACGTTCTGTTTTATTGTCCCATTGTGGGCATTATCTGAACAATTTAACTAAAAACTTCCAATGTGGTCTAAATTATCTTACTCCCTATTTGGCTACTGGGAGCACCAGAGTTTCTGCAGAAACTAATCTTTAACTTTGAGAGTTAATGAGAAGATTTCAGCATGCTGTGCTGATAGTTGGAACTTCTTTTTCCCCACTCATGTAATTGGAAAGAGCTTGTTTGGATGCCGGTCGGTTTATGTAGTCCCCAAACTTCAAGCTACTTCACAACCTACCCCCAATAAGAAGTCATGCACAGCATTGTATCTTCATGTAGAGAGCCGTGCCATCTGCCCTCCCAGGTCATGGGCATGGCAGCTCCACTGGCATGCATCCCCTGTGGCTGAGGAGTGTTGGTGGCATTTCATCTCATTACTTAAACACACAAATACTTGATTTGTCTTTGGGGATTCAGCTTGATAGTTGTAGCTGAATGACAGAAAATAATATTCTTGAGATCTTCATGCTCTGTGCTTTGCCTTTGAGCTGTATTACTCACTGCATGCAGAAGAGCCTTCTGCTAAAAATTGTCTGTCTGGGTACATGAGGTGGCATGGCATGGCCTTTTCCTAGTTCTGCTTGAGATCTTTTACTCTTCTTGGTCATCATTGGCAGGTAAGAGCTTAGCAAAATGTTAACTTGCAGAGATTTGATAACACTTTGAACGAGAGCATGTTTCATGAATGTACCAACATATTTCTAATCCTAGTAATGTTTCTGTCATGGAAACAAGAACAGGTTCCATTAAAACTGCAGAAGCTGTTAGTAATTTTTAATAGATGTTAAGGGCTATGTTCACTCTATCTTATTATATGTGTTAGTTGTATTTTTTTTAATTTTTTTTTTCTATTTCAGAAGCGTGGTAGTGTGCATAAAGGGTGTTCTTTCCACATGTTCTTTTTTCTTTAAATTTGGTGCATATAGCTATGAAAACGCATGCACAGATAATTTCTGACAAAAAACCCCAAACCACTCACCTTTAAATGATTGTAGTCAGGTTTTCTTGGTGGTCAGAACTATTAATGTTTCAGTTAAAAATCTGTCATGAAAGTGTGAATTTTGGGTAACACAGGCTCAGATCCACCTCCAGGTGGTGATACTCCAAAATTATTGCCTTCTCCAGCCTGACAGTGGCCTGGAACCCTGTACTTCTCTGCAGTGGAGTGAGGCTGGAGCTGGCCATGCTTGCCCAGCCTGCTGGAGGAGAGGCCAGGTGCCCAGTGCCTGCTCAGTGGCAAGGAGGTTCTCCACGGAAATGTGAAGACATGCTAGGTTAACAGCCAAACACGTCCAAAGATGGAGTATGCATCAGATGACTGGCAAAGAAATACTTCTTCCCTCACGGTTTCAAACATAAATGAAGTAAACAACCATCATATGTAACTTGTTCACTGTTCACATAGTTAAGCTGCCAGTAGCTTCCCTGCTGCCACCTGTTATTTACCATGTCCTGTGTACACGCTGGACTATTTTGTGATGACGTTGCAATGTCTTTACAAATCCAGAAGTTTGGTGTTTTTTTCCCTGTTCAAAACCCCAGCAGAAATGCCGTTGGTTTTAATGTCCTTGCTGTTTGCCCAGGAAATGGGCAGTGGGTAGTGTTTCCTTCTCCAGACAGGGGCGATGCTGATGGGTGATGTGGAGGCTCCACAGCCCTCTGGGCAGTGCAGACTTTTGAAAAGTCAGTTAGTGCCATAACTCATGAGCCAGTGGATATGACAGTAGGTTCTGATGGAGAGGAGGGAGGGAAAGATATTCCTGTACCAGCTTTGTGAGGACTGGTGTAAAAACAAATCCCTTACTAATTACACACATACCTGCTGAATTGGAGTTAAGCATGTTTAACTCTTTGGCACCTGGATATGATCCCCATAGGAATTCCCATCTCGCATATGAGGTGGTGTAGTGATGCATGAGGTTGTGTTGGCAACAGATGTTGAAAGAAAGTTTATTCTAGGATAAGCTGGAAGTAGATACAGACCAAGAAGCAGTTCTGAAGCTGTAATATCTAGTACCGCAGAGTAATGGTACTCCTACCTACAACTTTTCCTCCTCATGTAACGGCACAGTGGTAGCCTGGCGACTAGAAGGGGGTCACAACATTGGCGACCACAGCAGATTTTGTCTGTCTGATACAATCATGATGTGTATTATACACATTGTATCATTCCTGGTTCTGCCCAACTAGGCTTTTCAAGTTACAGTCTAAATCCTGTTGTTGCATCTGTATTTCTTCCCTTCTGTCCAGGAAAAAGTTGCGAACTTCTTCCTCTAAGTGAGCCTTTCTGAGCCTACCCAAGACATTTAGACCATAAACTATAAACAGTTTTCACATCACTGCATTATGTTCACTACAAGGAGCAATTTTGCCATTCAGTTTTAGGTTTTTTTTTTTTTTCAAAGTTTTGATAAAAGTATCTGGCAACTTCCTTGCTGTGTCTCAGAGTGGTGAAGCATTATCAACTCAAAGTTGCTCCCATCACTGCAAACCCTTGCCTGCACTGCGAAATGACTTGTGAACGCAGATGCAAAATATAGTGTCTTCATTATAATATAAATATATATATAGCAAGGCGTGATCTTAGATGTAAGCAGAAAAGCTTCAGCAGCAGCAAAGCTGTTGATGCATCTACTGTAGCACAACTGTTTGAAGAAGTAAGGAAGAAATTTTGCAAAAATTCTTAACATCTAGGGGGCTAGAAGTGCATTTTTCCTACATTTGTAGCACTAGCGTGAAAACAGATAAAGGGGTAATCCAGCATGTTTTAAGCAGATCCACAAAGAATGTACCCAAAAAACTGAGGCTGCAGCTCATTAAAACATACTGAAACATAATTTTTTGACAGGGATGAGTAGAACATTTGTAAGATCTGACATTTTTGTCTTTTCTCTTGGCATGCAAAGATATTTGCATTTTAGAAAAAAGCCCAGAGAAAGGAGACAGAGAAGGTGGAGGTAATTAAATCTTAATTTCGGTTTTAAAGATCTTTCTCTAATTAGCTTTAAAAGTCAGTGTCTAAGTAAATTGAGTTTCAAGCTGCAATCATCTTTTTCCTCCTGGATCTCAGTATTCAAAAGTAAGAAGAAAGAATATTAGAGAAAGGGAAGGAAGACTGTTATTTTAAAGGCCTTTCAAGATAAGGATTTAACATTACCTCATTATTAAAATACAACTGTGGCAGGTTGATGTTTTCTTATTTCTGAATTTCAAAGTCATTGAGCAGTCATGTTTGGGAAAATGGAAAACTTAGGTTCTATTAAAAGAAACTGAAAATGATACTAAGAAGGTAAGGACTTATCTTCTTTCTTTTGCTTTGTAGTAAGAATTTTTCTGGTGGCTTGAACGTGTTCTTTTCACTGCTGCCCGTTCTTCCAGAGATGATCTTACTTTTCTATGACTCGTTTCTGATCATAGGCATGCTAATACAGTATCTTGTATTTCTTAAAGTTATGCTAGCTCACAGTGGGTTTTTGTTTGCATGTTTTACACAGCCAAGTGAATTCTGTCCATATTTATGTGATGGTTAGGGACATACGCACACCTGTCAGATTCTGCAGGCTGAGTGTAGGAGTTCCCTGACCTGCCTCAGTTCATCTGCCATCTGGAAGACCACGTTGTGCATTTTTAGTGCTGCGGTATGGCCTCTGTCCTGCTCCTGATGTGGCTGCCTGCCAGATCTCCAACTGCATGGGGCGGTAGTATGAGGAAAATAGAATAGCTGTGATTTGTCATGATTTTAATGTGCAAATGCTTATAAATGTGCCATTTTAAAGCTAAAGAAATAAGGAAGTAGAGAAAAGTATTTGATAACATTGAAAATATGTGAGGAAGTGCATAAGCTGTTGTGTGAAGATCAATAGCTAGAAGAATAACTGAAAACAGTTGGATTTGTACATGAAGTAGTTATAAATATCTGGAATTGTGTGGAGTTAACAATGATTGTTTTTCTTTGTAAGACGAATAGCAGTCTTGTTATTTAACCAAGAGTTCCGAATGTAGAGAAATTCATTTTAGAAGTTGACGTTTTTAAGCATAAACATATTTTCAAGTAGAGAAACGCTAATTATCTAAACTATGCAATCTTAAGCTTTTGTATAATTATGAGAGAGTCATGAACACTAGGTAGTTGGCATTTATAGGTGAATTATGCACAATTGATGTAATACTTGCAAATGTTAAAATATTCAATATAATTTTAAGCATCTTGGAAATTCCAAGTCAATGTGAGCATAAACACTTCCGTATGGTTTGAAAATCATCATAGAAATCTTAAAAAGTTGGAGGCAGCCTTACTCTAGAGATTGTTGTCCCGTAGGGGGTTATGAGGGTTCCTGTTTTTTCTGGGGTTAACATCTTTAAATCTGGGAGAAGCAGTACTGTAAAAAGTTTGTTACTTAAATTTCCAGATGTTGATAAATTAGGAATGGAGAATAATGTGAATGGAGGAAAGATAAATAATAATACGGATGTAGTATTATTATTTTTCTTTCCTCAATTCATATTCATATATTTCCAGTATACATACTGGAAAAATGCAACTTAATTCAGCATGAATAAAGTTAACATATAAGAGTATTGATCTAAACTGAACATATACTTTAATTAGCAAGATAGAGGTGCTGAAGTGAGGCTATAGCAAAAAATTTAGGGCTTCTATGGATGTTCTGGATTGATACCATGACAATAAAATACCCAAATATGATTATTGGTGACCGTGCATTAGTGTCGAAGTTCAAAAAAAGACAGGGAGGCTGCTTCTTGTAAGAATAGCTGAAGACAATACTGAAGGTATGTTGTAAGATAAATACACTATTCTGGGTGTCTTCTGAACAAGTTAAGACCAGGATAATATTTACATAAATGAACAGTGGTAGAGAATTAGAGAGGCAGAGGTGAAGTTATGAGCTATGTAGCACCGTTTAGGGGAGAAATGCTATAATTGTCTGTGACACATGAAAGGAAAGGATAGTTTCATAAGTGAAGGAGAGATAACTAGTAATAGGAGGTTAAATTTTGGGAAAATAATAACAATTTAGAAAAAATATTCTGAAGGTTTTGACAAAGGAAACAGTATTCACTTTGGGAAATTCTTTTATTAAATAATCATTACTTAATAGCGGAATGGATTGTAGGGGAGATAAAAATAACGGCTCTGGGCCATGAATAGGGCGTTGGTGGTATAGGTTATCTTCTTCCTTTGCTGTCATGTCCAAAAGTATACTTCTGGTGGTATGCTGCAACTGGTGGTAGCTTTGCAGTGCTACTGTTTTGCATCCTTCCCCACAGCCACCTCCATATAGCATGCCTGAGATTGCTTCTGCAGGACAGATGATGCAGTTGTCCAGGGAGTAGTTCATCACCTCTGCAACTGCTTACATTTTTAAATATTTTTTTCTTTTCTAATTCAAGACTCCTACATTTGATTTGCACTGTTTTGTTAATACTGTAGAGAAGTTCTGGCTTATGTTAGCTGCTGCTAGGGTTTAATGCAGTTTGTAGGTAAGTTCACAATCAGCAGGTTTTTTTGTCTCCAACTGTTGTTCTTCTTTGTGTAGTCCAGTTTACAACAGCCTTAGTGGTCTTTGTAAGTTATCATTGTCTTGTCTCTAGAGGTTTGCAAGAAAGTTGAACTGATCTGGGAATTTGAGTTTTCAAAAGTCATGAGGGATGTTTGGCTGTTGCTGCCAAGTGAGTGGAACAAGGAACTGAACTGAACCTACTGAAACTGGAACCAGGGCCTGGGGAGCTCTGCTGGAGTCTGGAGTGCGAAACTCAAGGCTAATCTAAATATTTTAAAAAGATATTTCAGTTAAATATAGACAAAGTCTTAACTTGTAGTTTCAAGTATTTCAAGCTGAAAGTAGCCGTCCTGCATTCCTGAGCCTCAGGATGACCCTGATTCATCCTTCCTCTTGGCCTCCAGATGAGGATTTGAGTGGTAGGATGAGGTGGATGGGTGACACAGGCGTTGAGTCTCTGTCTCCCATCCCTGGACCAGTTTCTTGATGCTGAGGTAGGATCTACGTGTGCCTTGTGTATACAACATACCCTGATGTACATACGTATCTATGGGCTTATTTCAGGAACTCTGTCTAACCGGAGCAGCTTCCTTGTTGAAAGCTGCTCTTCCCCACAGAGTTTTTTGTTTTACTGAAGAATCATTTTCCCAGAGAAGGCTAGAGTATGGAGAGAAAACCAAAGTCCTGTTCAGGTCTATTCATCAGTCATGGGCCTGATGGTGTGTGTGAGGTGGCCAGAAATGACCATAAGATTATTTTTTCATTTCTGTGCCTTAAATTTCACTGCACACCACATTGTGCAAGCTGCCATGGCTGGCACTAAGGAGCTGAAATATTAGCTGAAATCTTCACAGAGTAAAATTATTTTGGCTATGCTATACAAATATAGGTATGTAGTTTTCTAGTCATGCCCTCCAAGCTGACATCTGAGAGGAAATTGGTATGGGAAGGTATGTATTAGCTTTATTCTGAGAGACCACTGTCCTCTGCTCTGAATGCCTGCATGCAGGGCGACATGCTCAGCTTTATGGATGAAATTTGCCAGACCCTCAAATGCTTTTCCTCGTGAGTGTATTTGAAAATCAGAGAAGGTGATGACCCTTTTAAAATAAAAATGGAATTGCTGGCAGGAAGGGAAGGTACAACTCTGTGTTCTTAACATTTAAAGATGGTTATAAAATGTGTATTGGTTGTTTTTATAATTTATAGTGAAACTGCTGTTGCTTTTAATAAAATGAGACTTCCAGTCAGAATTTCATGATTATGAATGTGAGCATTTTGCTATCCAGCTTGTATTTATCCTACAAATAACCATTTTCTAGCGGAACTGTGGCTATATACATAACTTAATGGGATTCTCTGTCACACATAATTCTTTCTGAAGTTATAGCGTTAGACTCATGGGTGAATACTTCAGGTCCTTGAATGTTGCTCAAGAACTGAGTTAGTGGTAACTTTCATGATTTTTAATTTAATTTTTCCTTAATTCTTAGACTTTTAAAACTTCCTGTAATTCATTATTAGATTTACCGTTTCAAGTGCTTATTTAAAAGGCACCTTAGCTGCAGAAGTAAATCAATATTTACAGTGCATTAGTGCCACAGAGAATTTGAAGCCTTGTGATTAGAGTTCATTGCTGTTTTATCCACTCTTCAAAGAAACCACAGACTTCAAACGGTATCAGCCATCATCCTGGAATCAGTGACATTGCATTGGTCCCGTGCGTACTTCATCTTGTGGTTTAATTATTAAGTTCCTCTCCTTTGATTTTTCTTTTAATATTTCAAAGTATATCCTCTTCAAATCTATAAATTCAAGTAAACCAGAAGATTGTAATGAACAATATATTCGTAGAAAAATCTGTTCAATTTATTCTTTTATGTTATTGTTTTAATGGAGAATATCAATACTGAATAGAATATTCAGTATAGAATTGGAGAGAGGAATGCAGAAGATTGTTTACCATTTGTGGTTAACATAGTGTGAATAAGATTTAATTCTTGGATTAATACCTGGAGTGCTATTGACCATTGCCAAGCAGCATACACTAGAGCTATCTCCCATGTGCTTGTCCCATTCTAGAAATTAAAAAAAAAAAAATAAATAATTTCCGTATATTTAAATTTCTAGTTTAACTGGGAAATACACAGATCTAACACACCCAAATTACTGTCTTTTATAATTCACTGTATTGTGAAGTTTGGTTAGTAATACAAATCACTTCTCCTTATGTATGGAACTATTTTCATAATGAGAGACTAGAACTGATCATGCTGCATGTTTATATTGCCAGAATTATTATTTTTTTTTTTTTAATACAGATTTGGAGAAGTGTTCAATAAATGTCTGAAATTATCTCAATAACTAACCTTACTAAAATGAAACGGGTTATATTAAATGTGGCTCATCAGTGAATAGACCTTGTAGAGAAACTTCTCATGTTAATGTTTTCTCTGGAGCATAGTAATATTTGGGAATTCCATTGCATGATTAACTTCCTGTATTGTGAAAAGTCTCTGCTACTTGGTGCAAACTGTCAGGCTTTCACTACAAAGTGAAAGGCAAGGCAGTGATAATTGCTCACTCCTCTCCAGGAGCGCTGTTTTGAATTCCAGTTTCTTTCTTTCTTTTTTGGTAATTCAGCTTATCTTCTTACAGAAGTTCACCCAACTGAACTTTCGTTTTGTCAAGCAATTTGAAGAAAAAGTGTAAAAACACAAGAACATTTTGCTTTCACCATGCTTATATATAGACATACAAGCATAAGGAGCAAGTGAACTCACGTTTGAAAATTGTAATTCTCTGTTGTAGGGTGGGTAGCTAAGGCAAACAAGGATAATATGGACGGGCTGCTGCTTGGAACAGATATAGATTGGTATTTTTCTTAAGTGGCACTACATACCACAGAGCCACTTTCTTGCTCAGGCTAATCTAATAAATGAGAGTGTATGTTCAGGACTATGCCAGCAGCACAGGCACCCCTGTTAATGGGTCACTTCATTACACATCACGGGCCTGTTGCCGGGACTGCAGCTGTACCGCCTTTGTTACAGACATCTCTTGTGGTTTGGTAGTGTACTGTTATGATGTTTGTCATCTAGGGGGAAATGAGAGGCTTTACCTTCAGCTGCTTCATGAAACCTGAAGTAATTGAAGACAAGTCAATCAAAGAAAAACCCTCTATTATGAGTTTATGAGTATATACTGAGTAATCAAAATGGAAATAGAGTTGACTCAGACCATAAATACTTTTCTGTGTAATTAAAGTGATCTTTCCTGAAATATTCTTTTAATTACTTCTAGTTCTGTTATACACATTTATAGGTGTATATACATATGTATGTGTATAAATATGTGTATAATTACTTCTAAAAGCAAACATTTTGTTTGCTGGAAATTAACTCTTGTGAATATCTGTGTTATGAACATGAAGAAAAATGGAATTTTCAAAGGAAAAAGAAATAGTATAACAATTGTGGAGAAAACCCATTAATTAATTCTTTGTATTCTTGTTTACCGGAGTGAAATAGAGTGACTGTTTTGGTATTTGGTTGTGTAACGCTTCTGCATATCTCAGCAGCACAAGTCCTAGTTGACTAAAAACCCCCAACTCACACATTTTCTTAGCGTGATACAGTTTACTGTATTTCTCAGTGTCTCTATAATGCCATGCAAAAAAGATGCTTTGGTATTATTATACGTAACATTAACATAAACATATTGTAAAGTTTGAGACAGTCATTTAGTGAACCGCTGTCATTGTGCGTTTTTTTGCTAGCATTTTGAGACATACCCCTTCAGCTTCCTTGGGAATTGTTTCATCAAAGCATTAAAACGTAGATTTCTTTCTCAGCTGTTGCCCAGTGTGCCTCTCCCAGTGACTCTGCTGCTTACATGCCGTAGGCTTCACCTTTTCTTTTCCACTTCACACTCAAGGTTCCCAGTGCAGCAGTAAAGAGAAATGCAACTGATAAATCATGTCCCCTCCATTCTGATGCTGAGTGGGAAAGTGCTAAGAGGTCACAAATACAGGCAATGAAACTTCTGTTTGGGCAAGGAGACGATAGATATGTGGATATTTGTTGTAGGATAATAAATGAAATTGGAAAAAATTAAGTTGTATTTCAAGAGAAACTAACTTTAATGTGTCATCAATGCTTCCAGAATGGATTTGACCTCTACATATATTAAAAAAACCTATCGCTTTGCAATCAGTCTACCTGACTGCTGTATCATTTATTACTAATGAAATATTTTTCTCCTGTCAGCCATGCCAGCTGGAAGGCTAAGGGAATCAGGGTAAATCAGCACAGATCTTCTTTCAGCTGTCAGGAAGAGGCAAAGGAAGAATGCAGAATAGAAAACAGTCAATTTCATAAGTTTTGGGAAAGAAACTGAGAGTGTATTTTAGAAGGCGAGGAGGCTGCCTTTCACTGTAGAGAGGCTGGTGTGCAGCTTCTTGCAGGCGTGTTGTGGTGGCAGTGCCCATGCTGCAGCTGTGGCAGTGGAGTGGGGGTCACATCAGCCTACTCCACCCCTTACTTTGTCATGAGGCCGTTGAATTTAGGCCTTTGGCTACTTGCTTTTTAAAATACCTGTAAGTTACCTTAGCCTCTTAGTTGTTCAAGCTTATGCATTTTTTTAATTTTACACAACCAACGACAGATAGTAGCTATGCTGTGTTTGTATGTGTAAAGCCAATGAACTCTGCTAGATTTGGAGTTAGGTTTTGCCCTCATTTTCTTCTCGTGTGGCCAAGCAGCAAGGCTGTGGTTTTGAGGAAACAGACCTTGTCCTTGAGGAGCTATGCTGAGGTCAATAACTCCTTACTCTGTGAAACCACATTTGGTCAAACCACCCATCAAGAGCTTGAAAAAATATTTTTCCTATGTGAAAAACATTTGAAATCTAGTCAGTGTTTATTTACTGTCTGCTTTATTCTTCAGATATGCCTCTTCATGTCCGACGTAGTAGTGACCCTGCACTGATTGGCCTCTCAACCTCTGTAAGTGACACAAATTTTTCTTCAGAAGAGCCTTCACGGAAAAACCCTACAAGGTGGTCCACAACAGCAGGCTTTCTCAAGCAGAACACCCCCGGTGTACCCAGCACTCATGAAAGAAAGGTATATTTCTTTCCCCCTCTTTATCCAGTAAGTGGCAAATGTCCTTGAATTCTTGTTTTGTCCTTCTCTCACCTTCTCCTGGTTTAAACTTGTGATTTATGACCTTGTCCACCAAGCCCCATCATCAGCAGAGCAGTGTTTGGCTCACACGTGTCCCGCCCTTCAGGGACTCTCTGTGATGCCCACAGTGGGGGCCCTAAAAACTTGATTTTTGCCATTAACCGTAGCTGAAACTGATTACTCATTACTCTGCAAAGCAGGGCCTAAATGCTGTCACACGTTTTCTTTGAATGCAAATAGGCCATGTCTATAATGATTTTTAGTAATCTCCACAGACGTCCTAATGTCAATGAATAATCTGCGTGCCCACAGCAGTTCTGGTCTGTCTTTCTGACACGGCATTGCTAGTTTTTACTTTCTAAGGCACTAGTAAAGTAATACAAAACATAAATTGCAAATGCTGTCCATCCTTGATAACATTCTTGAAACTAAAACAGTGTAATGTACAGTGAGTATTTTTTCCTTCATTTTTCCAATATGATTTCAGTATCTCTACACGAATTGCATTATTAACTAAAAAAGTCAGCAGGAAGTTCCTTTCGCAGTGCATTATTGAAAATATATTGAAGAAATATTCCCTTTTGTACAAGCCCCTGACATTACCCATTATTGTGATGGTAACTTGCAGACAAACTCAAAAGGAAAACCATATATATATATATATATATATTCCAATAGAAATGAGTAATTTTTAAAGCAAGTTGCACTTTTGGTTGCCATTCTGACTGCACAGCACAAAATCCTGTTGGAAAAGACACATCTTATTATAGCTATTTTATTTTTTTCTTTATTAATATTTTTTCATTATTTTTATTATTAATTCTGTGTAGTATAAATGCAAACTAAGACTGCAGCTGAGACTCCCAAATAAAGTCTTCACATGCTGCTAATGAACTGAGCTATCTTCAGTGGGCTTACGGTTATTTCAGACACATCTATAAAAGCACAGTACTCAGGCATTGAGGTCCATGTTCTTACAGAGATGCCCGTTTAACATGGTATTGTTAGGTCTCTGCTGGTATATTTTCTGTCACTTGTACTGGTGTGGCACAGAAAGTGCATGTTGTTTCAAAAGATGTCTTTTATACTATTCTGATGTGAAGAAGAAAAATGATAATTAATCTATTTGAAGTGTTAACATTTTTAGTTAATTTTTCTGAAATCATAATGAGACTGTACTTCATTACACCACAAGCATAAATATGGAGGGCCATACAGCATAATCAGATTTCTTGGAGTGTCTGAAGTTAGCAGAAATTGAAGGGAATTGAACAGCAGCTGATCTTTCACACTAGTCGTCTTGCATCATTAGTTGTTCAGCATGTACATACTCTTGATTTTTGTGTAAGTGTTTCATGTCTCTTGGAGCATGGTGACCAAACTGGAAAGGAATGCATGTGACCTTATGTAGTGATGGGAGGCAAGGCACAAGAGAACATTAAATCAAGATTGGAAAGGACTAACATAAGTTAGTTAGCACAATAGATACTAATAATTTGTTTTACCTTTTTTTGCACACTGTATACATCGACCCTTTGAATACAGCAGCTCACTGAATGCACTATTTTTAATAAGATGCAGTAAACAACTGGAATTAAATAATAATTGCTTGTGCAACATATGTTATGAATTAATC